>NW_027556180.1:166823713-167153713 GCF_003287225.1 Phascolarctos cinereus
TTGACCTCCTGTCAAACACACCAAGATAAGAAGAATTACTGTCTTGGAGGATCTTATGACTCCTGGGTTGAGGAATTCCCCAATACTGGCTTGCCTGGCCTGTACATAGAAGGTGATTAGCAATTGGTGGAGATGTCTGTCCCCTCCTTAAAGACTAGACTGCTGCATAGGTGAATGGAACAATGATAATGGGCAGTGGAGTAAAGACTTTTGCTTCCATTTTTCTTTGCCAAGGAAAATTACTTTTGGACTAATAGGACAGAACAAAAATGGCTAATCTTCATACTCAAGATAATCTAAATAATGAGTTCAAGTCCCCAGGCCCAGGTGAACTATTTAGCCTTGGGTACTGAAAGAAATGTGATTGATCTTTGAAAGATTGAGAAGAATGGGAGAGGTGCCACATAACTGGAGAAGGGCAAAAATTCCTAGGTTCAAAAAAAGAGGAAGAGAATGCAGGTTACCACAGCATCAGTGATGAAGGCATGGAAAGAAAACATGCATTACCAAGTAATAAGCACATACATTGGAAATCTGTATGACCATAGCATGTGCAATGGACATACAATGTAGGAGACACAACACTTATGGCCAGGGCAACTCACTTTTACAAGAGGGGTAATATCATCATACTGCTTTTTGTGTATTTCTTGTGTTGGGTGTCATGTTGTTTCTACTGGGGTCTTTGGTCACCAAGCTGCTCTTTTCAAGCCTTTATCAGGGTTCAGCTCTTCAGGGCCATCCATTGGCTCTCTGCTCCCAATTCACTAGGTAGTAGTGGCTAAAAAGTCTCTTGTCAGGCACAGGCTAAGATCTTTTAAACCATAGCTTCTGGGACTATTAACCAATTTTAGCCTAGTAGCCAACAAAAGCTAGCCAGCATACCCCAAGCTAAAATATACTGGAGTGAAGAACCCTACTTCGTTTCCCAAATCGTTTTTTTATTGGCATTAAATGAAATTGATTTAAAGAAAAAATGTTAAGTGAAGAAGGCACCCTCCTAACCCACAATTCTGTCTGTCTGTATATATATGTAGGTGTATATATATATATATATATATATATATATATATATATATATATACACATACACATACACATGTATATACATATACATGCGTATATATGGGTTAGGAGAAATGTGGACATGTGCCTACAACAAAAAGCTTGACTTTTTGGCCTCTAAAAAACCTTGATAACTCCTTACACTAAGGAGGGATATAGCTAACCAACTGAAGGTCATACATGTTAGTTCCTTGAGGTCAATGACTGTTTCCTATTTCATCCCCAGTGCCTTGCACATAGTAAGTGCTTAATAAATGTGGGTATAATTGTCTTTTTTTAAAAAAAATCACTCTTCTCTGACTCTTCCCTTTGGGACCAGAAGTATGAAGTGATCAAATGACTGTTGGTTGACTATGGAGTTTAGCTTTCTCTCTATGTGAGTCCAGCAGAATCTCATCAGGTAGATATTTAGTTCAATTCAGTAAGCATTTATTAAGCACCTACTATGTGCCTGGCATTATAATAGGGATACAAAGACAAAAGGGAAATATTTCCTGATCTTGAGGAACTTACATTCTACTGGGTAAAAACTATTTCTATATAGATAAGTAAATAAAAAAATACATTTAAAATAATTTTGAGATGGGAGAGTACTAACAGTTGCTAAGATTAGAAATTGGTATTGGGCTGAACCCTGAAAGGAGCTACGGATTCCAAGAGGTTGAAGTGAGGAGGGAGAGCCCTCCCTATGTGAGAGATAGCCTGTGCATAGACAGAGAGGCAAAAGGAGGAATGTTGTATATGAGGAACAGCAAGGGACTTTGGTTGCAACATAGACATAGGGGAGCGATGTGAAATCAGTGGAAAGATAGATTTGCCAAATACAGGGGTTTGTATTTTATCCTAGATAGACTAAAGAGCCACTAAAGTTCCTTAAGCAGTTAGAATGTGGTCTGTCTTCTAAGAATAGAGAGGCTTAGGAGCCCCACTTGACAATGACACTAGGGTTACATACCCATACATACATATATATACCATGGCCAGATCTTAGAGTGAAAGTCCAGGGAAGGAATTCAAGTATGCTGTAGTTGTTATTGCTTACAAGATGTCCCCATGGAAACTTGCTTATTGGCAGCTTCTTGACTATAGCATCAATAATGGGAAAACAATCAGATAGACTGGTGCAAAATCCAGCCCCTCCATATTAGGGCCCCCTATTACTTGCTAGTTGAACGGGTGCCTTTATGGTTAGGCTATTCTAAGCTGTCCTAGTGTGTGGGCAGTCTTAGAACGTGTGTAGTGTCAGCCCACTACCCTAATTTTGTAGATGTAACCTTTGATTCAACACAACCTCCCCTACAGAGGCTACAGAATCTGTTACTGTCTCTTTAAGATTTTGGATAGAAATAGAAAATTGAGGGGGGAAAATACTAATTTGTGTAGGTAGTGTTAAAAAGTGACAGTGGAGAAAATGCCTCGATATGAAATACTTCTCCCTATGGACTCAAGGAAAAAGTATGTGCTTTATGATCGATAAGAACCTATGAAAGTCAGTTGAGAAAATGATTTAATGTCAAATTCTTCTCTCTTTGGAGTTAGGGAGAAGGTGTGTGTTGTATCTGTCATCCATGAAGATCTATGAGGATCTACTTGATAAACTGGAGTGAGAGCTTGAGAAAAGCTGAAGCGATCGTTTCCTGTTGTGATTGGAAAGCTACTGTCATCGAGATAAAAGAGATGGAGAAATCTTTTTTTCTGAAAAAAGCTGTTTTCACCTTTATCTTTTGAAGAGAATTTTGAGAAGAAATTTTATTTGAGAAGTATGGAAAAAACTAAATAGCAGAAGACTGAGTTTTCATAAGTAAAGAGAATTCTACGGGCTGAGTTAAGGTGATTCTATGACATTCATTGCTAAAATATTGTAAATAATTATATGTGTATTTATGTTTATGTATCATGGATGAGGCAGGGGTGTGGCATCCATTCCCACCGTTTTTTCTGGGCTGGCTCACTCCCCTCAATTTGCATACATGGGGGCAAGTTTTGGGGATTTTTTTTTTAATGGGAGAGTTCCACAAGAGGAAGGTTGCCCCACAGATACGACGTACTCTTAAGAGTCTTAGGGGTAAACCCGGTGTAGAAGAATACACTTCTACTGCTTGATCCAGAGCTCCCACCATCCATTTGCATAAATCAGTCACCAGGACATCATTAATACATGAAACTTTACTAACCAAGAAGGCAAAAAGAAGGAATAAAAAGGAGAGATAATCAAAACATAATTTTACTCCATAAATTTGTGTCACTCTCTTGTCAATAAACACCACGTCATTGAGGGAAGGGTATACACGAACATACAGAAACTGATTGGTGAGGCAGATGAGTAGGGATATTTATGCGCCCAGAACAGCTCATGGCTCTGACTGCCGCTCGTCCTTGATGATTTAGGGGAATGATTTGCAACAACATCACCTGCTGGGCTCTTCCTCTGGGCCTCTCCACCCCTCCTGCTGGACAAAGCTGCTTCTCTGCAGCTCCTCTCAGACAAAAGAAACTGTTTCAGTAAGATAGCATTATGCTCCTTCAGTGGCAAGCGTTTCCTCCAACAAATCAGCTCCAGAGCAACGGTCTTCAGCCGTCTTTTAATTGCCCTCCATAGATGGAAATGAAGAGCAAAGCAGACATGTCTGGCCTTATTTTTACTCATAGTTGAAGATTCTGCTTTTCTCCAACCAGTTCCCAACTTCAGAGATTTTCTTCAGTTAGTTCCAAACAGCAAAGCCTGGCTTTCCCTGCTGCAAGTACTTTCTTTGGCTTTCAGTTCAGCTTTTCTTTTCTTTCTGTCTCAATTTCTGCTCCATTTATTCTGGTTTCTGTGCTTCTTTCCTATGTCTGCAGCTTTCCTTGTCATCTCTTCTCAGTTGACTTCTGCTTATAAGTCCTGTTCAGTGGATCTCCTCCTTCAAAGCATGATTCATCTCTACCTTAATTTTTAAAAATTTTTTATTAATTTATTTTGATTTATCAACAATCACTTCCATAAGCTTTTGAGTTTCAAATTTTTCTCCCTCAACCCTTCCCTCCTCAAGATGGCATGCAATCTGATGTAGGCTCTACATATGCATTCCTATTAAACATATTTTCACATTAGTCATGTTGTAAGGAAGAATTAGAACCAATAGGAGGAACCACAAGAAAGAGGAAACAAAACGGAAGAAAAAAAATAGCAAATAGCGTGCTTCAATTTACGTTCAAACTCCCTAGTTCTTTCTTTGGATGTGGATAGCATTTTCCATCATGAGACTTTTGAGATGTCTTAGATCCTTGCATTGCTGAGAGGGTTAAGTCTAGCAAAGTTAGACTTATTTTTTATGCCATTTTTGAAACCTGAAATTTGCCACTAATAAAAAAGAGAAGCATTGAGAATTCTGAGAAGTCCAGTAGAGTGAGCCAAAGGAAGCTGGGAGTCAGAATCTAGGCCAGGTTTTGCAGCCAGCACAGCATTGGTGCCATAGGAGCAAGGAGTAACCCTTCAGCATGACTTATAGGACCTAGTCTTGGAAGTGGTTAAGATAAAAATCCATTCCAAAGTGATACTTCATCTTCATATGAATTTGGTGGGACCATTGCCAATTAGGAACTGAGCTAAGTTGTGAACCTATTCTCCCAGAGACCAGCATTTGTAGGGGGAAATATGTTCCATGATGTATCAGGGGAAACTATTTGTTCATGTTTTGAAAGTAAATATCCTTTCGTAAAAGCTAAGTGGTGTTAAGTTGTTAAATAGAACTGAGATGCTGTTTACTAGCCTCCTGACACTGGGAGAGGCACAGCTTTTTGAGGGTTGATCTGATGGCATTAGAGAAGAACGTCCTTTTGGGGTATTCTAGCACCTTAAGGAGAAGATGTAGCCAGTTTCACTCTGAGAGAGGCTCGGAGCATACTTGTTACATTAGATTTCTTTTCTATTTTTGTATTTCCAAGTTACTTTTAAGATCTGGTCTTTTCATCAGAAATACTTGCAAACCTCCCATTTCATTAAATATCCATTTTTCCCTTGTAGGATTATACTCAGATTTTCAGGGTAAATTATTCTATGTATCTTTTGGTTTTTGGAATATTATCTTCCAAGATCTTCTCTGGCTTTTAGTAGAAGTTGCTAGGTCATGTGTGATTCTGATTGTAGATCCTTGGTACTTAGACCATTTCTTCCTGAATACTTGTTGGGTTTTTTACCTTTGATGTATGAGTTCTTGATTTTGGCTACATCATTCCTGGCACTTTTCCTTTTGGGGTTGTTTTCAGAAGCTTATTGGTGGATTCTTTCTACATTTACTTTGCTCTCCAGTTCTGATAGATATGGATAGTTTTCATTTATGATTTCTTGGGAAAAAAATAGTATCCAGGCTTTATCAAAAAATTATGGGTTTTCAGGAAGCACAATTTTATTTTTTTCCTCTTTGACATGCTTTCTAAGTCAGTTGTTTTAGATTGCCACATCTTATGTTTTCTTCTACTTAAAAAAATCTTTTGATTTTATTTTAATATTTAATTCTATCTTTCATAGTCATTTATTTCTATTGCTTTTATCTTAGTTTTCAGGCATTTCTTTTTTTGATTAGTGTTTACCACTCTTCTATTTATTGTCTTTCCAGTTGTTTTATCCAGAGCTTTTATTTTATTTTTTTACTTCTTGCTTAATTTCTTCTAAATGTTCATACAGTCCTTTTAAAAATCTATTTTTCCTTTGAATCTCTACTTATTATTTTTATGGAATTAGATTTGCAATAATTTTTTATTGCTACTTTCTTTGCTTTATTGATTTTTTCCAACTTTAGCTCCTCAGTTGGGGTTTTGTGCAAGCACCAGTATCCATCCCCTTGATGTACTTTGAGGCTTTTGGGTAGAGTAGTTAGCCCCAGGTGCCTTGCATTCTTACACTCACCTCCTCTTTCCAGAGTTATGGATCCTTCTGGTTTTTTGAGATTCAGAGTCTTGGATCTTCAAGTCCCTCTCTGTCATCTCTGGACAGAGTATTAGGGACCTCAGGGCTCTTGAGTCTTGGCTGTCCTTATGTGAATGCGTCAGCACCATACTGGTCTGCCCTATGCCCGGCTTCCAAGGTCCTCAGCCAGGTGTGGGTTTTTTTTTTTAACCACCCTGAGGCTTTCTCAGGGGAACCCTCTGTTCTTTCAGCCTCCAGGCAAAGAGCTGTGTAGACTACATGTCCCCTATCTCTGGCCACACTGGCACTGCCTTTTCTCTTATCAGTGGACTTCCGGCTGATATATAGTTTTGAAGGAGAAGATATCACTGAAGTTTCACTTTGGATTGTCTGACCATTATTTAACCTGGTACGAACTTCAGGGTTTGGCTAGAGTAGGTATTATGGAACCTAGTTTGCCTCCTATTCCAGTATGTATCTTGGCAAGAAATCCTTTACCTCTATCATATGATGAGAAGCCCCAAACCTGCATTTCTATCAGGCATAATGCAAATAATTGTTATACAACATTACCATAGGGAAAAGGAATGGAAGGGAATAAACATTTATATAGCCTTCTATGTGCCTGGCACTGTGCTAAGTACTTTTTATAATTATTATCTCATTTTTCCTCACAACAACCCTGCGAGATGGGTGCAATTATTATCTCTATTTTATAATTGAGGAAATTGAGGCAGGAAGAAGTTAAGTGACTTGTTCAGGTTCACACAGCTGGTAAGCATCTTGGGCTCAGGGAGGCCTAGCACCTCTGCCAAGCCCTTTGCAGGGCTGTTCACCCATCTCTGGTGTCCACCTTCACCCAACTTTCATGCACAGCAGCACACCCCAGTAAAACCTTCTAGGCAGATACCTAAACCAGGCTGAGGGTAACCTCCAAGCTCAAACTCAATGGTGAGTTAGAGAAATGTCTACCTCAAACTTGTGAAGACTTCCCCCAAGGGAATGGGCAGATGAGAACAATTTGTTCCAACAGCCAAGAAGGTGGCTGAAGCAGGCACTGTGAAGCACTTAGAGCTTGGTCAGACATTGAAGATGCCAAGGTCATCCACCGCATCCTGGGCCATCTCCAGTTTTCCTGACTTTTGTCTTGCCAGTGGATTTTGATGATGCTGAAAGAGAGAGTGAGGCTGAGGACTTTGTGCAGCTCTGCCTCACTTAAATCCAATTCACCCATGAGTCGAGACATCACCTATGACATCATTGGTCCTCTTTAAAATGAAGGACTAACAACATCACAGCAACAAATTAAAAAATCCTGAGGTCATGCTCAAATTAGCTGCTGGGAAATAACGTACTGTAACAATCATTACCATCAATCAGTGCTTTTTAATCTGACCTTCTTTCAAATAGATTTTCTCAGTATGTTTATCCAAAGGACTTTTTTTCCTCTGTTTTTCAGAATCGTCTCAAGTTGCTTTTCTCATGCAAATGTCCTTTTTATTTCACCCCTTTCACCAAATAAAATGTCCACACAGGCAGACAGCACTTTACATTTATTGTAGACTCATTTATTAATAAATTACATATACATATCCAGTAATTTTAATATTTGTTCAATTATAGATAAATTAGAGTAATTACTTTTTGGAAAGGTTTCTCTAGTTCATTAAATAGTTAATATTTAATGAACTAGATGGGAACTCAAGCTAATTTATTAATGAAAGAGTGGCTGCACATTTATTAATGAAAAATAAATTATCCAAGCATACCCCTAGGTCACTACAGAGCTTGGGAGGATAAAATTAAATATATATCAGTGAGTCAAACGACAAATTGAGACTGGGTTACTGATGAATTTGTTTGACCAGATCCCAGGCCCTATAATCTTACTACATATGAGGCTCATCTTTCCCATTCTCTACCAACCTGTTACATGTGAGGGGCTTGTCCTTCTTTTGCAGCTTGCTACACAGGCCACAGTTGTCATTCTGCCATGGCAGAGGGAGTAAGACCACATCCTTCTTTCTCCCACACCAAGTGGAGGTTAGCAGAAAGTTGTACGTGAGTGAACCAAGGCTAAGGAGAAGCCTCTTTTCCTGAGCATCAGTGGACTCCCTTATGACTAGAAACTATCTCAATAGCATTCATTGTTTTTACTTGTAATGGGGAAATAATAAAATATTAAATTTAATTTTAAAAAAGAATGTGTTTTTCTTGACTGAAGGGACTGCATTTTTTTCCCCTTTCTTTGTATCCTCAGTGCCTAGTTCAGTGTCTAGTGTATATTCAGTCATTGTTCACTCACATCCGACTCTTTGTGACCCCATTTGGGCTTTTCTTAGCAAAGATACTGGAGCGGTTTGCCATTTTCCTCTCCAGCCCATTTTATAGATGAGGAACTGAGGCAAACAGGGTTAAGTGATTTGCCCAAGGTCACAGAGCTAGTAAGTGTCTGAGTCCAGATCACACTCTTCGGTTTCTCTCTTCCTCAATCCATCTCCTTACCTCTCTCTCTTTATAGGTCTTTTCCCACCTGCACTCCTTCTCTCTTTTTTGTCCTATTGACCTACTTCACCAAGGGAAATACAAAATAAGGATGTTGAGATAGACCTTTTTTATGGTCTCTTGCATGACAAGGACTCATTGCCCTGTGAGAAACAAAGGGAGTGAAGCCCAGGTCTAGCTAGGTGGGCAGCTGTGGCACAATGGATAGATTGCTGGCCTAGACTCAGGAAGGCCTGAGTTCAAATCCAGATTCAGATACTTATTAGTTCTGTGACTCTGGATGAGCTGCTTAACCTCTGTTTGCCTCAGTTTTCTCAACTGTAAAATGAAGATTAGCACCTACTCCCCAAGGTTGTCATGAAGATGAAATGAGAGTGTACTTGTAAAAAGTGGTTAGCTAGTGCTTGGCATTTAGTAGGTACTATATAAATACTTATTCCTTCCCCTCACTTCCCGCTCTCCCTTTGTACTCAGATGCCTTTTCTGTCTGTAATTAACAGAGCAAGGAACACAATTTCTATAACAACGACAACAGCATTGTAAAGACAAACAGCTCTGAAATAAGGCTTAAGAACTGTGGTCAGAACAATGACCAGATACAATTCTAGGGGACTCAAGTTTAATTAAACAGGCTACCCACTTCCTGACAGAGAGGGGATAGCTTCAGGGTGCAGATTGAGATATATTTTTTGGATGTGACCAATGGGGGTGTTTGTTTTGTTTGACTGTACATATTTGTTACAAAGATTTTGTTTTTGTTGTCCAAAGTGGGGGAAGGTAGGACGGAGAAACACAGATGTTTGTTGGTTAAAAAAAATTAAATCTTGAAAATGTTTATGTGAGAAAAAAATAAACAGCAGGGGATAAAAAGGTCAGTTCTGTCAGAGGTATGTAAAGAAACAGCTGTTGGAACAATTCTTTCTGAAAGCACTCCTTTTCTTTTCAGTTCAAAAAAAATTATAGCACAAGGCTTACTTCTTCAACAACACTTAAAATCCAAGGATGCTTGCAGGGAGAGGGTTGGGGGTGTAAGGAGTGAAGGGGTGCTGGGAAGGACAAAACAGTGATGATATGTGAGAGCTACATAGAAAGCCTCACTGTGCCAGAAGAAATAGATTGAAAGTTACTTGTAAGATCTTTGAGAACAGGAACTTCTTCAATTTGATTTAATTTCATTCAGGTCAACAAACAATGAAGTTCCCTAACATGTGGGAGGCATTGTGCAAGGTGCTTGGTCTATAAAGACAAGAAAGAAACATTCTCTGACTTCCAGGACCTTAGGATTTATACCCCAACTAAGACTTGAAGAAAGCTAAGGATTCTAAGAGGTGGAGGAGAGGAAGGATGGCCATTCCAAATCTGTAATTCAGTTGGGAGAATTCCATGAGTTCTAGGAACAGTTTGACTGGACTTCCAGAGTGTGTGAAGGGCTACACTTTTAAAATTCCAATAGCAGTTGTACTTTCACATCCTGCTAGTAGATTAAATGAGTCCAACAATGTACAGCCACATCAAATCTTTCTTCATTTTTTCTTTCTAATTAGTATTTTTTCCAGTTATATGTAAAGCCATTTTTAAACATTCATTAAAAATTTTTTTTAATTTTTATTAATTTATTTTGATTTATCAGCAATCACTTCCATATGCTTTTGAGTTCCTCCCCTTCCTCCCCACCACCCTCCCCAAGATGGTGCACAATCTCATATAGGCTATACATTTGCATGCCTATTAAACATATTTTCACATTAGTGAAGTTGTAAGTAAAAATTAAAACCAATAGGAGGAACCATTAGAAAGAGGAAACAAAACTCAACAGAAGAGAAAAAAAATGATAGCGATTCAGCTTCCATAGTTCTTTCTTTGGATGTGAATAGCATTTTCCATCATGAGGCCTCTGGAGATGTCTTAGATCCTTGTAATGCTGAGAAGGGTTAAGTTTATCAATATTAGTCATTGTACAACGTGGCTGTTATTGTGTACAACGTTCTCTTGGTTCTGCTCACTTCACTCAGCATCAGACCATACAAGTCTTTCCAGGTTTTTCTGAAGTCAACCTGTTCATCATTTCTTATAGCACAATAGTATTCCATTACATTCATATACCACAACTTGCTCAGCCATTCCCCAATTGATGGGCATCCTCTCAATTTCCAATTCTTTGCCACCACAAAAAGAGCTGCTATGAATATTTTTGTACATGTGGGTCCTTTTCCCATTTGTGTGATCTCTTTGGGATATAGCCCTAGAAGTGCTATTGCTGGGTCAAAGGGTATGCACATTTTTATAGCCCTTTGGGCATAGTTCCAAATTGTTCTTCAAAATGATTGGATCATTTCACAACTCCACCAACAATGCATTAGTGTTTAACATTCATTTTTAAGAAAGCCTCCAACTTTTTTTTTGATGCATTCTGGGTTAAGTGACTTGCACAGGGTCACATAGCTAGTGTCTGAGGCTGGATTTGAACTCAGGTCCTCTTGACTCCAGGGCTGGTGCTCTATCCATTCTCAGGCTTCTTAAACTTTTTAATTTTTTTTGCTTTTTTGGAGAGGTGATCAGGGTCAAGGGACTTGCCCAGGGTCACACAGCTAGTGTCTGAGGCCAGATTTGAACTCAGGTCCTCCTGATTCCAAGGCCAGAGCTCTGTTCACTGTGCCACCTAGCTGCCCCCTTCTTAAACTTTTTCCATTCATGACCCCTTTTCATGTTTCAGCAGCATTCATTGGCATTGCATGGTGTGATGGCACACAAAGTGCAAAGTGCACATGCTGTGTGTTCAGAACCAAGGCTGCAGTGAAGTTGTGTGATGCACCATGGGCAAGCACTGCCAGAAACACCTTGGATTCATTACATGTTTGATTTTGAATTAATTTTCAGAAACCTTTTACTGTTGCCAAATTGTTCGTGACTTCATATGGGATCACGGCCCACAGCTTAAGAAGTGCTACCTTATGCCATGCAGCTGCCCCTTAACATTCATTTTTTAAAAATTTTGAGTTCCAAATTTTCTCCCTCCTTTGCTTCCCTATCCTCCTCCCCACGATGGTAAGCAATTTGATATAGTTTATGTATGTGCAATCATGTAAATTTCCATATTGGTCATGTCATGAGACAAGAAACAGGGCAAAAGAGAACCACAAAAAAATAAAGTGAAAATAATATGCTTCAATCTTCATTCAGACTCCATTGGTTCTTTTTCTAGATGTGGATAGCATTTTCCATCGTGTGTTCTTTGGAATTTTCTTAGATCATTGTATTGCTAAGAAGAGCTAAGTCATTCATAGTTGATTATTGGGTAGTGTTGCTGATACTGTGTACAGTGTTCTCCTGGTTCTGCTCACTCCACTTTGCATCAGTTCATGTAAGTCTTTCCAGGTTTTTCTGGAATCTGCCTGCTCATCATTTCTTGTAGCACAATATCATTCGTTACATTCATGTACCGCAACTTGTTCAGCCATTCTCTGATTGATGGCCATCCCCTCAGTTTCCAATTCTTTGCTGCCATAAATATTTTTGCACAGATGCATCCTTTTTCCTCAAATCTTTCTTCCTTGAGAGGGGCCTGGGACCCATTTGTAAACAAGTCTACCTGCTGAAATAAGTATAGACAAAGTGTGAAAGATAGCTTCATTTGAGAAGCTGAAAGGCATAATAGAAAGCTGTGTGGGTGAGTGCCGAGACAGAGAGAAAGGACCATAGAAAAGTTGTGATCCTTTAAATTGTCATTAGACAGTCTGGTACTAGATGTGAGTGAAAACTAATTTTACTTCTAGGAGAAAGGAGTCAAGGAGAAGAGCAGATACCTAAAGTCTACAGTTGATTAATGACCATAAACTGAAAGCCCTGAGGAAAATTCTATTTCACTGAATTATCTGAACTGCCTACTACACTTGTCAGCTTTTAGTTTCAATTGATTCACATAGCTCTAGATACCAATCGCAGAAACCAAGTTTAATTATGTTAACTCAATGGATGTGCATGGATTTTTAAGTTGAAATGGCCACATTTGAATTATTGATGGCTATTTTTAAAACAGTAGAAAGAGCATTTCATCTCACCTTGAGAGAGTCATCACATTGAGGACAAGTTATAAATACATTTAAAAGTAATTTAAAATGCAGTGTAGGTTGAATGACCAGTATTCTAAAGTCACATATGCCATCTGGAAAGAAATCAAACGCTATGCATGAAGAGTCGTCAGTGATGCTCTGTCTCCCCTCACTTTTAATTCCAATGCTGGAAAATAGAAAAAAATTCTTCATAACATGCCTTTTGTGGAACTCTTTGAGTTTGTTTCTGTTAAAGCCAGTAACAATGGTTCAACTAAAGGGAAAAACTGAAAAGGGGGGGGGGAAATGCTGTAATCTTTTTCTTGTTAATAGTTGAAAAGGTGACAGGGCTGGTGAATGTAATGGCAAAAAGCAATGGTCTTGCTTACAAACTTCCACGGAAACTGTATTTTTTTCAGAACTGATTCTGAAAGGGCTTGTACGTCTTACACAGGACACAACTGAAACAAAACTTTTTTATTTTTTTAAGGCTATTCCATATAGACTTCATGTTGTGGTTTGTCCTTCATTCTCGAAGAGAACCATGACCTCAGGGAGGTGATGCCATGACATGGAAGTGAATTGTATTTAAGTGAGGAAGTCACTTAAATATGACTGTGTAAAGTCACCAGCCCCACTTTCTCCTCTGGAGCCATTCGGGTTCAGTGGCCAGATACTCATCAGGACAACTGGAGATGGCCCCAGGTGCAGTGAAAGACCTCGGCCTTTTAAAGCTAAGGTCTTTAGCAGGTCTCAGTCTGAGTGAGCAACCCACATTCAGTGATTAGGACTAAGTAAAATAATGAGGCAAAGAATAGGCTCTTTAACCTAGTCCAAAAAGAAAAAATCAAACGTGGAGGGGAAGACCCTCAGGGTTTCTGGCCGAAGTAGAAACAATTCCTATTTACATTCACTCTGATATAGACTTAGTAATCATTAAGAAAAACAAACTTTCAAATGCACAAATAAGAACTAAAAAAAAATTGGATAATTTGCAAACTCCTACTGGGCAGCTAGGTGGTATAGTGCATAGAGTGCTGGGACTGGAATCAAGAAGACTCATCTTCCTAAGTTCAAATCTGGTCTGAGACATTTATTAGCTGTGTGACTCTGGGCAAGTCATTTAAACCTGTTAGCCTCAGTTTCCTCATCTGTAAAATGAGCTGGAGAAAGAAATGGCAAACCGCTCCAGTAGCTTTGCCAAGAAAACCCCAAGTGGGGTCACAAAGAATCAGACACAGTTGAATAACAAAAAACTCCCATTATTTATTGTTGCTCAAAAAAAAATTTAAGGCCACAAGACAGTAACAACATTATTCTGTTTATTTCTCCTTCTGAACTTTTCTTTGTGTGTTTTCCAGGATTTTGTTGCTGTGATTATGTTCACATGGACATAATCTGTGTGTATATTGGTTTTTGTTGTTGTTTTCCTTTTTTCACTCTGCACTACTTCATGTAATAAATGTTCTCCTATTAAATAAGATTTTGTTGAATGGAGATTTAGAGTGGTGGAGCCTGTCCAATAGTTTTCAAATTACTGAGCAGACCACTTATTCTGGCTTCTCCTAAGGTCTCTGAGGATGCTTAACAGAACTTTATACAGACAATATTTCAAAGAGGCTAAACTGAATCTCATTCTAGCTCTCCAGATAAGTTTTATTATGTGTGACATTTCACATTGGTTTCAGAGAGGTCTTGGTTGTAGAATTTGAGTACTCAAAGGGTAAGAAGCAGCTCTCCAATCATTATTATTAATGAGAGTTTAAGCCTTAGCCTCAGTTATTTAAAAATTATATCCAATTCTTCTAATTGAAAGTTAACTAATTAGCTTTTAAATCTTTTTTTTTCCTGGGCATATGGCCAAAATATCAATCTAATTGAGAGATAGCATGACTTAGTTCAGAGGTTCTTAATCTTTTTGGGGGGGTGGGGGGACCATGGATGCCTTTGGGATTCTGGAAAAACCAATGGACCCTTCAGAACAATGTTTTTTAAAAGCATAATATAGAACACATAGAATAACAAAGGAAATAGAGTGATAAAATAATTTTTAAAAAGCAACATGGCCCCCAGGTTAACAGATGTAGTTCTGGACTTTGTGTCAGGATGACCATGGGTTCAAATTTTGCTTTTGATGCTTACAAGTTGTGTGCCTGTGGACAAGTAAGACCTGTAATCAACTCAGCAAGCATTTATCAAGTATTTGCTCTGTGGCAGTCTATGCTAAATGCTGTGGATGCAAAGGAAAGCAAAAACAGACCTGGCCCTTGAAAAGCTCACATTCTAATAGGAAACAACTATGTGCCTACCTCACGTGGTGGTTGTGAGGCTCAGGTGAGATAATTTATGTATATTACAAATTCTAATGAATAATAACTCAATAAATGTCAGTTATTATTCTACTTTAAAAAAAAACTGGACCTGTGATTTCATGAGTGTCAGAAATTCCTGGTGAGCAAATCCTTCCACCAATGCTGATTGGCACTTGCTTCCTAATTTATAATCTTAAGAGTGGCCTGGGGCATTGAGAGATTAAGAGAGTTGGCCAGGGTCACACAGGCAGCATGTGTCACAGGTGGGACTTAAGCCCAGGTTTTCCTGACTCCAAGGCTGGTTCTCTAACCAGTATATAATATTGCCCCTTAGTAAATATTTTATTAAAATGAGCAATATAATTTACCCACATTTTAAGAGACCTAAATTCTTCCATTAACCACAGCACAACTTTTGACCCATTGGTTGGATGTTACCCAAATGTTTTAACTAAATGGTGATCCCTGTGATCTCACGGATCCTCTAAGAGACACTGTTACCAGTAAAGCTCTCCCAAGATTAAGACTTTTGATAGTCATCAAAGAAACTACTAGCTACTAAATGCACCAATCTCCTCATCCCAGAAGGCCTCTTCATAGCTTTTGTCTGCTAAGAGAAACATGGTACAAGTGTACCAGAGAATTAGACCCTCTTTGGGAGAGGCATAGCTCTTTGGAAATCAGCAAATGTCTTCATGACCAATCTGCTAGAAAAGTCTTATCTTCCTCCCTCCTATTTCATGCCTATAAGAAGAGGGCCAACTTCTTTATCAGATAAAGCCTTATTCTCTGTTGCCCCTTCTTGAGAGAAATATGCTTCAGATGTAAGCCCAGATTAAATAGCCCTTCCTACAGAGACTTCAGATACTGTTACTCTATTTTTAAGAGAAAAGGAAGAGAATTGTTTAGACAGTTAGCTGTCCTGCCAGAGGGAGTCTGTGGGAGGCACTGAGAGAGGTATAAGAGAATTTGATACCTGGAGATACTTAGATAACTACAATGGAGAAAGAATCTGTGAGAGATGGGCAGTTAATTGTCAATGGAGAGAATCTGTGAAAGACTCAGAGTTAAGGGGAATAGGTCTAGAAGGGACTTGGAGACTTAACTGTCGTCTTTGAGAGAATCTGAAGAGATGCTTTGAGAGGTCCAAGCTTAACCATTGTCCTGGAGGGGAAATGAATGAATTTAACCATCAATCTTTCTTGATGAGAAGTAAACTGAGTTAATTCTGCATTAACTCTAACTTTGTGGAGAAGACATTCTGACAAGAATTCCTGAGAGGAATTTAACTGCCATCCTCAGGTGAACTCATATAGAACATTATATCCTGATGAGAGAGGAGCAGTTAATGTATATTTCTGAGGAGAGTTGGGTAATCTGTCATTCTGAGATGAACTGAAAACAACATTCTAAAGAAAGTGGAATTGTTAGACTGTGGTTCCAGTGTTTTTAGAGGCGCTGGCAGGTGTTGATAGGAAAAAGGAATTCTAATCACCAGCTTCTTTCTCTTGCTTTTTCAGAGCACAGAGAGGTGACTGATTATAAATCTTCTCATTGCAGGTACATTGTTTAAATATCTATGTGTTTGTATTATTTGTTACTATTCAAGTATATGAACTTGTAATATAAATATGTTATATATAAATAGCCTATTATATATTATTTTTATTATATCATGTAATATATAATAAATACATAACAACATTATATTACATGTAATAAAATATATGTATTATCATATATTTATATTATATATAAATTATAATTCATGTTTATCTAAGCCGGTATGTTCCCAATGTTTTTTGTTCTGTGAACCCCTTTCAACAACAAAAATGTGTAGTGAATTTCCAGGGTAATTTAATATACTATTAATAATACGTCAGTCAACAATCAGTCAAAAACATTTATTAAGCACCTCCTATGTGCCAGGCACCATGCTAAGCACGTACTTGCTCAGTAGTTATTTATAGCTTAAAGATAATTTTTAGCCTGAAGTCTTTGGACCATCTAGGCTGGTTCTTGAACCATTAAATAGGAACCATTGATCTAAGCCTGAGACTGAGAAAAAGATAGCTTAAAGGAAAAAGGTATTTCAACTTTTAAAAGTCAGGTTTAGGGGCAGCTAGGTGGTACAGTGGATAGGCACTGGCCTTAGAGTCAGGAGGTCCTGAGTTCAAATCTGATCTCAGATAATTACTAGCTAGCTATGTCACCCTGGGCAAGTCACTTAACCCCATTGCCTAGCTGCTCCCCCCCAAAAAAAGTCGAGTTCAGAGATAATTAATTAATGAGAGATTTTTTATTTTAAGTAATTTCGGATGATACCTACTAGATTGCCAGTGCATTTGTGCAGTGAGAACACCTGAGAGATATTGCTACATTTTGTAAATCTCATCCATATACTAATAGGGCTTACTACATGTTGGGTCTCACTCATGGTTGCTACCTATGGGTTAGAAAAAATCCTACTATGAAGTCATATCAGAAGAGGACACAAGGCCAGGCTCTGAAAAATTTTCCTCCTCTCCTAATAAAATGTGGTTTGGGTATACCAGAGAAAATGAATAGTAGTGGCAGAGTCAGGCATTATTTGAAAGTCCCTATCTTCACTCGTGGGAGAAACATGTCTCAAGTACAGCAGCTAGAATTAAACTATTGATGGCTCATACGAGAATAGATAACAGCTTATCCAGCAGAATAAAAGGTCCTTGAGGGTAAGAACTCTTATATTTGTTGTCTTTGAATCCGTGCCATCTAGCAAAGTGACTGGCATACAGGAGGCACTTAATAAGTTCTTGTTCAATCGAATTGCTGCCTTCTCCTCCCCAAAGTGGTAATAGTTTATATAATAAAAATCCAACTGCTCTATCTGAAGGCTATCAAATGATTCTGTTCTCCTAACATGTAACGTAGATGATGAGGTAGAAAGGAGTGCTCCCAACAGATCTAGCAAGCAGGATGCAGGATGTGAGATATGAGATAAGATGGATGTGACCAGACAGAAAAGTGATCAAAGAAGACTATGAATTGAATCCCCCCACCATGGACTTACCTGTGTGCTTTCACAAAGCACCCCCAGTTACCTGACATTCCAAAACAACTCGTTTCCTCCCCTTTCCTTTTCCCTTTGCTTATCTGTATGGGTTCTGGAGTAGTGCCCTTTCCCCCCTTTTCTGTTCTCCTTGCTTATCTGTATGACAAATGGACCTGGAACTCCCTGATATTCTAGGCATTCCAAATCTGTGCTTGCCCCTCCTCTCATTCCCTTGTTCCTCTTCCCCATGCCATAAAATTGTATTTAAACCAGACTTTTAACCTGGCCAATTGCTCTGCCTCCCGCAGGGGAGCAGACCCACTTGGGTGTATCACCCCAATAAATGCCCTGGAGACTCTCCAAGTGAATGTGAATTCTTTCAGGACACTAGAACCCACATATCTATACTTCATCAGTAGAGATCCTAGCTTGTCTTCTCTACTTTCCCTTCAATGGTTGAAATATTATTATTTATATAATTAACCTTTCCTGAAAAAAAAATATTCTTGGGGCTTCTCTACAAAAACATTAGTTGTGAAATGGCTTATGTGGGATATTTTCCAACAAAACTGTATTTTATCTGATTCAGATCTTCATTTTCAGTGAGGTCCGAAGCACCATAGCTTTGTAAGTACAAAGACAAGAACACAAAATTTATCTTTCTTTATCTCAGCCCCTCAGGGCTTCATGCTCTGCTTTTCAATATAATTGGCTTTCTAAAACAATAGAGAGATGTAAGGCAGACACCATGTCACTCAATTTACTGCTATGAAGTTACATACCAAAACCAAATCTGACCATCTAGAAAAATAACAGTAAGCAAAAGAAAAGCTCTTTTCTAGTATACATGGTAACAAGTTGCCATACTTTGTAAGACTCGACTTTTAGAAGCTATTTATTTGCTTCTAGAACTATGCCTGCAATTTGGGTAACTGTTCAAGGACTAAACAATCATGCTTTCCTCAGGTATAATATCTCAGATTGTAGCATAGAAGTAATTCAATTACTCTCCCTTCCTCCCTCCCCCAAAAATGTAATTCCTTGTTATATACACATAAAATAAATATAAGAAAGAGAGTGACCTGAGGATAGTTCAGCAATTCAGGACAAAGATTACCAGCTCTGCCCTCCCTCTTCCAGGATTCCTAAGTACCTCCATAAAGCTTGAAGGTGGTTTGCTTGAGAATTAAGAGAAATTTCTTAACCCCCAATTTGAATATCAAGGGACCCTGAAAAAAATTCCTTCTGGGAGTTTGTGTGGTGGTGGTGCTGCTGCTGCTGGGGCACTTTGTAGTTACTGTGGTTTGTTTTTGTTTGTTTGCTTGTTTGTTTTTAAGATCTTAAAAAGGCTCTTTCCAGTGATCCCTAGGTGCTGCTGTGGACCTGACTAACAAAAAAGCTCAAATTAACTCGTCATGGTTTAGTTTGGAGGTAGCAAGGCATAGTATCTAGAGAGTTAGCATCAAAACCAAGAAGCATGGGGTTCAATTCTAACTTCCAATGCATACTGGCTGTGTGACTCTGAGCCAATCATTTACCTTCTCAGTTTGAAAGACAGTTCTCTAAGATTGTAAATGCAGACGACATGCTGATCAGCATTGGTAGAGGGAATATCCTCATCTGGGAGCTCCTTATGCCAATAAAATCACAGGTCTAAATCCTGTTCAATCACTATGTCTTGGCTAGGACAGTCCCAGTAAAGAAAGATAACATAGTGTCTTAGTGTCTTAAAGAATATTTCAGGGGTTATAAAATTCAACGGGTACCTGAACAGGAATCCCTCTCTGTGGAATCACTGAGATGAGCTCACTTCACTTCTCTTTGGAGACTTCCAGTGATGAGGAACTCAATTCTTACCCATATTTCACTTTGTGCAATTCTCATATTGACTTGAAATTTGCCTCTCTTTTCTCTGCAACTTCAACCATAGTTTTTAGTTCTGACCTCTGGATTCAAGCAAAAACAAGTTTAATTCCCATTCTATAGGATAGTTCTTCAAATATCTTAAGCTGTCATCACATTTTCTTGTTTTCCCTTCTTTAGGTTCCTTCTTCTAAACTTCCTGTGTCATGGCTCCCAGTCTTAATTTCAATTTTCTTCCGAAAGTGCAGTGCCCAGAATTGAACCCAATATTCCACATGTGGTCTGCCACATCTGGGCAAAGTACAACAGGACAGTCATTTCCCCAGTCCTGAACCCTATGTTTTTATTAAAGAAAAGCTGATCACATCATCTTTTTTGCTGCCACAGCACACAGTTAACCCCTATTAAACTTGTAGTCCATTAGAGACCCTAAGCCTTCCCCTACCTCACCCACCCAACAAACTATTGTCTAGACCAGTGGTTTCAAACTTAACTAGAAATAGGAGCCACTAAAATTGAAAAGTTTTTGCACAAACAAAGCCCATACAACCAAGATTAGGAGGGAAGTAGAGGTGCAGAGCCAAAATGGCAGAACAAAAGCAGTGACTTGCTTGAGCTCTCTCCCAAACCTCTCCAAATACCTGTAAAAATGGCTCTAAACAAATTCTAAAGCAGCAGAACCCACAAAAAGACAAAGTGAAACAAATTTACAGCCAAAGACAACCTGGGTAGTTGATCGGAAAGGTATATTTCGCCAGGCTGGAAGTACAGCACAGTTTGGCATGAGCATACAGGCTGCAACGAACCTGGAGCAGGCCTCAGAGGACTGAATCACAGGCAGCTGTGGTGGTTTCCAGACTTCTCAACCCAAGAACGCCAAAGACAACTTAGAAGGTCAGTAGGAAAAGTCTGTGTCTGCAGTGAGAGAGAAGCTTGGTCCCAGCCCCAGTCCCAGAGTGTGGCCCCAGGGCTGCAGCTGCCTCCAGAGCTTCCAGCCCACAGACTGAGGGGGAATCAAGTGGCTGATCAGAGGGGGATTGCAGGAATCTCTCTGCTGGTGCAAGATTCTCTTGCTTGCCCATGCTTGGATCTGGGTCACAGTTCTGGGTGGTGGTCTTGGGCAAGGAGAAGTGCTGGCGTGGTACAGCTTGTAGTGGCAGTGAAGAGAAATTCCTCCTCACAGTTCCAAGATAGAAAAGAGTGCTTGTGGTCACTCATAGATCAGAACGCAGGCCAGAAAAGGAGTAAACACCTTGCCCTTGATCATAGCACCTTGGAAGAACTGAAAATTTACAATCCCTAGAAAGTCTCTGAAAACATCTGGACAAAACCCCCGAAGCTTGGGACAGTACATTCTCCACACTGGAAGCAGACCCCTACCTTAACAAAGAGTTTATAACTCAAGTAATTGGCTGGGATCATGAACAAGCAATGCAAAAAGAGTCACACCATAGAATCTTACTTTGGTGACAAAGAAGATCAAAACATACAACCAGAAGAAGACAAAAAAGTCAAAGCTCCTACATCCAAAGCCTCCAAGAAAAATATGAAATGGTCCCAGGCCATGGAAGAGCTCAAAAAGGATTTTGAGAAGCAAGTAAGAGAAGTAAAGGAAAAACTGAGAATGATAGAAGAAAAGCATGGAAAAACAAGTCAACAACTTGCTAAAGGAGACCCAGAAATATACTGAAGAAAATAACACCTTAAAAAATATCCTCACCCAAATGTCAAAAGAGGTCTAAAAAGCCAACGAGGAGAAGAATGCCTTAAAAAGCAAAATTGGCCAAATGGAAAAGGAAGTCCAAAAGCTTACTGAAGAAAATATTTCCTTAAAAATTAGAATGGAGCAATTGGAAGCTAGTGACTTTATGAGAAATCAATCATTTGTAAAACAAATTCAAAAGAAAGAAGGAAGGAAGTAGAAAACTGGGAAAGAATTTTTACACTAGTGTCTCTGATAAGGGCCTCATTTCTCCAATATATAGAGAGAACTGAGTCAAATTTATAAGAATATAAGTCATTCCCCAATTGATAAATGGTCAAAGGATATGAACAGGCAGTTTTCAGATGAAGAAATTAAAGCTATCTATAGTCATATGAAAAAATGCTCTAAATCACTATTGATTAGAGAAATGCAAATCAAAACAATTCTGAGGTACCACATCATAGCTATCAGATTGGCTAACATGATAAAACAGGAAAATGATAAATGTTGGAGAAGATATGGGAAAATTGAAACATTAATGCATTGTTGGTGGAGTTGTGAACTGATCCAACCATTTTTTCCTTTTTTTTTGAGGCAAAGGTGGTTAAGTGACTTGCCCAGGGTGACATAGCTAGCTAGTAATTATCTGAGACCAGATTTGAACTCAGGTCCTCCTGACTCCAGGGCCAGTGCTCTATTCACTGTGTCACCTAGCTGCCTCCGATCCAACCATTTTGGAGAGCAATTTGGAACTATGCCCAAAGAGCTATAAAAATGTGCACACCTTTTAACCCAGCAATAGTACTTCTAAGAGCTATATCCCAAAGACATCATACAAATGGGAAAAAGATCTACATGTACAAAAATTTTTATAGCAGCTCTTTCTGTGGTGGCAAAGAACTGGAAATTGAGTGAATGCCCATCAATTGGGAAATGGCTGAACAAGTTGTGGTATATGAACATAATGGAATACTATTGTGCTATAAGAAATGATGAACAGGCTGACTTCAGGAAAACCTGGAAAGACTTATATGGTCTGATGCTGAGTGAAATGAGCAGAACCAAGAGAACATTGTACACAGTAACAGCCACATTGTACAATGACTAACCTTGAGAGACTTAGCTCTTCTCAGCAATACAAGAATCTAAGACAACTCCAAAAGTCTCATGATAGAAAATGGTATCCACATCCAGAGAAAGAACCATGGAGTTGGAATGCAGATTGAAGCATACTGTTCACTCTTTTTTTCTCTTCTATTTTGTTTTGTTTCTTCGTTCTTGTGGTTCCTCCTATTGGTTCTAATTCTTCTTTACAACATGACTAATGTGAAAATATGTTTAATACGAATGTATATGTAGAGCCTATATCAGATTGCACATAGTTTTGAGGAGGGAAGTGGGAAGAGAGGGGGAGAAAATTTAAAACTCAAAAGCTTATGGAAGTGAATATTGAAAACTAAAAATAAATTAATTAAGGGGAAAAAAAAGAACTAGAAGCCACTAAACCATACATAAGAATCCCTGCAGGTCATATATTGACTTGATTTTAAAATGTAATATTATCTAAGTTTCATGATAGTTTTACTTATTTTGTTAAATTTCTATTATTTTTTGTTAAATATTGCTTTTTATTTTGTTTTTATATATTTTATTTTATATTTTTGTATTATATTTTATTTATATTATATATTATTTATATTATATATTTGTTATTTATATTTAAATATTTTGTATTTATATATATTTATATGTGTTATTGTTTTTATTTTTCTAAATATTTGTTAAATTTGTTAAATTAAATTAAATTAGTTAAATTAAATATTTGTTAAATATTTCCCAGTTACATTTTAATCTTAAACTCAAGAATGTCATAGGCTACACGTAGCCCACAGACCTCCATTTTGACAGCCCTGGTCTTAACATTTTCCCTTTCTTCTGTATGCATGCTGTTGATTTTTTAAAACCCAATCATAAGACTAGCTGTTCCACACTTACCGCTGGCTCTTGGCCCTGGCTCAAGCTGTTCCCTTAATACTCACTGATAGCACTACCCTTCCTATATATCAAGTTAACCTTTGGCGTCCTGGCGGTGATGGTTTAGAGGACAGACATTATGTATGATAATGATAAATGTGTTACCAGTCATAAATAGCACATTTGTATTTTAACAAAGGCTTTAATGATGATCCAAAGGAGTGACTCATGGTGAAAATATCAGTTGCTATGGCAGGTTGATGGAGAGTGGTTTTCACAGTAATATCATTCAGGCAGCCTGCTTTTATAAAATTAGTTCTGATGATAATTAACTAATTTAACTAACATTTATTTGAAGGATGAACATATGAATGCATAGTCCAGAGTACAGAAAACTTTATTACAAAGCATTCTGCAACATGTTGGTGAGGGAGGTGACAAGGGCTGCCCATATTACATCACAGAATGAGCCAGTGACAGAGGCCCTTTCCTAACTTCTTACATAGCTTGCTCCACTCACAATGGGAGGCCAAATAAATCACTTCTCTATAGAAAATACTAGTTACTTCCTGCTAACTACTATACCATGGAGATTATTACCACCTCCATTAATGGGAAAGGATCTATAGTTTATCCACTCACTGTGAAGGTTTATCATTACAGAGGCCTTGGTCAATGCTATATGGTAGTAGGTGATACCTTGACCAAGATAGCTTATTTCCTCCCCTGTCCTGTACTTCCTGCCTTCACATATCACCTCAGAGCAGAAACCCCAACTTTTCTCTGCTTTCTGGATTATACTATTCATGGTTCTCCAGATAATGATTCATCTTTCCATGGTATATCGTCCATAGTCCAATGGACTATGGTTTCTCATTTATATTCAGCTTTGGCTTCCTTAGGAAATGCTGCAGTTAGGCCTGGGCAGCTTCTAGCTACTCCAGGTCATCATGGATGCCTAGAACTGGGATACATGGGAAAAGGAAAGGAAGAATCAAAGATAGAAACCACAATTTGTGTGAAAGTTTGTGTTTTGTAGAGATTAATGAACAATGTTTTTACAACAGAATTTGGAGTTAGGCAGTAGTGTCCCAATCATCTTCTTGACAAGAAATGAACACCTGAAATTCTGTTTAAGAGTCCAGTTCCTCTGTTCTCTCTATCCATTGGACTATGGACGATATACTATGGAAAGATGAATCATTATCTGGAGAACCATGAATAGTATAATCCAGAAAGCAGAGAAAAGTTGGGGTTTCTGCTCTGAGGTGATATGTGAAGGCAGGAAGTACAGGACAGGGGAGGAAATAAGCTATCTTGGTCAAGGTATCACCTACTACCATATAGCATTGTATTCCTGGAAGGTCTATTTGGAAGTTCAATGTCATTATCTACCAATGCCATGAAGGAGTTGGCAGGGTTTGCCACAAACTTTCTTGTTTCCCCACAGGGTTCCTGGACTAATCACCCATTTTATAAGAATGAACATACTGATGGTGTATGGGCTTAAGCCAAGACCTTTGCCCCTCACCCCAAAAAGAATTTGGGTCCCATTTGTCTATGGGCCCCAGAAAATGCTTAAACTTTGTTTGAACTCACTTATCTGGTCAAGGAAATTTAGCAGTCTCCTGATAATTAACTGGCATTATCCCTTATGCCATATCTCCCTTTGATACCTTAATTTCCCATCTTTGATCTTATCCAGACCCCATTCAACCTCTTCCTTCCCTGTCTTCCAGTTCTCTGTTACCCTGATGAAGCCTAACCCTCCATTGTGTATTCCCAGGTGACCCCATTCAACCACTCCCATTCTCCCTAAACTCCTCCCCCAGTCATCCCAGACTTTTCTCCCAGCTCCTCCTTCAAACACCCCAAAATTACTTGGCTGTATATAAGATTCATCCTGGCCCCTATTTAAATGCTGAGCTTTCCTCATGCCTGCTCGTCCTTATGGGAGTCACTAATACTCAGATTCCTTAAGAATCTGTCCTGTATGGTTCATCTCTAATAAAAACCTTGTCTTTGGCTGAAAGAAGACTTGGGTCAAATTCATTTGAGCAGGACCTGCATGTCGTGATTTTGAGGTCCCAGCACCCCTAGCATCTACATCTCATCGATTCCAACAGACATCACGTGTCATACAAGGCCACCAAAATTCCCAGGTGACAGTATGATAGGATTTGAATAAGCTCACGCGGTCTATTGCTGTCCTCTTGTATTAGCTTTCTCTAAGAGGAGACGTGCAGATGCAGGCACAGGTCCAGAAGCCCATCAGAGACTGGCCTTCCTTCAGCCACAAAAGTCATACAAGCTTGGAATGCAGATGGTTGGGATTGTACATAGGCATTCTGTGCTAGAGCTGCTAACAGACCAGAAACTGAATGGTGATAATATTCTGGTGTATACTTGAACCTGTTAAGACAATTCATTCAACTCAATAAGCATTTATTAAGCACTGCTTATAACAACTAGTATGACTATGTCACTTCGAAGTTTTTGAAGAATAAAGTTTCTTGTATGTTCTCTGATTTGATCTTCAAAACAGCCCTGAGAGGAAGGTGTTATTATCCCCATTTTACAGATGAGGAAACTGAGGCTGAGAGGCGGTCCCATCTCCCTTTTTTGTGCCGGTTCAGTTCCCAAGGGATAACCCCCAGACAATGACAATATGGCACCATAATTACAAACAGAGGCAGCCATGGGACTAACTGGCCAGTTGTATTATTTTATATGGCTTCTTGGAGTACTGTCTCTGAATACTGTTTCTTGATAGGTAAGAGGCGTGGTGGGACGTAGTGAGAAGAGAGCCATATTTGGCATTATAGTATCCATGTTACTATCATGGCTCTCCTGCTCATCACATGTGTGGCCATGGGCAAGACCTTTAATTTCTCTGGGCCACAGTTTCCTCATTTATATAAACAGAGGTAGATTGGGGAGTAGCTGACCACTAAGATTCCTTCTAGCCTCTGTTACCACTTTCTGGCATTTTACTTAGCATGAAGATCAGTCATTCTCTCTTGATCTCTTCCTTTGGGTTTTGATATGTTTTGACTTTTCAATTGGTTATAGCCTTGCTAATGTGTTTGACCAGTACAATCTGGATTGGCATATAGCCTGGGCTGTATAGCTTTGGCAAAAAAATTTCTTATCCAGTAGGACAGGACGCTTTTCAGAAAACATCAAGAATGTCATCAGTTAATCCAAAACTTTACAGATATACACCCGTCTTCATTTTACAGTGGAATGATAACTTCCAAATGGGAGAAGCCTTCATGGTTGTATCAGAATTAGCAGATCTTTCTTAAATTGCAAGATAAGGTGGAGTGCTTATATAAACGGGCCTTGCAGGAATCCTAAAGTAGGTGTCTTGAATAACGGTGCTCATCCAGAGCTTATAGCTCCCATTTTAAAAGTCCTTTAGGGTGATAACAATGCTTTCTTCATTACAACCCTGTAGCACAAATACTCCCATTTTATGGATTAAGAAACAGAGACTAAGTGATTTCTTCATCATCCTTACAACTAATCAGTGTCAGACCCAGGATTTGAACCCACTAGATGATTCCCAAGGCTCCTTCCAACTCTAAATATATAATCCTATGAACCTAGGTTCCCCAGTTCCTTATGTAGGGCTTTCCCCATCACATCATGCTGTCTCATACTCACTTCAAGGCCACCAAGGATAAACAAGCTTTTCTTGAGGCCTGTCACCCATTTAAAATCCTAATCTTTTTACCTTAGTACCCCTTTCCAAACCCATAATATTTGCCTTCCTGAAGTAATGCATTACCTCCTCCAGTTAATGGGTGCAGATGTCACCAAAGCAGTTCTGTACCTACGAAATCAGGGGATTTCTTTCTCTGTGATTCTCCCGAGTCTCACACTTCCTTTCACCTATTTGAGGTCCCTCTGGCCTGCAACTTCCTTTTCTTTTCCATTTTAGGTCTCCCTTAATAGTAAATACATTTCCAGCTAGTGCACCTGATTCAAGCTTTTCAATTACAAGCCCTCTAAAGTAATCCCATTTCTTTCAAGCACTTACTTCATCTCCAATCTTCTTTCTTTCCAATAAATGTACATAACAAATAATGGAGGGGCTGTCGATTCTTTGTGTGCCAAAGGCTAGAATTTAGTTTTTGTATTCATTATCCCAGACACTCAGTCTGGGGCCTCCACACAGCACAGTGAGGGTGATCAGATAATAGTGGCAAAAGCTGGGCTCCTCTGGATTTCCCTGTCATTCTTCCCTACTTTGTTCTGACATCTGTTCTATTTAGCTGTAAAATTAATAGTGATTTTTGAACTTCAGGAGCCTGTACAGAGGAAACACTGTCAAGAACTGATAAAAAAAAATTAAATGATAACAAAACTGATTTCAAGCCTGTTAACTTTATCTGATAGTAAGATCACAGAAATGGGATAATTAGAGTAACCAGGGAGGTCTTACTGCAGGAGTATGGCAGGAGTATGGCAGTAAATCTTTAACAACCAGTTCTCCAGGAAAAAAAATAATAAATCAATCTACACTTATCAAGCACCTACTGGGCTGAGCACTGGAGATACAAAAAGAGGCAAAAGACAGTCCTTGCTCTCAACAAGCTTATAATCTAGTACCCTAGATACATTTAAGTTTAATCCACATTATTATTTTCTCCATCACTTTCTTAACCTAGAAAATCAACAAAACGATAAAGCATTCCTTGATATACTTACAGTAAAAATTGAACAACCAGCTTGGGGCCAGTACAAGATAATTCCAGCACGTCCCTGGAATAGGGGCATATTGTGATATGATTTGTATTGTCGTTTCTCTATTAGAGGCTAGCAGGGGTCACCCAGAGCCTTCCAATGTTTAATAACACTCACAAAAAGTTCATCATAGCCAAGCTGTAGCCTGCCTTTTGAAGCATAAACCCACAGCCTTTAACACAAAATAAAAGAAACATTTTTTCTTACTGATGTCTTATTTTTACATCACTGTCATTTCTGCCTATACCCTTGCACCAGAAATGAAAACTCCATTGTAATAAATATATCTGACAATATATGTAGCATTCTGTTTCCTCCTCTCATGCACCTCCCCTATTCCTTTCAGGGAACTTAGATACAATTCATTATCTGTTTTCCAAGACTGTAATTTTTTTTTCCAGTTACTCAGAGTTTGATTTTCTTTTAGTGATTTTTTTTCCCCGTAATTTGTCATAGTCATATATATTTTTCTTGCACTCCTGTTGGCTTTGCTCTGAATCAATTCATACAAGTCTTCCTGTGTTTCTCTAAATTTCTCATATTTGTCATAATAAAAATAGCTAGCATTTCTATGATACTTTAAGGTTTGCCTAGCAATGTGTGTGTGTGTGTGTGTAGCCTTATTTGATCCTTATAACAATCCTGTTAAGGTGCTATGATTATCCCCACTTTACAGATAAGGAAATTGAGACTTAGAGAAGGTAAGTTGGCCAGGGTCACACTGCTAGTAAGTATCTGAATCAGAATTTGTATTGAGGTTTTCATGACTCCAAGAATAACACTCTTTCTACTGTGTCCCCTCCCTCATTTCTTAATGTAATATGCCATTAGACTCATATTCTAGTTTGTTTAGACATTTCCCAAACTATAGAGACCATTCTTATTTCAAGTTTTTTGTTCCACAAAAAGGCCTGCTATTAGTATTGGGTATGTATTATTACCACAAGCATGCGTAGAATATGGGCCAAGTGTGACTGGGTTTGCTGGCACATCCTGGAGAAAGCATTACTAGTGGCCCTTCAGTAGAGGAATCTCTGGGTCAAAGGGTGACCATTTGGTCACTTTTCTTGTATAATTCCAAATAATTATCCAAAATAGTTGGACCACAATTCCACAACACAGTATGAATATGTCTTTCTTTCCAAGGTCTTCCAATACTGGCTATTCCCATTTTGCTCATCTTTAACAATTTGCAGGAATGAGGTGAAACCTAGGAATTGTTTCTATTTTCATTTCTCTATTTTTTATGATTCAGGGCACATTTTTATAAGTTATTGATATTTGAAATTCTTATTTTGAAACCTGTTTGGTCCTATCTTTTGACCACTTATCTATGGGAGAATGGCTTTTCATTTAAATCTAACTTCAGTGGATAAGGAAGAGCTGACCATCATCCTTCATACGTGTTTGAGCATAGCTTAAACAACTCTAGGCTCCATCTCTGATACTTCTTCCATATATTGAACTTGGGCTCAAGACTTTTACATTTCTCTCTTCCTCTGGGGAGATAGACTGACATACCTTCTCAAGTTGTAGACAACAGATATTTTTTTTTGTTTGATTGGTTGAAAAAATTATTCATGTCCAACACAATTGAAAGTTATCAGCTCTAGCTAGATCTTAAAATATAAAGAGATTCTTGGGGAAAACAGAGTTAGCCCTTCTTTCTATCTTATCCAAGTATTTTCTTGAATTCTATGTTTATTGTTTCTGTGGCAATCTTCTTGACCATCTTCTCTCCCCATTCTGTTTGCTAACAGCCCAAAACCTTAGAGGTTCCCTTGATGACTTGCACTTACAGGTCTCCACAGGTAGAGTCTGTTTACATATATCCAAGCAACCTTGTATAAGCCAGTCCTGTCTGAATATAGTCTCAGCTCTCTGGAAGACCATTTTTTAGCATCGTTGTCTGGGTTTTAGCTATAGAGACGTAGGAGAGATGTAACCTATTGTGATAGGGACATTGGATTCAGTGTCAGAAGACCTGGTTTAAAATCCTGGCTCTACTGCTTACTACATGGGTGCCCTTGGGAAGTCACATCCCTTGTCTGAATCTTTGCTTTCTCTTCTGCTAAGTGACTAGAAAATCTCCAAGGTTCCTTCTAGCTCTAAGTCTTTCAACTTTGTTTTATTGTTTCTTGATGTCTCATGGAGTCATTGCTTCCTCTTGCCCAATTCAAATTTTTAAGGAATTATTTTCTTCAGTGAGATTTTGTACCTCTTTTTCCATTTGAACAAGTTTACTTTTTAAGGAGTTCTTTTCTTTAGTGAATTTTTGTACCTGTTTTTCCATTTGGCCAATTCTGCCTTTTAAGGAATTCTTCTTTTCAGTGGATTTTTCTGACTCTTTTGACATTTGGCTAATTCTGTTTTTTAAGATGTTATTTTCTTCAGTATTCTTTTTTTAAAAATTTATTTGTTTATTTTTAGTTTTCAACATTCACTTCAATAAGATTTTGAGTTCCAAATTTTCTCCCCATCTCTCCCCTCTTCCCACCCCAGGGCAGCATGTAATTTTATATAGGCGCTCTCTCTCTCTCTCTCTCTCTCTCTCTCTCTCTCTCTCTCTCTCTCTCTTCTCTCTCTCTCTCTCTCTCTCTCTTTCTCTCTCTCTCTCTCTCTCTCTCTATTTATATGTATATATATATATATATATATATATCATATTAAACCTATTTTCACATTAGTCATGTTGTAAAGAAGAATTAGCCTCCTCACTAGAGTTTTGCTTTTGACCACCCTCAATCTGCCCTCCTTTCTATCAGTCCCCTCCCTTTTCTTTCCCTTTTCCCTTACCACTTCTTCCCTCCCTTCTAGCCATCTTCTCCCTTTTCCTTCTCCTTTCTCCTCCTACTGCCTTTAGAGCAAGTTAGATTTCTATACCTAACTGAGTATTTTATTCCCTCCTTGAGCCAAATCCAATGAGAGTAAAGTTCAAACAATGCTCATCTCCTTCCCTTCTTTCCCTCTAACGTAATCTGTCTTTGTGCCTCTTCATGTGATATCATTTACCCTTTTCTGCCTCCTCCTTTCCTCTTCTCCCATTACAATCCCTTTTCACCACTTAATTAGATTATTTTATCATAACATCAAAGTCAACTTATACCCACAATCTCTGTCTATGTATATCCCTTCTAAATGTCGTAATAAAGATAGAGTTCTCAAGAGTTATGAGTATCATCTTCCCATGTAGGGATATAAACTGTTTGCTCTTATTGAATAACATGTTTTTATTTCTTTCGTCTTTCCCTTTTTATGCCTCTCTTGAGTCTTATATTTGAAGATCAAATTTTCCTTTGAGCTCTAGTCTTTTCATCAAGATGGTCTGGAAGTACCCTATTTCTTTGAATGTCCAACTCCTCCCCTGAAAGATTATGCTCAGTTTTGCTGGGTAAGTGATCCTTGGTTGCAATCCAAGCTCCTTTGCTTTATGGAATATCTTATTCCAAGCTCTCTGATCTCTTAATATAGAAGCTGCAAGGTCCTCCATAATCCTGACTATGGTTCCACAATATTTGAATTGTTTCTTTCTAGCTGCTTACAATATTTTCTCCTTGACCTGTAATTCTGGAATTTGGCTACAATATTCCTTGGCATTTTCAATTTGGGATCTCTTTCAGAAGGTGATTGGTAAATTCTTTCAATGACTCTTTTTACCCTCTGGTTCTATGACCTCAGGGCAGTTTTCCTTAATGATTTCTTGAAAGATGCTGTCCAAACTCTTTTTTTTTATTATGGCTTTCAGGTAGACCAATAATTCTTTAATTGCCTCTCCTAGATCTATTTTCAAAGTCAGTTGTTTTTCCAATGAGGTAGTTTACATTTTCTATTATTTTTTCATTCTTTTGATTTTGTTTTGACTGATATCTTGATATCTCATAGAGTCATTAGCTTCTACTTGCCCAATTCTAATTTTAGCTTTTGTACCTCCTTTTCTATTTGGTCAATTCTACTGTTTAAGGAGTTGTTTTCTTCAGTGTACTTTTTTTTCCCATTTTGTCAATTGTATTTTTAAAGGAATTGTTCAATTTTTCTTCTACCTCTCATGTTTGACTTTTAAAATCCTTCTTGAGCTCTTCCAAGAAGGCTTTTTGGGCTTGAGACCAGTTCATATTCCCCTTTGAGGTTTCAGATGTGGGTATATTGACAATGTTGTCCTCTTCTGAATTTGTGTTTTGATCTTTCCTGTCACAATAGTAATTCTGTCTGTTCATTTTTTTCTTTGTTGCTTTTTGCTCATGGTGTTTGCCTTTTTCCTGGCTTTTAAAGTTGATCTCTGCTTCTGGGGCACGGGGGCGCTGTCCCACACTTCTTGTGTTGGGAGGTAGGGGCCTGGTTACTGGCTTTGTGTGCTGGGACCTCAGGTGCTGGCAGCTGGAGGCTGTAGGGGTCTGGTAGCTTACCTGGGGCTGAGCTGGAGCTAGTGCTGGTAGCTGGGATGTGTTAAGGGGAGGGGTTGGGGGTGGGGCGGTTTCGGCATTTCCCCCCAGGTTTTACAATGAAGCGTGGGGGGTGGAATTGGTCTGGCCACCTCACCCGGAGCTGTGTGAAAGCACGGGTATGTTCAGCTACTGGTGGATGCCTATCCTCCAGCACGCCTTGTGGTTCTCCATGCTGGCATTTGCTAGTTCCTCTGGCTGTGCCGTGGCACAATGGGGTCCTGGTGTTGGTGTATGCCTGCGCCCCCCTGCCCCCAGGGCTGAGGATCTCTCACTGGTTTGCAGAGGTGGAGCTTGCTGCTGGCTTGCCAGGACACTTCCCGTCCTGTACTGGTCCCTTTCAGCTACAGCAAGAGGGACCTTTCCCATTAACCCCTCTAGCCTCCTGAGCTGCACCCCATCTTTCTGCTGGCTCCACTATTCCAGGATTTTTCCTGGGGGTGGTATTTTCTGGGCTTTTCAAGGTCAATAAGGGAGGGTGAGAGCAACTTACTGTTTACTCTGCCATTTGGCTCTCTTCAGTATTTTTGTGTGCTTCTTTTAACAAGCTGCTGACTCTCTTTTCATAATTTTCTTGTATCACTCTCATTTCTTTTCCCAATTTTTCCTCTATCTCTCTTATTTGATTTAAAAAAATTTTTTTTGAGTCCTTCTGGGAGTTCTTATTGGGCTTGTGTCCAATTCACATCTTTTCTTTGATGTTTTGCTTACAGCTATTTTGACATCATTGTCTTCTTCTGAATTTGTGTCATGAGCTTCCCTGTCACCATAGTAGCTTTTTATGATCAAGTTCATTTTTTATTGTTTGCTCATTTTTTCGAGCTTATTTCTTGACTTTTAATTTTATGCTAAAGTTGGCCTGTGCTCACTGTCCCAAGTTTCAGGTTTTTTGTGCTACTGTTTTCAGAGCTAGTTCTGGGGTTCTGTAAGTTTTTGGTGCTTCCAAGATAGTAAGTATGATTTAAGGAAAGGGGTGACCTCTGCTCTCCTGGCCTGTGATCTAGTCTTAACCCCAAAATAGCCCCATTCCTGTGTGTCACAAGTACTACTACTCTTCTTCTCCCTAGAACTGTGACCCAAAGCTGCATGTGGGCAATGCAACAGCGTCCTGAACCCAGCATCAGCAAAGGGTGCCTTGTAAACTTTCTGATGATTTGTCCAGCCTCCTTAGCACCTGTGGCCTGAAAGCTACTGAAGCTGCTATTGCAGCTATCTCCAAGGCCTGCTTCTGGTAGTATAGTGGTATGTGTTACACTCCAGACCAATCACCATCCCAGTGCCACAGACCTTTCCTGCTGACCTCCTAAGTTGCTTTGGGCTGGGAAAATGCCACATGCTAACCTTTTGTTGGCTCTGCTGTTCCAGAATTCGATTTGAGGTGTGATTTTAAAGTTGTTTGGAGGGGAATATTGGGAGAGTTCAGCTGAGTTCCTGCCTCTACTCTGCCATTTTGGCTCCTCCTTTAGCCCTAAATCTGCAGTCCTATATATATTGTTACACTATAGGTAGATTGCCATTGTTATCATTGTTATAGCGAAGGGAGCTGGAAAACTCTGAGAGGATTCTAAGAAGGGAGCATTTCCTAGTGAGAAGGGGTGAAACCAGCATCAGAACCTGAACAAGTAAGGCATACAAATGAGACCCTAGGAAGTTTAGGCTTAGTTATATTTCAAAATGTCCCTAGACTAAGGCTAACAGGAGGCCCCCTACATCAAAAACTGATATGTCCCACGAAGGGTTTTAATGCTACAAAAAAGAGATGGTCTGTCCTTAAGGGCTAGGTCAAGGCTTCTAACATAACACATCCAGTCAAAGCCCATGTGGCCTAGGAAAAAATGTAAGACCGAAATACTAGGTAAAGTTGGGATAGGTGAGCTACCCAGGGAAGAAGAATCAGGATTGGTGTGATAACATCTATCCAGAGAGAAGAGAGGAGTCAATTAGGACCCTTAGGTTCTGAGTTAAACTTGAGTCATGTATTAAATAAGAGAAAGACAAAATCATCTAGGATAACAACTCTGGGATTTAGCAGTGGAAGACGTTCTCAGCCTCCAGGGAGTCTTTCTTTTTTATGTATCTATCTATCTACACCCCTATCTATCTATCTATCTATCTATCTATCTATCTATCTACTATCTGTCTGTCTATCTGTTTATGATTTTTTTTTTAGGCAATTGGGGTTAAGTGACTTGCCCAGGGTCACACAGCTAGTAAGTGTCAAGTGTTTGGTCTGAGGCCGGATTTGAACTCAGGTACTCTGACTTCAGGGCCGGTGCTCTGTCCGCTGAGCCACCTAGCTGCCCCTATCTGTTTAAGATTTTAATCTGCTTTTCATACATTTTAAAATACTTTTCACATGATTGTCATTTCCCAGCTCCACCCACCAGCTCCATCTCAGTGAGTTTTTTTCCCCTTGTAGCAGGGTTGTTTGAGTCAAGAACCCCTTTGGCATTGTGTGTTGATTGTCTATGAACCTCTTCTTGGAATAATATTTTCAAATTAATAAAATTAGATATAGAGAATTTCAAAGGAAACCAGTTTTATTGAAACAGACATGTAATTTTATTTCCTAGTCACGTTCATGGACATCATGAAGTCCATGGCCACAGGTTAAAAAAACCTCTCCCTTACAACAAAGGAAAAACAGTTCAGTAAAAGTAGTTCCCAAAGTGATTACATCCAATATCATCTGTGCACTTTAAAGCCATAGTCACTCAGAGAAAATCACCTGTGTTTTTTCCAGCCACGTTGCTGCCTCCTTTTGAGCTGGGATTGGACCTAATCACGGGAAAGAGGCAGATAATGAGTTGTTAAACTAACTGTAAAAATGAGACCATACCAATTGGTTCCTTTATGAAGTGTGAACAAATCTCTTGTGTGATAGGCCAGGTGACCTTTAAAAGTCCATTCAGTCAATCCAAGAGCTCAGATTCCAGGAAGAACCCAGCTCTTCGTGACATGCATAGAAGCCTGAGAAACCACAGGAAGCTGGAGAGGGGAAGGCATGAGAAGCCATGTGGATGTGAAAGATCAGAAGCATGGAAGAGAGAGCCACTAAAAAAACCCAAAGGAACCAGACACCCTGCATTTCAGCTGTTTTGGCTGATCAGGCAAGAGGAGTATTAGGACAAGTGCTGAGTTACTGAAACCCTGCCAGGGTGCTCAGTCCACTGCCATTAGTCATCAAGGTGGCAATACTATATCTCTTTTTTTGGCAATTGGGGTTAAGTGACTTGCCAGGGTCACACAGCTAGTAAGTGACAAGTGTTTGGTCTGAGACCAGATTTGAACTCAGGTCCTCCTGACTTCAGGGCCAGTGCTCTATCCACTGAGCCACCTGGCTGCCCCAAGAGTCTGATGCTCTACCAACTGAGCTATCCAGACTCCTTTATATCTTCTTTATCTTCTTGGATTCCCTTGAGAAATAATGAAACCTTTACTTTTGGATATAGGAAAATTCTGTTTACCTTTTTTTGATTTAAACATCTATCTTTTTTCTTTCTGTTTTTTTTTTGCACATGAAACTGCAAATCTATTACGTACAGCTTGCTATTCCTTTTAAATATATATCATGATATAACTTTCTTTTTTTCCTTTTTTTTCTTCCCCCCACAAGAGATGGAAACCATTAGACACAAACATATGGATACACACACACACACACACACGCATGTAAAACCATTCTGTACATACTTCTATTTATCAGTTCTTTCTCTAGATATAAATAGCGTCTTCCTTCATAGATTTTTTGGAGTTAATTTGGATATATATAATAGTCAAAATGGCTTAGTTGCTCAAAGTTGTTCTTAAAAAATTATTGCTGTTACTGTATACATTATTCTCTTGGGTCTGCTCATTTTGCTCTTCATTATTTCATGCAAGTCTATCCACGTTTTTCTAAAATCAACAAGCTCAGCGTATCTTATAGCACAATAGTATTCCATCACAATCGTATACCATAACTTGTTCAGCCATTCCCCAATGGATGGGCATCCCCTCAATTTCCAGTTCTTTGCCACCACAAAGAGAGCTGCTATAATTATTTTAGAACATATAGGTTCTTTTCCATTTTATCTAATCATCTTTGGAAATAGACCTAGTAGTGGTATTGCTGGGTCACAGAGTATAGGCAGTTTAATGACTCTTGGGGCATAATTCCAGATTACTCTCCAAAATGGTTGGATCAGTTCACAGTCCCAACAACAGTGAATTTGTGTCCCATCTTTTCCACACCCCCTCCAACATTTGTCACTTTCTCCTTCAATCATTTTAGCCAATCTGATAGGTGTAAAATGATATCTCAAGGTTGTTTTAATTTTTATTTCTCGAATCAATAATGACTTAGAGCACTTTTTCATATGACCACAAATTGTTTTAATTTCTTCATTGGAAAACTGTCTGTTCATATCCTTTGACCATTTATCAATTGGAGAATGACTCATATTCTTACAGATTTCACAAAGTTCTTTATGTATTTGAGATAGGAGACCTTTATCTGAGAAATTGTCTATGAAATTTCCCTTCAATTTTCTGCTTTCCTTCTGACCTTGGATACATTGGAGTTTTTTGTACAAAATCTTTTTAATTTAATGCAAGTAAAATTATCCATTTTACACCCCACACTCCTCTCTATCTCTTATTTATTCATAAATTGTTTATCTATCCCTAAGTATGATAGGCAATACATTCCATGTTCTTCAAATTTTCTTGTAATATCTCTTTTTTTATCTAGGTCATATATCCATTTTGGTCTTATCTTGGTAAATGGTATAAGATATTGGTTTATGCCCAATTTCTATTATATTGCTTTCCAGTTCCCCCCCATTTTTTTTTTTACCAAATAATGAATTCTTATCCCCCAAATCTAAGTCTTTATACTTGTCAAATATAGGGTTATTATACTTATTTGCTACTGCAAATCTTATGTCTACTCTGTTCCACTGATTTACCTTTGTATTTCTTGGCCAGTGCCAGATAGTTTCAATAATTACTGCCTTATAACATAGTTTAAGATCTGTTAATGCTAAACCTCCTTCCCTTACATTTTTTTCATTAGTTCCTTTTATATTCTTGACTTTTTGTTCTTCCAAATGAATTTTGTTACTATTTTTTCTAATTCAGCAAAATGATTTTTGGTAATTTAATTGGGATGGCATTGAATGCATAAATTAGTTTAGGTGTAATTGTCATTTTTATTATATTGGCCCTGCCTAGCCATGAACAATTAATATTTCTCCAATTATTTAAATCTGTTCTTATTTGCTTAAAAGTTTTTTTTTTGTAATTTTGTTTGTGGGTTTGTTTTGGCAGGTGTACTCCCAGGTATTTTATACTGTCTAGAGTTATTTTAAATGGGGTAATTTTTCTTACCATCTCTCTTGATATGTAAGAATGCTGATGATTTATGTGAATTTACTTTATATCCTGCTACTTTGCTAAAATTATTGTTCCAACTTTTTTAGTTGAATTTTTAGGATTTTCCAAGCATTTCATCATATTGTCTGCAAAAAGAAATTGCTTTATTACCTCATTCCCTATTCTGTTTCTCTCTATTTCTTCTCCTTCTCTTATTGCTATTGCTAGGATTTCCAATACAATATTGAATAACATTGGTGACAGGGGCATCACTTGTATCCCACCTGATTTTACTGGAAAGGCTTCTAGCTTATCCTCATTACAAATAATGCTTGCTGATGGTTTTAGGTAAATGCTTTTTATGAATTTGAGGAAAAATCCATTTATGTCTGTACTTTTAAGTGTTTTTAATAGAAACAAGTGTACTTTATCAAGAGCTTTTTTCTGCATCTATTAATATATGATTTTTAAAACTTCTATTACTGATATAATTAATTATGTTAATAGTTTTCCTTATGTTAAACCATCCTTGAATTCCTGGTATAAATCCCACTTGGTCATAATGTATAATTTTTGTAATATATTATTGTAATCTTTTAGCTAGTATTTTATTTGGGATTTTTGCATTCATATTCATTAATGAAATTGGTCTATGATTTTCTTTCTCTGTTTTTATCTTCCTGGTTTGGTTACCAGTATTATATTTATTTCATAAAAGGAGTTTGGTAGGATCACTACTTTGCCTATTATTTTAAATAAGTTATTTAATATTGGAATTAGTTGATCTTTAAATGTTTGCTAGAATTCACTTGTAAATCTATCTGGCCCACCTGTTTGTTTTTTTATCCTTAGGAAGCTCATTTATGGCCTGTTCAATTTTTTTCCCCTAAAACAATCCTATTTAGGTATTCTATTTCCTCTTCTGCTAATCTAGGCAATTTATATTTTTGTAAATATTCTTCCATTTCACTTAAATTGTTAAATTCATTGGCATATAATTGGGAAAAATAACTTCATAATTGCTTTAATTTCATCTTTGTTAGTGGTGTGTTCACCCTTTTTGTTTTTAATATTAGTGTTTGGTTTTCTTCTCTCTTTTTAAAAATTGAATTAACCAATGGTTTATTGACTTTATTGTTTTTTTCATAAAACCAACTCCTAGTTTTATTTATCTTTTCAGTGATTTTTTTATACTCAGTTTTATTAACCTCACTTTCAATTTTTAGGCTTTCCAGTTTCTTGTTTAACTGGGGATTTTGTCTGTCCTTTTTCTAGTTTTTTTGATTGCATACCCAATTCATTGGTCTGCTCCTTCTCTATTTTTTAATGTAAGCATTTAGAGATATAAATTTTCCTCTGATTACTGCTTTTGCTGTATCCCATAGGTTTTGCTGTGTTGTCTCATTATTGTCATTCTCTTTAAAGACATTATTCAATGATTTGTTCTTTAACCCATTCTTTCAGATTAGGTTATTTAATCTCCAATTAGTTTTTAATCTATGCTCCCATGGCCCTTTATTAAATATAATTTTTACTGCATTGTGATCTGAAAAGGATACTTTTAATATTTCTACTTTTAACTATAAAAATTTTAGGCCCTAATATATGGTCAATCTTTGTAATGGTTCCATGAACTGCTGAGAAAAAGGTGAATTCTTTTCTATTGCCATTTAATTCTCTCCAGATACCTATCATATCTAGCTTATTTAAAATTCTATTCACTTCCTTGACTTATTTCTTATTTATTTTTTGGTTCTGAGAGTTCTGAAAGGGGAAGATTAAAGTCCCCCACTATTGTAGTACTACTATCCATCTCCACCTGTAATTCATTTAGCTTTTCTCTTAAAAATTTAGATGCCATTGTATGTTGTACATATTGTGATATTGCTTCATTGTCTATGGCACTTTTTATTAAAATGTGGTTATCCTGTTTACCTTTTTTAATTAAATCTATTTTAGCCTTAACTTTGTCTGAGATCATGATTGCTACTATTTGACATTACTCTTCAGGTTAAAAGTGACTTTTTTAAAAAAAATTTCACTCTCTTCCTCTGGACATGAACCTAGCTCTTCTTTTACACCATAGTAGCTATCTATGGTCAGATTCTTTTTCCTTTGCTTACTCATTTTTATTTTTATTTTATTTTTAGCAGCTTATTATTGTAATTGGGTTTTAATCCTGAGTTGTGTATAATGGTGCCCCAAGCCGCAGGTCCTGCTTAGTGTTGTTTTCTGAATTCTGTCTGGGGACCCAACCTCAGGCCTCCCTGTCTTCCCCTGAGCCACAATTAGGCACCCAGACACACTGTCCTGAAAATGCTCTTGCTCCCTGTGGTACTTCATTCATCGAGCATGTATTCCTTCCTCCTCACCCATAGCTGTAGCCTGGGATTACATCTGGTCAGCACTGCTAGGCCTGGTGGCCAGAAATAGTGGGGAGTCCTTCAATCCTTCACCACTCAGCTGTCTGATCTCCACATTGTTCATTAGATGAAAGTTTGTGGGGTAAACATTCTTGAGGCCAAGTCTTCTCAGTGGAGCTGTCCCCAGGGCCTGCTGTTTGTTGATTCAGGAATCTTCCTGGAGGTGTCTATACACTCCACTCAGGCCAACCTCAGTTGTCAGGAAAACAACTGCTTTACCCCTTTATTTTTGAAGCTCTATGGTTATTTTGAGGTGATATTCTGTCTTTTTGTGGAAGAAATTTGGAGAGCCTAAAATTTTCTTACCTACTCCACCATCTTCCCAGAATTCCCATCCTACTTTACATTTAAAAACAGTGTTAACTACAGACATTTTTTTAGTCTGGACGTATTTATTGAAAATGCAATGGCGATAGGGTAATGGGAGGTAGGGTGAGAATCCCCAAAAAAGAGAGAAGGGAGAAATCTAATATGGTGACATTTTGCCATAATATTATCTCTAGCTGGAGGCTCATAGCTAAAACATAGAGAGAGAATTACCCAACTTCTCAGAGCAGTGAAGGGAGATATATATATATGTGTGTGTTGTGTGTGTGTGTGTGTGTGTGTGTGTGATGTGTCATTGTCTGTGTGGTGTGTGTGTACCAAGAAATTCGTGTGTGTGTGTACCAAGAAATTCATCTAAGCACTGGGTCAATATTAGGGTGAAGAGGACAAATAAAAGTATTTGAACAACCCTGTCACCATCTCCCACTCCACAATTACTACATGTAGATGAGCTCATTACAACTGCATAATAGCTCCATGAAGGAAGTAATACAAATATTAAATTAAATTCAACAAAAATTTACTATGTGCAAAGAGCTTGGTATCATTTTTGTTGTACAGTCATTTTCAGTCATGTAAAACTCTTTGTGACTCCATTTGGGGTTTTCTTGGCAAAGATACTGGAGTGGTTTGCCATTTCTTTGTCCCTCTCATTTTACAAATGAGGAAATTGAGGCAAACAGGGTTAAATGACTTGCCTAGGATCACACAGCTAGTAAGTGTCTAAGGACATATTTGAACTCAGGAAGAGGATTCTAATTGAATCTAGGCCTGGCACTCTATCCACTGTACCACTTAGCTGCCTTCTTGGTATCATTGGTCCCACTTTATGGATAAGGAAAATGAGAATGGAGGCTCAATAAAGTGATTCACTCAAAATCATGCAGTAAGTGGCAAAGTTTGTCCTTAAACTTGGTCCTCTGACTCCAAATTCCAGGCTCTTCCTCTTACCTCCTTCCTATGTAGCTCCCAGATCCTTTTTCCGTCATGCTTACACATAGCTAGCCAGCAATGGCCTATGTTACCATTTGAGGGGGCCAAGAATGTCCATGGAGACAGTCACTGTTGTGAACTTTCAGCTTTTGACTTAGGTAGGATTAATACAATAAATATTTTGCAGTACACAAATCATTGAATGTCATGAAAGAATGGGACATAGAATTTTAGAGGGAAGGATAAAAGAATCCTAGGAGGGTGGCCAAAGATCTAACAGAGAAATAAAGCTAGAACCCATTTAGCCTATTCATGTTTATTTACTGGGCTAGTGCTAACACAGACTTTTCTACCACCCTCAATAAGAAATTACTTTAACCACAGAATTAGGAATGAAGGAAACCACTTTTAAGGCTTGTGGAATGATATGTATTAGGAATTCCAAATCCCTCTCTCTGCCCAGAACAAGTTCATTTACATCAATAGGAGCTGGCACCACTCCTTTTTTAAATAAATGTTCCACAGAGCAGCTCTAGCTCCTTTGAATAACAGATGTCAGCTGCTTTGGGAGGAGAGAGAATGATAGAGGATGAAGGGATGATTGGGGAGAACATGGGATATGCCTTCAAACCCTAAGACCCAGATGAAAATGCTAGTGAGTGATTTATACTCTCTGGATATTGGGGAAGAGGGAAGTCACCATTTGGTGACGACTTATCATAAACCACTAGGGGGTTAAAGACAGATCCACTCGAGAGCTACACATAGAAGGGGTTTCCTATTCTTCCTCCCAGAAAAGAACCTTCTTGTATAATGTTTAGAGCTGTGGGGACTATGTAAGAAAAGGGGCTTAAGACTAATAGGGGTATGATTTTTTGTTTGTTTTATTGACACATTTATTTTTATAAGTCATTTCCCAGTGAGAAATTCAAATTAATTCTGCTTTGTAATTGATTCTATGTTATATTGATTTAATATTGTTATTGATTCTGTATCTGGTTAAGTCCCCTTTCTGTGTCCTTGAGTTGAGCTCAGGAATTTAGCTTTCCCTCTGAGTTAGGTTAAAGTTATAATTAATGGAAAAAACTGTTATCTACCATACCTTCAACTCCTGGGAAAATACCAAGACATCTGGCATTTAAGTTCTGAAGCTAAGTCTAAGAGATACATTGTCTCTGAACTACCCTTGCACCATTAAGGAAAACCATTATCTCCCTAACAAACCTTTCTAGGCACTAGAGGGTCCACTAACTCGAGTCCACTAAGAAAGAATGCAATATGCAGATGGATCCCATAAATCAACCAGCATTCCTTAATGACAAAGGCAAGTGGTCACTAGACCCTTTGGGTACTAGCCTGCTTTCCTTGAAGTAACCAATAACGCTGTCCCCTCCCCCATGATGCTGTCTATCCTGTAACGAATTTCATTGACTTTCCCACCTATTCACCTTTGTTCTTTGTTTTCTTGTACTTCTCAAAATTATATGAAGGCTAGTAAGCCCTACCTCATGGTTTTTGGTCCCTGACAGAATTGATCCAACTTATTGATTACTGCTAGGCTAACTAATAAATTGATCATGCTCAGACCTTTGTCTCTCAGTTTACCTTAATTTTCAAATGTAACACCAGTTTACATCCTCCTCCCCTACTCCACCAGCCTCCACATGGAGGAAAGTTAAGCAAAACAAAATAACAACTTGGTCTGATTTCATGTACAATATTATTTATTTGTACTTGCCTTCACTCTATCAAGAGGAGGCAAATGTGTTTTGCCATCTGTGTTCCAGGATAGTCATCACATTTAATCAGAGTTCAGCTGCTATTTAGTGTTGTTTTTCTTTATATTGTTGTATTCATTGTATATATAACAGGAGGAGTGGCCAGGGGGGGTCCAGTCCTTAAAGAATGCACAACATATTTCACCTGGTACCAATCCGTGTTGGAAGATTGGTGAGCCTTGCTTCTGAACATGTATAATGGAAGAGTCTGTTCCAGCTTAAGCACATGCATAAGAATCTTTTGGCCATTTCCTGGTTTACTGGGTGGGGACAGCAAGTGTTTTAATTAGCTGCCAAGCCAACACTGCGTGTCCACACTAATGGTTCAAACAAATAAATTTCTCTTCCCTGAAAGCTTTAGAGTAATGAGGAAGAAGAAATCCTGTAAGCCTCATGGTAAACGGCAGGTAAAGGCTACTGTAGCTTCCTTATCTCCCACCCAGCCTTCCATGTGGCCATGAATACAGTACCTATATTTCTATTATTCTTACTGTGTTCTGATCTTACATAAGTGAGCATTAGACATAGACGGAGCAAATTAAACTGTGTGAGCCGTGAAAGATTAAAAGAGCCACCAGAGAGAGGTCCAGCAAATGGAGTCCATGAAAGTGTTGGCTGGTAGCTGCAGCAGCCAAGCCTGATAAGGAGCTGGCTCTGGGGAGCAGCCTGCTTGATCCAGCCCAGCAGTGAATTGACCCAATAAGAGACAGATTGTCTTTCAAGCAAAAGAGCTTGCAAGCAAGGAAACAAATAAGAATTCATCCATATCTCAAAGTGAATTTGATGTTAGAACTACTTGGTAGAAACCACTGTAAGTTTGAATCTGCTCTCTCAGAGACCAAGGTGATGGAGGTGAGTAGGTTCCTCGCTCCAGAAGCTTTTGTACTTTGATTCTTGATAGATTTTCTCAAAAAAAAAATCCAGTTATAAAAGTTAATTTATGTTAACTAGTCAACTGATACTGGGGAGACATTAAGTGGTAGTTGATAGTGAGGGAACACATTTGATGAGTCTGGGTATGGGAGTAGGTTGGCAGAGTGTACCAATGAACTATTTGTATACTTTTCTTCTGGTTCTGTTTATTTTAGTCCCTGTCACTTCATGCAGGTCTTTTATGCTTTTCTGAATTCTTTATCTCTTATAGAACAATAATGTTACATGACATTCATATACTACAGTTTGCTCAGCCATTCCTCAATCAATGTTTCCAGTTTTTTTTCCTAGCAAAAATGCTGCAATAAATATTTTGTTACATATGGGACCTTTCTTTCTCTTCTTTGTCTCCCTTGGTATATGTCCAGTAGTAGGATTGCTGGGTCAAAGGCTATAATCTAATTTTCAATTGTTTTCCAGAATGGTTGGACCAATTCGCTCTTCCATCAAGAGTATATTAGTGTGTCTTTTTCCATAGCCCCTTCAGCCTATTTTCATCTTTTATTCTTTTGCCGATTTTATGAGTGATATAAGTAGCATTTTTCTTACTATTTTGGATTTGAAGTATTTTCTCACTGATAATTTTTAATTCTTTCGAAAACTGTTCACATCCTTTGACTACTTATCTTTTGGGGAATGGGTGTTGGTCTTATGTATGCATAATGTATATGTGCCCACATAAGATATGTATATCTATATGGATTGCCTAAATATTTAGATATAGTTTATGAGAGGCTTGGATGTGATTTGAGATCTGGCCTATCTTTTTATTTTTTAGTTAAGTTTTTTTTAATCAGTAAAAACTCACCCTTTCTCCCTCCCACTTTCTTCTAAGAAAGGAAGAAAAACAAAACCCCTGTTACAAACATATTTAATGAAGCAAAACAAATTCCCACATTGGTCTTATCTGAAAAAAAAGTGCCTTATTCTACATTGAGTCCTTCATCTTGCTACTAGAAGGTGGGCAGCATGTTTCATCATTAACCCTCTAGAATTATTGCTGGTCATTATGCAATTAGAGTTCCTAAGCCTTTCAAAGTTGTTTGTACAGTATTGTTTTCATTGTATAAATTGGTTCGGTTCATTTCATTCTGCACCAGTTCACACAAGTCTTCCCAGGTTTTTCTGAAACCACCCTCTTCATCACTTCTTATGGCACAATAGTATTTCATCACATTTACATACCATAACTTGTTCAGCAGTTCCCCAATTGACAGGCACTCCTTTGATTTCCAAGTGTTTGCCACCACAAAAAAAAAAAAGCTGCATAGGGAAGGGGGAAAGAAAGAAGATTCTTAGAGTTTGTTCTGCTTAGGACTAATGCTTCTCTTAACCTACCTTCCATCTTATTCCCCTTTCTCCCTTCTCCACTTTCCCTCCTGTTTTCCTGTCTATTGAAATGTATTTCTGTACCTAACTCACCTGTGTGGGTGTGTGAGTATATCATACTTATGTGTGTAAATGTGTGAGTGTGTATGTATGTGATTCTTTCCTCCTTTGACCAAGTCAGATGAGAGTGAGGTTCACACATCACTGGCTTCTCCCAATCTTTTTTCTTTTGTACAGACTTTGATTTGCATGCTCCACCTATGTGAGACAATTTTCCTCACCCTTCCTCTCCCTTTCCATTCTTCTTTTAAGATAGTCAAAAACATAACAGAACCACTCTCAGGGTCTCTGCCTAGTTAGTCTTCTTCTCTGACACCCTGATAATAATAGGGGTCTATCGTACACATGTATCATCTCCCCATATTAGAATGTAAACAATTTCTCCTTTATCATTGTTCCTTTCATGCTTTTATTTTTCTGTGTTTCTCTTATCTCCTGTGTTTGAACTTCAAAGTTTCTATGCAGCTCTGGCTGTTTTCATCAGGAATAAAAATAGAATGAATAAGTCCTCTATTTCATGAAGATCTATTTGTCCCCCTGTAGCATTTTATTTAATTTTGCTAGATAATTTATTCTTGGCTGTAAGCCCATGTTTTGCCTAGCTACATCTTGTGTGCTACATCAGGGTGTTCCATCTTGTGTGACCCTAACTGCAGCTCCACGATACCTGAATTCTTTCCTTCTGGATACTTGCAGTACTTTTTCTTTGATCTGGAAATTCTGGGTTTTGGCTATAATGTTCCTGGGAAGTTTTGATGTTGGGTTTCTTTCAGGAGGTGACAAGTGGATTCTTTCTTTTTCAACTTTGCCCTCTAGTTCTAAGAGATCTAGGCAATCTTCTTTCATGATTTCTCGAAATAAGTCATTTAGGTTCTTCTTTCTTTCTTTCTTTCTTTCTTTCTTTCTTTCTTTCTTTCTTTCTTTCTTTCTTTCTCTCTCTCTCTTCTCTCTCTCTCTCTCTCTCTCTCTCTCTCTCTCTCTCTCTCTCTCTCTCTCTCTTTTTTCTTCCTTCCTTCCTTCCTTTTTTTTTTTTTGGCATCAGCTAGGTGGCACAGTAAATAATGTGTCAGAGTTGAAGTCAGGAAGACTTGAGTTCAAATTTGACCTCAAACACTTCCTAGGTGGGTGTGACCTGGGGCAAGTCAATTAACCTCTGTTTGTCTCAGTTTCCATATTTGTAAAATGGGGATAATAATAGCACCTACCTCCCAGAGTTGTTGTGAGGATCAAATGAGATAATAATCATAGAGTGCTTAGCACCATACCTGGCACATGGTAAGCCCTATATAAATGTTAACTATTTTTTTTCATGGCTTTCAGATAGTCCATGATTCTGAAACGACCTCTCCTCTATCTGTTTTTTAGGTTGATTCTTTGTGCTATGGAGATACCTTACATTTTCTCCTATTTTTTCAGTTTTTCAATTATTTTAATATATGTTGTCAGTAATTAGCTTCTATTTGGTCCATTCTGATTTTCAGGGAGTGTATTGCTTGGGCAAGGTTTTGTACCTCTTGTGCCAAGCTGTTAATTCCCTCTCTAGTTCTTTGCTCCATAGCTCTCATTTCTTTTTTTTTCTTTTTGTAGGCAAGGGGGTTAAGTGACTTGCCCAAGGTCACACAGCTAGTAAGTGTCAAGTGTCTGAGGCTGGATTTGAACTCAGGTCCTCCTGCCTCTAGGGTTGGTTCTCTATCCACTGTTCCACCTAGCTGCCCCCATAGCTATCATTTCTTTCCAAGTTCTTTCTTCTAGCTTTCTCATTTAATTTATTAAAACATTTTAAAACTATTTTTTAAAACTCTTGCTTTATCTCTTCTAGGAATTCTAGTTGAATTTGTACCCAACGTGTTTTAGGGATTTTTATTTATTTGTTTGTTTGTTTGTTTGTTTTTAGATGTGCTGGAGTCATTCAGAGTTTGTATTTTGAGCATTCCACTCATCATAATAGTTTTTTTAGTGGGATTCTTTTTTGTTTGCTCATCATCCAGCCTATTTCCTGACTTAAAACTTGGTCTAAGGACCAGGCTCTTAAGGGAACATTGAGCTAGTCCTGCTGCTTCTTTCTTGAAATATTGAGTATTATGTTATTCCAGGATCTCAAAGAAAGGTACTAAACTAGAATTATATTAATCTTCTCCACCCAAATATTTCTATTCTAGAGGTATAATAGATTCAGAACAAAAGGCACCTCCTTAATCACTCTTAGGGAGAGAGCGGCACAAATCTTATATCCATTAGGTTGGCCTGTTCTCATCAGATGTTTACACAAAAGAGCATCATAAATAGCAAAGAGTGAGTAACCCTTTTTTCCAAGGAAAACAGCAAACAGAAGTCAGAAGAGTTATGTAGATTATAAAAATAATAGAAAAGACACAATAGTGAATGAAGTTTTTTAGATATGAATCAGATAAGACCTTAGCTGAACCAAGAAAAAAGGCCCAATCTCACCCAAGGAGAAATTCTCTCTACATAGTCTCTGGGGTGGCAATCTGGAAATCAGGCACATATTGAGAGCTTGGCTTCCCTTACATGTCTGCAGCTTCTAGAATCTTTTTTTTGTGCGTCATTCCCAGAGGGTGTCTGGACCATGCGCTTCTCCTCCAGAGTGCCCCCTCTCAAGATCTGTCACCAGCTCTACCCCTCCTACAGGCACAGAATGTCTCCATATCCTTTTAACCAATTAGGAATCACACTTCCTTCCATGCCCAGCACACGAAATGCCCCAGGTAAATGAGTCATAGAGACTGGTAGAATGGACATTTGATATCAAAAGTATGTGATCAAACTCTTTTAAAAATAAGTTTTGTTGATAGTTTTTGCATTTACATCCCAGTAATTTCTAGCTATACGCACTCCCCCTGCTTCCATCGGAAAGCTCATCAAACTTTTCCCCTGATAGCAAAGAAAAAATTCTTGATCTTTATGAATAATTATGTTGACTATTTCTAATAACATTTTGCTTAACAAGTCTCCTTCTTCTCTGCTCAGAGGAAGGAAGTAGGTTTTTTTTAATCTGTTTTCCCAGACTTCTTGTCTTTGAATTACTCAAAGCTTGGCTTTCTTTTTGTGATCCTTTATTTGAATTGTAATCTTTGTAATCTTGACTCCAACATAGTGATGTCATTTTGGTCCTGTGCGAATGAAGGACAACAACTAACCAATCTTGGGATACTTTATTCTTCTGGTTTTGTTTGTTTCACTCTGCATTAATTTATAGAGACTACCATGTTTCTCTGTATTCTTCATGTTCCTCATTTCTTTTCTTTTCTTTTTTAAAAAATTTTTAATTAATTTATTTATTTTTAGTTTTTAACATTCAATATTCAACATTTAGTTTTCAATTTTCTCCCCCTTCCTCCCCTCCTCCCTCCCCAAGACAGCATGCAATCTGATATAGGCTCTACACATACATTCACATTAAACATATTTTCCCATTAGTCATGTTGTAAAGAACTATTAGGGACAACTAGATGTCTTAGTGGATAGAGCACCAGCTCCTGGGCAAGTCACTTAACCCTGATTGCCTCACACACACACACACACACACACACACACACACACACACACACAAGAATTATTAGAACCAATGAGAGGAACCATGAGAAAGAAGAAATAAAACAAAACAACAAAACAAAACAAGAGATCAGTTCATATAAGTTTTTCCAGGCTTTTCTGAAGTCTGCCTGCTCATCATTTCTTATAGCACGACAGTATTCCACTACATTCATATACCACAACTTGTTCAGCCATTCCCCAATTGATGGGTATCCCCTCAATTTCCAATTCTTTGCTACCACCTCATTTCTTAAGATACAAACATTCCTCCTCCCCACCCCCACCCGCATTTGACAAGGGTTTTTATTGGTGACTATGGGCATAATGGGACAGCTATTTATTTCCCACACACAAAAGAAGTATTAAAAATACAAAAACTAAATATACCAAAAACTGTAAGAAATACAAAAAAATACAAAAACTCATAACCATACATTAAAAGATGATGCAATAAGTTAAAAGTGCCATTGTGCTTTCTCATGACAGGCCGACTTATATATAAGAACATGAGATATTTTGTGTCTAATGAATCAGCCTACTGCCTTTACCTCTGGGTTCATGCGTTCTGGTGAATCAGGCCAGGGTTTGGGTTCATCTGTCTACCAATGGTCATTGTCTCCAAGAAACAACAGAGTAGCTAAAGAAGGTTCATCCTGAAATGAAGCCAGTGACAACAAAGGAACCCAGGAATTCCCAGACTCTTAAGGAAACCACTTCCCAAAAGTTCATCTCTTAGGACACAGTTTGGTCACCTATACTCAGGGCAGGGCTGACTAAGGTTCATCTGGATGAGCCTTTCTCTATAGCTGCCATATATAAGCAGCCTCCATGATGCTCCTTTACTTCCAACATTGTCTTTTCTTATCCTAACTGCCTTGATTTTACTCCTCCAATCTAAATTTAGATAGTCAAAATTGTCTTTCTTTGGTTAAGAAATTATCCCCTAACAATAATTGTGAAGATTACCTCCTTTCATGCTACTCTTTTTTTTTTAAAATGAAATGTGACCTTTAATATTATATCACACATTCATTTGAGGTTTATTGTAGCATCTCAGTGTCAAAACCTAATTTATGCTGTATTGCTTTCTAGTTTTTGTGGAAGTTTTGGTTTATAAGTTTGTATTCTTGGGTTTATTGAAGTTTTAACTACTGTGTTTGATCATGGGCTTAGCTTTTCTAATCTACAGATTATATCTCAAATAGCTCAGTGTTAGAAAGGGTTGGGGTTTTTTTTGGGGGGGAGAAAGGTGATTAAGGAGAAAGAGCTGATGGACAGGAGAGCAAGATGGCAGGAAGCAGAATCTGCGGAAGAGAGTAAGTACCAGGATGAGATAACTGCCACCTTTGGTGGAATCAAGAAGATAGGCATCGGAGCAGTTAGGTGGCACAGTGGATAGAGCACTGGCTCTGAAGTCAGGAGGACCTGAGTTCAAATCCGGCCTCAGACCAAACACTTGACACTTAGTAGCTGTGTGACCCTAGTCACTTAACCCCAATTGCCGAAAAAAAAAAAAAGATAGGCATCAGATCTGATCTGATCTGGAAAGGTTAGGGATGGGGATGACAGAAGTAAATACCAATGAGGGGAACTAACAGATCTCAAACTCCAGAGAATCAGAAGCCCTAAATGGCCTAAAGTCCTGCCTCTAGGGACTCATCCAAAATCTTGGGAAGATTAATAAGGATGGTCAATGGTGTGGTGATTGTGGGAATTCAGAGACAGTGAATTAAGTGTTTATTCCATGTGTGAGTATCTTCTAGCTATGCTTCCTTCTCCACTACCCCCCACTACCTCCATCTTAGGATGACACTGTAGGGACTCTTTGCCACCCTCAGCTCCACCTGCAAGTTACTTGTGTTTGGAATGACCAGACATGGAAGCTGAAGCAGCTCAGTTATTTGAGGACCTTTGAGGATGAGGGCCATCAAAAACTGGTTCTTCCGCTCCCTTATCCCTTATTTCTCCAATTTAGTTATTGTCAACTTTTTCCCTACTTCCCCTTCCTATATTCTTGTCCCCTTTCAGTGCTATCCTATCCTAACTCTACCCTCAGTCCCTATCTTTCACTGCCTTCCTGTTTCAATAAAGGAACCACTGAAGAGAGAAAAGAGCATGTGCCAGTCAAGTCAAACTACCAACACAACCTCCACCACTATCATCCCTTAGATCCTTGGAGATAGCCCAGAACTCAGAGCCCAAGAATAGCAATGTTCCCCAAGCCACCAGACTTGCTTCCAGTCTAGCCCCCACAGCCATTATTGAGGGGAGAAATCACCATGGAGTGGAGGCCCACCTTACTCACCATCACCTCACAAGTGCTTACCATCTATATAGGTAGATAGGCACAGAAGCCTTGAGAGTGGTAGCACCTCCCAGAACACTGGTCCTGCTTGTAGTCCCAGGCCTCAAAGACATCATCTTAGGAAGTAACTCCTTGGAGAAGGAGCCAGCCATCTCTGCCAACTGCCACCCAACTGCTACCCACAGGGCAGGCAAGCCAGTTTAGCTAAAGCATCAAGTTACCCTGAGGGACAGACAGAAGCCAGCATGTGCCAAGCAAGTCAGAGCACAACCACCTTGACCATCATCTTCCCCTAGACCTTTATGGAGATAACTCAGCACCCTGAACCCAGGAGTCTTTCGAATAACAATACTTCCAGTTCTTTCATCAGTGGCTTATTTATCTGTGTCTGTATAACTCGAGCCCATCAAGAACAGTTAAGTACTCTCTTATTACCTTCCTATTTATCCTGAATATGGGCTATTAGCCCTCTTGTTCTCTTTTCTAGTCCAAAGTCCTTGGCACTATCAAATAGTTCAACATAAGAAACTAATATGATTTTATGAGTGGAAATGACATTAAAGAAGAAGTATCATATGATGGTTTACTTAGAAAACCCCAAAGAATCAATTAGAAAAGATACTAATGGAGACAATTAATAGCTTTGGCAAAGTTGCAAGCTACAAAATAAATTCTCAAAAATAATAGCATTTCTATATAATAATGACAAAACACAAGAAACAAAAGAGAAAGCTATTAACCATTCCAAATAACTACAAAATGCATAAAATATATGGGAAGCAAATTCTCACAGCATGCAAAAGACTTATTCAAAGTGGTCCTAAAAGAAATAAAAAACAACCTAAGTAGCTGGAGGAATATTCCATGCTCATGACTAGGATGTGTCAATATAATAAAAATGACAATACTATCAAAATTAATTTCTACTTTTAATGCTATACCGATCAAAATAGCAAGGAGATACTTAACAGAGCTTGATAAAATAATAAAATTCATTTGGAAAAACAAAAGATCTAGAATATCAAGAGAAATGATGAGAAGTAAAGATGAAGGGGGAATACCACTCCCAGACCTAAAACTACATTATAAAGCAGAAATCATCAAAACCATCTGGTATTGGTTAAAGAATAGAAAGATAGATCAATGGAACAGACTAGACAAGAGAGATTCAGAAACAATAGAATTCAATTACCCAGTGTTTGATTAGGTAGAAAACCCAAATTACCTAGGGAAGATCTCTTTATTTGATTAAAAAAAACTGCTGGGAAAACTGGAAAGCAGCCTGGTAGAAATTAGATATAGACCAATATCTTACACTTGTACTTCACAATACATTCTAAATGGATATGTGATCTTAATATTAAAGATCATACTATAAAAAATTAAACAGATCATATACCACTTACAGCTATGTGTAAGAGATGTATTCTTAAATAAATAAGAGATAAAGTCAACAACAAAAAATAAAACAAATAACTGGTTACTCGAAACTTAAAAGCTTCTGCATAGACAATATTAATGCATCTAAGATAAAAAAGATCAAATGGGGGGTAACTTCAGATCAAATTTCTCTGATAAGGGTTTGGTATCTAAGATATATAAACAACACATATATGCTACATATCTGGGGATCAAACTCCCAAAGCACACAATAGACTTGTATAGATTCAATTACAAAGTAATTCTTAAAGAGATAAAGAACAATCTAAATAGTTGGAGGAATATTCAGTGCTCATCCTTAGGCTGTGCCAATATGATAAGAATGACAATACTACCAAAATTAATTTACATTTTTAATGCTATACGAATCAAATTACCAAAGGGATACTTTACAGAACTTGCTAAAATAATAAAATTCATTTGGAAAAACAAAAGATCTAGACTATCAAGGGAAATTGTATACATATGTGTGATGTATGAATAATAGCCATTCAATAATTTTTTTTAAATGGGGCAGCTAGGTGATACAATGGATAGAATGCCAAGCCTGGAGTCAGGAAGACCTGAGTTTGAATCTGGCCTCAGACACTTACTAACTGTGTGACCTTGAGCAAGTCACTTAACCCTGTTTGCCTTAGTTTTCTCGTGTATAAAATGGAGAAGGAAATAGCAGACCAATCCAATCTTTGCCATGGATAATCCAGATGGAGTCAGGAAGAGTTGAACATGACTGAAAAATGACTAAACAACAACAATGATTAAAAAATGGTCAAAGGATATGAACAGTTTTCAAAAGAATTACAAAGTATTCACAACTACATGAAAAAATGCTCCAAATCGCTAATAATAAAATAAATGCACATTGATATAATCCTGGGGTTCTATCTCACACCCTGAAAATTGGCAAAAATCGAACAAGATTGTTATATCAGTATTGGACGGTTTGAGGGAAGTTAAGCACACAAATACATTTTTGGTAGAGCTAGGAAATGCTGCAACCATTGTGGAAAGCAACTTGAAATTATCTAAATGATGTGACAAAATGGTTCATCAAAGATTTCATCACTGGTCTTATATCCCAAGGAAAGCATCAATAAGAAAAAAATCCCCATATTCCCTAAAATATTTGTAGCAGCACTTTTTGTGATTCCAAGAATTGGAAACAAAATAGGTGACCATCAGCTAGGGAATGACTAAACAAATTATAGTACATTAATGTAATGGAATACTACTGTGCTATAAGAAATGATGTGTGTAATGAATACAGAGAAGCATGGAAAGATCTATGTGAAATGAATCAGAGTGAAGTAAGCAAAGATAAGAAAATAATATATACTGTAACTACTGCAATGTAGATGAAAAGAGCAATGACACACCATAAAAATAAAAAGTGAATGCAACAGCATTATGAAGATAGATTGAGGGCCAGCTAGGTGGTTCAGTGGATAGAGAGCGCTATCCCTGGAGTCAGGAGGACCTGAGTTCAAATTTGACCTTAAGACACTTGAAGCTTACTAACTGTGTGACCCTGGGCAAATCACTTAACCCTGATTGCCTCAAAAAAAAAAAAAAAAAGATCAAATGAGACTGAAAAAGATATGAGAGGATATCCCCAACTGCTACTTGGGGTGGGAGATCCACAAGTGTTACATTTTGCACATGTATCAATTGTGCTGACTTTTTTTTCCCTCAAAAATAATACATTATATGGGATGGCTCTTGGGGAGGAGGAGGGGAAAAAGATAATGGGACACTGTGGTGATATAAGAAACAGAAAATATCAATAGTAAAAAGTTAAAATAAATACTTATAGCTTTAAAATATAACTGGAAAATGTTTAATAAAATAAATAAGAATACACTGCAATATTTAAAAAATTTGACTTTCAGTTAAAACCTTCCATATGTGCTGTCTCCCCTATTAGAAGGTAATCTCCATGAGAGCTGAAACTGTCTTAGTTTTCTGTTTGTTTCTCCAGTGCTTTGCATATAGTAGTTGCTTAATAATAAGAATACTAGCTAACATTTATATAATACTTACTAGGCACTATGCAAAGAACTCTACAATTATTATCTCATTTGATCCTCATGACAACCCCTAGAGACAGTTTCTTTTATTATTGTCATTTCACAGATGAGTAAACTAGCTAAGTGACTTTCCTAGGGTCACACAGCTACTAAGTGTCTGAAGCTGGATTTGAACTCAGGTCTTCCTGACAGCCCAACACTCCATCCACAGTATCACCTAGCTGCCCAAGGTTGTTTAATAAATGCTTTATTGATTGATTTAAATGTCATTCTCCTTGGCAGAGAAATAGAAACAAAATATGAGTTGAACAACTCTTGCTTTCTTGCTGTTATCCCTTATCACCGTTCCACTCACAGCCAGAAGTAGTCCTACCCCTCCTTTGATACTCTTTTCCTCAAATAGCTACAAAACCAAACCAAACTAAACCTTTTTGTTTGCCTTGCCACTCTTCTTAACGTGAGACCTCCCTGTCACTGTTCTTACAGGACTTTATTCGCCTGCTGTTACCTGCCCTCACTTTCTTTCTCTGTTCATGTCTTTCGAAAAATTTTAGTGGTATGGCTAATATGGAAACGTTTCACATGACTGCTCATGTATAATCTATATCAAATTGCTTGCTTTCTCAAGGAGGGGGAGGGAAGAGAAGGCAGAGAGGGAGAGAAATAGGAACTCAAAATTTTTAAAAAATGTTAAAAAATTTTTGTGTATATATAATTGAGAAAAAATAAAAAATATAAATTTTTTAAAAAGAAAGAAAAATCTTAATTGGCTGATGCATGCCCTGTGCAGCCACCATCTTCTCTTTCAATACCTCCTGCTTTTCTTCCTAAGCAGAATTGTTTTTTTCAGAATTTAATTTCATAATCCTTGGGCTGGCTCACTCCATAGAATTTTAGGCAATGAGATCCTACTTGTTTTTACCCCAATCTTCTTAAATCTGGGTCCCTAAGATGTGGGTGTATTACTGTGTATAAGCTTCCCTCAATTTCACCTCACATTCTGAGATGAAACAGTCACTTACCTCCAGGGTACCCATAATTACTACCCCAGCAACCAGTCCTCCACGGGTAGAAAGAATCAGCTCTAGAACAGAATTTCCTTTTGTTGACTCCTCCCCCACCTCTTTGAAAAGTATGAAGTTATAATTAAGACAAATCAAGAAATCATCAGCTGCTCTGCTTTTAGCATGAGAGAGAAAGAAAGAGAGAAGACAGAAACAAGAGAGAGAAAAGAGAAGAGAAAGAAGAAAGAGAAAGAAGAGAGAGGAGACAGAGAGAGAGAGAACGAGCTCTAACAGGTGCTCACAGAATTTGAAATCCCCCATTTCTATTTATATCATCCTCTTAGTCAGAATTATGATCTGTCTCTCAATACCTTCATCTAGTTTCTCTTCCTGTCCAAGAAGTCTGCAGTACTCCATAGAAAATATGCCGCTGTTTTTACCTCGGTTGACCTTTATTCAAATACTCTTTACCATGCCCCACTCCCTCTTTACTACCTACATTTTCTCCCGTGAATATTTCATTTTGGACGTAACAGTCACACTGGCAAGACTTGGCTCCCTTGTGAGAAAGCCTAAGGGCCTAATGACCCTTGGAATTGTATTTCTTCCCAGAAAGTAACGGGAAGAGATGAAAGCTATCTATCAAGGGATCAAAACTGGAGGTGGTTTTCCATCTGCAGTGGCCCTTTAAAAAAAAGTCTCTCTGGAAAGAGACAGAGTGAGCAGTGGTGGAGGCAGGAGCAGCAGCGGATGGAAACCATTTTCTAGGGGATTAATGTTAAGACTCTTCCTTTTCCTGGCTTGCTGCTTGACTTGAAGAATCTGTCCAAGAGTGACTGAGTTATATCAACTCAAAGAGACTGCTAGAACAACGGTCAATTTACCCCACTGTATTCCCCTCTTCTGTTTTTATGTCATATACAACAGGTGGCATGGTGCTTTACTAAGCGCTCCTTAATATTTGCTTACTGGGTGGTTATTTGTATTTTAAAATAATTTCTAGATAAAATAAAGATTAGCCAAATTGTTTCTTGAATTGCTGTTTTTGCTGTAGGGTATGCTTAAGAAGGGATGGGGTTGGGGAACCTGTGGATAACAATAAATTCAACCGTCTGGGAAACTGTGATTTAAAAAAACTTCCTGGAGGACTAGAACTTTATACATTTTGTTAATAATCGACATTTTAAGCTTTCCAACTCTCCAGAGAAAAGAAGCTGTGTAGAGCCAGGACCCTTGCCCTAGGTTAAAATCCTTACGAATAAGTCTCATTACCTCTAAGCCAACGCATTACTCTGTTTCGGGGGTTCCTGGACTTTCTTTAGCCCTCCAAGGTGAGAGAGGCTGGAGAGGAGATCTCATGGGAAGATTAAACTTTGATCTGGGGGGGGGCGGGGGTCAGTGGGTAGAGACAGGTGTGGTCGTAGATAATCAATTCCACCACTTTCCCAAGGTGGAGGGGAAGGTGTGCCTTATCTACTCTGCCCTTCACTGGGACATCTGTTGGGATGATTACACAGATAATAAGTGGCAGAGCCAATATTTCAACCCTGGTCTTCTCATTCCAAACCCAACACTCTTTCCACTGTGCCATACTGGTTCTTAGTAGGCCATGCTCCTCTGCTTTTGACCCTTTTCTGTCCGGTGCCTTTTGAATGTTCCTTCCTTAACACAAAACTAAACTATGGCTCTCAAAGTGTCTACATCCCACTAAATCTCAGTGATGGTTATGAAGTCAAATTTGCCTCTTTGCCTGCATAGTTTATATTTCTTGCTACCTTTGCTTTGTGCATTTGTGTATAGATACCTAAAACAATGGCTTGACTGCTATTTCCTTTCTTAGATTTTGTCACCCAAGTATTTCTGGGTATTTCTATTCTTCTTACATTATTTTATTGTTGTTCAGTCATTTGCCGTGGTGTCTGACTCTTCATGACCCCATGTGGGGTTTTCCTGGCAAAGATATTGGAATAGTTTACCGTTTCCTTCTCTGGCTAATTTCATAGATGATAACACTGAGGCAAACAGGGTTAAGTGACTTGCCTGGGCTAACACAGCCAGTAAGTATCTGAAGTCACATTTGAACTCAGGTCTTCCCAACTCCAGGCCTGGCACTTTAGACCACTGTACCCCTAAGCTACCCTTCCTATATCATAGCTACTCTCTATGGTATCTAGCTTAGTAGATATATCTAAGCATTCTCTCTCCTTTTTCCTTTTCAGCTTAAAGTCTTTTTGATGAGATTTGCAAAACTCTAAGTAAGTATAAATATATAATGTTCTTCTTAGACCATATTAGATGCATCCTGGACAAGAGCCATTTCTGTGTTTTGCTCCTTGGACCAAAAGTCCAAATCCTATTCTCAAACACTTACTCCTTAACCCTGGACATTTCTCTGCCCCAAGACAATTATAGGAATCCTGAACAAGGATTTCATTTTGTGTTAACATTGCAGTACAATATTCACTTAATATTTAACTAGAACTACTCAACTTCTTCTTTGACCACTCCCTCTTAATGTAATAGACAATTTTAAACAACCTGCTGGGCTTCTATCAATGGAGTTCAGTTATTGACACTACATTAGCTGCTCCTTAAATTTCTGCCTATTTGTGATCACAGAGAGGAAAATTGTCAAGAAAGGCAAATTGGGCATCTGGAAAGCCTAGAAGACTAAGAGAAGGTGATTAGATGTTTTAGCAACTGCCAGATAAATGTCTCCGGGGTGGGGAATCTGTGGCCTCAAGGCCACATGTGGCCCTCTAGGTCCTCAAGTGTGGTCATTTGACTGAATCCAAACTTCACAGAACAGATCCCCTTAATAAAAGGAATTTTTTTGTATAACTTGGACTCAGTCAAAAGCCTTGAGGACACAGGTTCTCCACCCCTGTGTCTAAACAAAACTTTTGGGGAAATGTGTGATCTGCCTATCCTACCTCATACCATTGGTTGGTGCCATCACAGATAAATAGGGAGGCAGAGGGTGAACGCACTGAAATCTAGCAAGGAGACTTAAGGCCTGGTGACCGAGAAACAAGAGTGTGAAAGATTGATGAGGGCACTAGTGTGATAGCTGGGGATATCTCTGCCCTGTGTTCAAAAGCTCTTTGAGTTGCAGGCAAAGAATCTTAAGCTAGAGATGAAAAAAATTCAAGATCGAAAGAAACAAGAAGCACGACCGCTGGAGGGACAAAGAAACAAACAGACAAACAAACAAAAACAAAATGAAAAACCAGGAAGGTTTTTGTTTTTTCCCTAAATATGTTGGTCCTATGGCTGAGTTAGCTGTGTTGCCGTTCTGAAAGAGTTGTAGAAATCTTAGGGCTTTGGACTAAAAAAAAAAAAAGAAAAGAAAAGACAGACGCCATTAAAAAAAATTTAAAAAAAAATTTTTTTTGATAAGGAAGAGAATACTTCAGCTAAGGATTCCAGCTGAAGCCAGAGCTGAGATCAGCCACAGCCACACGTGCATGACAGCGGCAGACAGGGAATACTCACCCTGAGAGTACAGCAAGCACATTAAAAAAAGATCTAGTCCAGTGAAGCTGGATCAAGAGAGACAGGCCTAGCAGAGACCTATTTTTTTTTTCTTTTGGTCCAAGTTGAGCTCTGGCTATTCTTTCTTCCTTTGGTGTCTCTGGGGTAGTATCTTGTCTATTTGTGTAGATTGTCAGTCTGTGTTCACAGGGTGTGTCCTTTCATTACAGAGACACACTGGGTTGCAATTGGGTGTTTGGCTGGGTCATGGGATGCAGGAACAGCATGATGGTATCACCAGAAAACATCATTCACCTGAAGAATTGGGATGAGTTGCCACTCTATCATAAGTGTCCTGGACACAGGTGTTGCTGGATGGATGATTATTTATCTTTTATTAATATTTTTAACCTAATTTTATGTGCTTAGAGACTGTTGGCACCCCCAGAATGTCATCCTGACCCCAGAATTAAAACTAATTAAATTCAATTCTTGAGGAATGCTGGAGATGGCCACAGAGAATTTGAGGTTCCTCCAGGGCCTAGATTCACCCAAAGTATTCTTGTTTTGGGTTCACTCAAACTTGTGTTTTGAGCTCCCTTCATGAGATTGATGTGACTCATGTGCAGAATGCTTTGTCAAAATCCTATATAAGGGGCAGCGAGGTGGCTAGGTGGATAGAGCACCAATCCTAGAATCAGGAGGACCTGAGTTCAAATCTGACCTTATTCACTTGACACTTCCTAGCTGTGTGATTCTGGGCAAGTCACTTAACCCTGATTGCCTCACCAAAAAGAAAAAAAATCCTATATAATATAAACCTTCCAGGGCCTGGGAAGGGGAGCCACCCCTTCTTTCTGGCTCTCTCCTCTACCAAATCACCCAATACACTTTCTTAAACCATCTCAGGTTTGGGGGTTTGTTCTCCAGAACAATAATTACCTGTGAATATATTCCCCATAGGATAGTGTTGATTTCACGTGATCCCCTTGAGTGGCTCTCCAAATGTGTAAGTATATTCCCTATATGTGTCCATTCTTCCCAATGGTGGTACGTATGTTTGAGGAAGAATGTGCCCTACTTTATAGGGAAAATATTTTATTGCTTCCTTTCTTACTATGCTATTTTATTAAATGCCTTTGCCATAAACAAATGAAAAAAAAAATGTAGTGTCAAGGACCATTTCACAAAGTCACTTCAACAATAAATAAAACTACCATGATACTTTGGTACACAAAAATATAATAGTTGATTTTAACTCATCTCTCCTGGCTTGTAAAAATCACATTGGAAAATTTTGCTGTTCAGTCATAGCCTTGAGAAAAAAAAAATAGTTTAAAAGTATTGAAGGGGCAGCTAGGTGGTGCGGCAGATAGATCTCTAGCCTTGGAGTCCAGATGACCTGAGTTCAAATCCGGCCTCAGACCAAACACTTGACACTTACTAGCTGTGTGACCCTGGGCAAGTCACTTAACCCCAATTGCCTAAAAATTTAAAAAAAAAATCAAGATGAGCTGAACCTGGGATTTCCTTCAAATGTGGGCTTGGGTCAGCATCTATTCAAAGCCACATTGCTTTTTTATTTTTTAAACCAAACCAAATCAGAGAACATGTTAAGCAAAGTCATTTGCCTTTTAAAGGAATAGCAAGGTAAATACCAAGAAAAATTCCTCACACACAGAGAGTCATTCCTTCAAATTCCCCTCTACTTGGTAGGAAATAGAATCCTTTAAATTCTTAAGAACCATTTAGCAAAGTAATAAAGGCAAACACACCAGTGGGAACTCATGAGTCAAGATTTTGAGTGGCTCAGGGCCCACAGAACCTGAGGGACCCCCTTGGTGAGGCGGGGTGGGGGGCTCCAAGGTGTTAAAACATGAAAGAAATTGATAAACTGTAAGATTCTATATACTAAAGTATTTAAAATTTTTTTTGTTATTACTCACTTTCCATAGGATATCTCTGTTTATTGTAAATGTGAATTTACAATTTTTTGCTAGAGTGCTATCATATTTGTGAAGCATTTTATTAGAGGTCTGTTTGTTTTTAGCTCTTTTGCATAATTGTTTTAGAGATGAGGCGAAATAAGTTCAGAAAACCCCAGAGTAAAGAAACATTTTCTGAAGGAATTATCGGGGCTCTGGGGAAATATACGACTTGTTTTTTGAAGGGGGAAATGATTTCTACCCAACCAAGTTATTTGGTGAAATTTTTCCTCTCCCCCCAAAAATAAATCCAGCAAACATGACTTCTCTCTGTGCTGAAGGCTAGTTTTTAGACATAATTAAAGGCTTTGGTTAGATTCCCTCATCTTGAAGTTCTCAAGGCTCTGGAAGATTAAAAATATGTGGAGGCATTGCTCCCCGTTTGCCGAGTGGAGCAGAGGTGGTTCTTGGTGTCTCTAGTTTCAGGGGTGGAGAACCTTTGGCCTCAAGGCCACATGTGGCCTTCTAGGTCCTTGGGGGTGGCCTTCTGACTGAGTCCAAGTTTTACAGAACAAATCCTTTTATTAAGGGGATTTGTTCTGTGAAGTTTAGATTCAGTCAGAGGGCTGCACTTGAAGACCTAGAGGGCCACATGTGGCCTTGAGATCACAGGTTCCCCAACCCTACCTGGTTCAATTCAATAAATATTTATTCATTTCATTTTGAGAAATACCTCTTATGTGCCTGGCAAGTAGTAGATGCTTAATAAATGCTTGTCAATTGAAGGGTTATACACAAAGCACAGTGTTACGCACTGGGAATATAGAGATTAAAAATGGCACATTCCTTGCCCTCTACCTACTAGGAGCGATAGGTCACATACAAGGTAGTGTGAGAAATCAAAACAGCTCTTAGAGAATCGGAGAGAGGAGAGGACACATTCAGCTAGGAGGGATGGGAAGATCAAGGAGCGTTTCCTGGAAGAGGTGGCACCCGCACTTGAGCTGAGTTTTGAAGGAACGACAAAGATTTTGGCAGGAATGAGGAAGGAGTACATTCCATTCATGGAGGGTGACGTGCAAAAATGTACAGACCAAAACTAGAGAAGAGTTAGCAACATTGTTTGACTAGAATATAGAATGTAATGATGGGAGTGGCGAAGCAAGGCTGGAAAGGTAGACAGGAGCCAGATTACTAAAGGCCTTAAATACTAGACTAAGGGATTTTATCCCTTATTTTATCCTATAAAATAAAAATTTAAAAATATAAAATATAAAAATATATCTTAAACATATATTTTTAAATGTTTTGAAATATTATCTTAAAATGTAAAACATATGTTATCTATTTTATCCTATAAATAACAGGGAGCCATTCTGGGTTTGAGTAGATATAGTCGGATAACACACATACACACACACACACACACACACGATATGTTATTTTAGAATTTTCTTTTTAAATGACAATAAAGTTATAGAAGTGTGTATATGTTGTTTCATTGTTGTTGCTAAGTCATTCCAATTGTGTCTGATTCTTTGTGACCCCATTTGGGATTTTCTTGGAAAGATGCTGCAGTCTTTTGCCATTTCCTTCTCTAGCTCATTTTACAGATGAGGAAACTGAGGCAAACAGGATTAAGTGACTTGCCCAGGGTCACACAGCTAGTGTCTGAGGCCAGATTTGAACTCAGGAAAAGTTTTCCTGATTCCAGGCCTGGCACTCTATCTACTGAGCCATCTAGCTACCCTGAATGTGTGTATACCTATTGATTATGATGATATTATATAGATTCTATGTTATGTAGTAGACCCTTTGGGAGAATGTAAACTACAGGCATTGATATAAAAAAAAACAAAACCGAAAAAACAAGAGCTACATTTTGTAGCTTGACCAAACAGGCAGCCATGTGGTGCAGTGGATAGAGTACCAGGCCTGGAATCAGGAAGACCTGAGTTCAAATCCAGTCTCAGACACTTACTTAGCTGTGTGATCCTGGGCAAGTCACTTAACCCTTATTTGCCTCAGCTCCTCATCTGTAAAACAGGGACACGCTAGAGAAGGAAATGGCAAACCACTTAGTATCTTCACCAAGAAACGCAAATGGACAAAGTCCATGGGGTCACATGGAGTCGGACATCACTGAACAGCAGCCACGACAACACCTTGCCTAGGAGAGTGGTGCATTCCAGCATCCCTGGGGACAACTTCTGATAAAATTAATTGGAACCAGCTCAGTTATTAAAGCCCCAACCACTGGTGAGCAAAGTATGGTCTATGGATGAGGTAAGATCCTTGCTGGAGGAGGCAGCATCACTTTCAGTAGCTCATGATGCAGGAGTAATACTACTTTGAGCCATCAATGATAAGATATCTAAGCAATCTTCAGAAACTAGTGATCTTCAGGTACTGGTCACTTACGGAGGGCAAAGTGTCAGCCTAATGACCCTACTAAAGGGGACTCAGCATGACTCCTTTTCTGGGGAGGTATAGGAAGGCATCCTTCCTCATGAATGAGGAACCCTCATTTGTGTAGTAAAGGGTAATTGCTATAAACTCACCAGGATGTTAAGGACTAACTGGAATTCCACCAGAAATATTTGCATTTTTTTTTGGTTGGGTTAGGCGATAGGGTTAAGTGACTTGCCCAAGGTCACACAGCTAGTAAGTGTTACGTGTCTGAGGCCGAATTTGAACTTGGGCCCTGATTCCAGGCCTGGTGCTCTATCCACTGAGCCACCTAGATGCCTCAATATTTGCATTTTAAAAGAAGATCAGGGAGAAGGCAGTTTCTAATGCAAAAGAATGAATTACTAATAGTGAAATTTCAGACACCAGTAGGGAACAAACTTTGGTGTTTGTTTTTAAGCTGTTTTGCATAAGTCTATTTTAGGGATAAGGCTTAAAAACCTTTGCTTTAAACCCACGGCAAAGATATTGCACTATGTGAATGGCATTATTCCAGGCAGATGAGAGTCTACCTATTCATTGGTTGGCTCCATTTCTGCTATGTAGAGTGTCATGTTGCTAGGCCCAGCCCAGGGTCTTCATGCCCCTATATGTTCTCTAGTGGCACTGCCAATTGTATGTCATGGAAAATATTAGAATATATATCTCCTTTGGCTAAGATGACAAAAAAGGAAAATGTTGGATATTGGAAGGGAAGTGGGAAAACTGGGACACTGATGCACTGTTGGTAGAATTGTGAACTGATTCAATAATTCTGGAGAGCAATCTGGAACTATGCCCAACGGACTATAAAACTGTGCCTACCCTTTGATTCAAAAATACCACTACTAGGTCTGTATCCCAAAGGATACAGGAAAAAGGACCCACAGGTACAAAAATAGTCATAGCAGCTCATTTTGTGGTGCCAAAAATTTGGAGATTGAGGGGATACCCATCAATTGGGGAATGGCTGAAGAGGTTGTGGTATATTAATATAATGGAATACCATTGTGCTTGCTATAAAAAATGATGAGCAAGCAGATTTCAGAAAAACCTGGAAAAGACTTTCATGAACCAATGCTGAGTGAAGTGAGCAGAACCAGGGGAACATTGTACACAGCAACAGCAACATTGCGTGATGATTAAGTATGTTAGACTTAGCTCTTCTCAGCAATACAATGACTCCAAAAGACTCGTGATGGAAAACACTTAACACATCCAGAGAAAGAAAGAACTATGGAGTCTGAATGCAGATCAAAGCATATTATTTTCACTTTGTTTTTTGTTTTTTCTTTCTCATGGCCTTTCCCTTTTGTTTTAATTCTTCTTTCACAGCATAACTAAGGGGAAATATGTTTAACATGATCGTGCATGTATAGCCTATATCATATTGTTTGTTCTCTTGGGGAAGGAGGAGGGGAGGGAGGTAGAAAAATTTGGAACTCAAAATTTTACAAAAATGAATGTTGAAAATATCTTTACATGTAACTGGAAAAAATACTATTAAGGAAAAAAATACCACTGCTAGGTCTATATCCCCAAAAAGGGAAAAGGACGTATTTGTACAAAAATATTTATAGCAGCTCTTTTTGTGGTGGCTAAGAATTGGAAATTGAAGGGATGCCTATCAATTGGAGAATGGCTAAAAAAGCTGTGGCATATGACTGTAATGGAATGTTACAGTGCTATAGTAAGATGGTTTAAGAAAAACCTGGAAAGACTTACATGAAACTGATGCAAAGTGAAGTGAACTGAACCACGAGAACATTGTACACAGTAACAGCAATATTGTTTGATGAAGAACTGTGAATGACTTAGCTATTCTCAGCAATACAGTGATCCAAGATAATCCCAGAAGACTAATAATGAAGCATACTACCTGCCCCTAGACAAAGAACTGATATTGTTTGAATACAGACTGAAGCATGTTATTTTTCACTTTTTTCTTTTATTTGAATCTTCTTGCACAAAATGAATAATGTGAAAATGTTTTACATAATTGCACATGTATATTGCTTACCATGGGGGGGGAAGGAAAGGAAGGAGGAATAGAATTTGGAACTTAAAACTTTAAATGAAAATTTAAAAAACTAAAAAAAGTGAACCAAGTATACAAGAGGACTTAGGGAAAATACTAGCAACAGAAAAATTAAGACAACTTTTTGAATTAAAAAAAAAGAATATATATTTCCTGCGGTTAACATTTTCCTTGGACAGAAAAAAAAACCCATACACAATGACTACAACAATGTAAATAAAAGATCTGTGAAACAATTGAAAATGAATGCTGCTGCAAAATTACAAGGAACAAGAATGTCTCCAAATAAGAACTATGAGAAGACACTCCTTTGCAGTGGGTGGGGAGGTGGGGGATCCTCCATGGGTGTGGAACATTGTATATGTCATCAGAGTTTTTTTTTCTGTATTGATTGGTTTTGCTACTTTTAATTTTTTGTTGTTGTTATATAGGAAAGTTTTCTCCAGTAAGGTTCAGAGATAGATAGGGGGGAAATTTAGGTAACGTAAAGATAAGCTATGAATAAAAATGTATTTTAAAAAACAACTTCTCTGAATTGGATGACAAATAGATTTATCTAAACTCCCCCTTTTGTACTCCACCCTCGAGCAAAAACCCTCTATTTCCCAGCACAAATAAAAGGCATATACAAAGTATTGAACTGTGACAGAGAAGTTGTCAAAATATGAAGAAGACCAATGACTAATCATCTTTGTGGTTTAAAAATGACCAAGTTTAGTCTGTTTCCTTCACTGTTTTTGTTTCCCTTCTGTCCTTCATGGAGAATTATGGCTGTGTTTCTATCTAGTTCAGAAGTGCCACCCAGAAGAGAAATATGAAGCATTAAAGGATACCTGAGAACAATTATTGCTTTAGATTTATGGATCCCCTGTTCACATGTATCACAAAAGCCTTTTCTGCCATCAAAAAAAGCCTCGGTGGGCCCTCATCAAATGTGGCAAATGTCACCCAAACAAATCTGCCTCTTGGTTTGAAGTCTGAGGATGAAAACTGAAAATCCATCTGGGAAAAAAAAATATGTTCCAATCTGACCAATGCCAATCCATCAGCCTCTAGAAAGCACTGTGATTTAATGTTTCTAGAGCAATCTTATTGTAAATGGATCAGAGGCACTGGTGTTTTTAGGTTACAGAGGGGCACTACTGCCCCTACTGCCCTACATGCAGCTGTGCAAGGAGCATGGCTTCTGGCTGAGATGGCTATATTTTATCTTCTTATGCCATCTTCCCTGCCCTTGTAACCCCTAGACCACAGGACCTCCAGACATCTTGACCTAGGGAACTTAACTCTTTCAGCTCTGGAACCCTGTGGCCCCACCATCATGACTGGTGAAAGTGTCCCATCACATCACACCAAACCACAGAACTTACTCTACCTAGCCTGCCCTAACCATGCTTCCTTAACATTCCAACTTACCGTCTTACCACCCAGACTACCACGTTGGAACATCCTCCCCCAAACCCCTTCGTAGTTCTAGTCCTGTAATCAAATCAGTAAGTACCAACATTGCCGCTAAGAAGGGTATTGCAATCAACTCTCCAAAGGCTCTATTCACTTTTTGTTGTTGTTCAGTTGTTTAGTTGTGTCCCACTCTTTGTGTCCCTGTGGGCTACCCTATCTATGCGATTTGCTTGGCAAAGATACTGGAGTGATTCGCCATTTACTTCTTCACTGGGTTAAGGCAAACAAAGGTTAAATGCCTTGCGCAGGATCACACAGCTACTAAGCGTCTGAGGGCCACATTTGAACTCAAATCTCTCTGACTCCAGGCCCAGCATTCTCTCCATTAAGCCCACTACCTGCCTCCATGCTTCCTGAACATTCCACCTTGGCCATCTTGCCATCCAGTCTACCATGTTTAAATATCCTCCCCCCAACCTTTTTCCAGTTCTCATATTGTAATCAAATCAGTACCTCCATTGACACTGAAGAGGTATTTCAATCAAATCTCTCCTAAGACTCCATTCACTATTCCTGTGAATTATGAAAACAGCAGGGTTACCAGTCCCCTTTATGTGTTGATACATACAGAAGGTAGAAGCTGCTTGACAGCGTAAAATGTCTTACTTTCGCATATTTCCCCAGAGCTTAGCAAAAAGCTTGACACATACTAAGTGCTTAATATATGCTTTTTTCATTTATCCATTTTTCTTGCTGCAGTTGTTTGAGTAACCAAGGTGTTCAGTAGCCTCTGTAACCTAGCATTTCAGTAATTATTCTACTCTATCTATGCAGTCCTTGTTTGATTAACTTTGTCCAGGCAGCTAGATTATGCTGCGGCTTTAAGGACACATTTTGCAATTGTTTTTTCTCGTTTTAAATTACTCTTTTGTAGCAAAATCCTGTCCACTGCTATTATTCCAAGTGCCTCCAAGAGTTAATGAATGCAAATGTGTATTTATTACTGGAGCATATTCTTAAGGTTTTGTTCTTTTTACATAACCCATAGACAGCACTTCAATAGATTTCATTCTAATCCTGTTTTGTGTGTATGTGGGGTTCCCCCTACCTCCACCCCTGACCAGTAGATTTCCTGCTGTTTGCAATGAAAAGTGCCTTGTACTGTTTGCTGCCTTTTGATACATTTTTCTCTTGTGGAGAACATTTCAAAACTGTTGGATACAGGCAACAATGGAACCAGTACAAATTTAGGTTTTAATAAAGCATTTGGTACATTATTTTCTGTGATAGTTCTTGCAAACCTGGTTTAAGTTATCTTGGACAATAACTAGTTATGTGTTTCTTAAATGGTATTAAAAGGTCAAAGCAAACAGGTAATTAGAATGGAAGGCTATCTACTGGTGGAAAGGGAGGGTGGAGTGCTATTAAAAAAAAAGGTAATGTTTAAAATGCCGTATGAAAAAAAATCTGGTGGTGATGAGACTTTGCTCATCTAACAGAATAAGACTGTACAAAAGACATTAGAAGCAGGTACATTGAAAGAGATTCTATGTCCAAAATGGCCTCTCAGTCTTTGAGAACCTGTGCTCCATGAAGCTTGCGGGCTACCTCATACTCCATGAAGGCTTCCCACACCCCACCTCTCCATATGCTCTTCCCTCTCTAGCTCAAATTGCTTTCTTTCAATCATCTGTGTACATTTTGACCCCCCACACCAACTCCTCCATAGCCCAAGGTAAGTTTTGAGTTGGTATGGTTTTTTCCCCTTCCTATGCCCAGTACTTTGCATACAGCCAGTGAATAATTAAATGACCACTGGATTGACTTTCTCCACTTCCATACTGGGCAAGACCTATAAGGAGCATAATGACCTTGGGGTGAAAAGTTACATTTAGCTGAAATTTTTCCCTCGAGCGTAAGACAGAATCCTGGCTCTCATTTAACTAGATGTGTGAGTTTTCAAGGGTAGGCCTCTCCCCATGCCCCCCAACCTGCAGTGGTTCCTTTATTCTCAAATCCTCAATCAAATATAAGACCTATTTGGCTTTTCAAGTTCTTCACAACATGGTTCTTTTCAACTGTTCCTGCCTTATTCTTTACTCTCCTCCTTTCCACAGAATACTCTATGCTTTTTTTCAGAGTAAATTCCACTCCTCAACCCTCCAAATCCCTCCCCCACTAGCTGCTGGAGGCAGTTAGATGGTTGGGGGTAGATTACATTCAGATGCTTAACTAGCCTTGTGACTCTGGGGTGAGACACTTCTGTCTGCCTCAGTTCTCTTGATTGTAAAATGGAGATAATATAGGGTTGGGAGGATCAAACGAATTTTTTGTAAAGCACCTAGGGAAGGGCCTGCCACATAGTAAATATTTATTAAGTCATACAATAAACGTGCTTCTTCCTTCTTTGCCCAACTCTTGCTTTTTCGCTTACAGGCTTTTGTGAGTGGAATGCCATTCTCACCTCTTCCTTTCAGCTTCTCCCATTTCCTTCAAGACTCAGATCAATTTTACCTTCCGCAGGGGGCTTTCCAAATCCACTCACCATCTTCCTTCTAAAATGAACTTCTACTTACACTGTGTGTGTGTGTGTGTGTGTGTGTGTGTGTGTGTGTGTGTGTGTGTGTGTGCGCGCGCGCGCGCGCCTAGCCCCTTTCCTTCCCTTCAAAACAGGAAAGAATGCCTAGGTTAACTCTAATATTGTTAATCCACACAATACCCAAGTCTAGAAACCAAGGAAATCTGTATTTGTTGCTACTCTTCTAACCCCAAGGTCGTATGGCTTAATAAAATCCTTAGGAATAGAAGAACTGTTTCTTAAACTTAATTGACTAAAATAGGCAACTTACTGTTAAATTATAACTCAAAAGCATTTCTGGAATTATATATGGGAAAGAAAAGATCCCATAGCAATAAAGCCAGGAATCTCAGAACTACAGAGATCAATTTTACTAAATTAAACTTGGGAGCTACAGATTCTTGTACAATGAGAAAAGTATAAATGAAGCAGAATGCACAGTGAGAAAAATGGACAAAAGTAAGAGTATTTGCAACATAAAAAAAAAAGTTTCTGATGTTTGGTCTCCTCCAATTGTGAGCTCCCGGAGGAGTCTTTTCTATTTGTATTCTCAGTGCTTAATAAATGCTTTATTTCTTAAATATCTGTGAAAAATTTGAAAACACTAATGACCATTAAATAAAAGCTAAAAGCAAATGCCTGGATCAGAAATAGAAATTAAAACAAGGTAACATTCATATATTCCAGTGACAGCCCAAAAGGAATTCAACCATAATTCATTCATTATAGTTAGAATAAAATGTCAGCAAAAGCTAAACATCAAATAGCAAGCACCACAGATAGCTAAGATAAGAGAGCTGTTGGAATACAACGATTAAGACGAATTAAATGATTAATTCAGTATTGTATACAAAATCTGTTTTATCACTACTTTTCCCTCTGAGAAATGAAAAATCCTGTCCTGACCAGCGATCTTGAAAACAGAGATTCAAGTGTTGTGAACTTTAGTGCATTTCAGGTAGTTCACTAAAATGGCAAATTCTGAGAAGATTAAAGTCTTTAATGTCTCTGAAATGCCTTCAACAAAGTCATATTCCTTTTATTCAAGAAATATGTTAAATCTTCCTCATCTAAGGAATTACACCTTAATTTGTCTCATAAAAATCTTCTGAATGCTTTCAACAGCATATGTAAGAATGCAACAGAAAGTTATTTTACTGGTAATCCCAAAGATTATCTGCATTTTTCTAGACACCTGCACAGGCATTTAGGGTAATGATAAACATTTATAGAGAGCTTTACAAAGTATGTTCTTTATAATGTTTCCATGAGGTAAGAAGTACAAGTATCATTATGCCCATTTTACACAGGAGGAAACAGACTTAGGAAGGTTTAAGTGACAACTTACAACCACAATGTTAGCAAATGTGGAGTCAGGAATTGAAACCAGACCTTCTAGCTCAAGTGTAGTACTGCTGATAATTTACCATACTTCTTTATCAGGGGAACCTTTTATAGTGTAAGAGAGCCTGTTGATGATTCAATAAAAACTGAGACGCAACACATACACAATCTTATCTAACAAGGTGAAGGATCAAAGAGATCTTCCTAGAAATGTTATTTCTGCAGTAGAAGGGATACGGTCAAATGCACCAGAGATTGAGAACAAGCATTAAACTGAATCCTGCTGGTGGCATGCGGGATAAAATGCCTTATTAAAATAAAATCACTGAAAATAAAAGGCAACTCATGGAAAGTTGAGCATATAAGAAATTTATTTTTTATTCAATTTGTAAAGGTCCCTTTTTAAACAAACAAAAAAAGGATGGTATAGTTCTCTTAGGACACTGGTTTATTCATTTGACATTTTCTCCATCACACCATTCTTCATTATGAAATCACCAAAGCAGAAAATCATTACAATATTTGCACAGTGTCGCTACTAGCTGCATCAATGTTGACCTGTATAAAACTATAAACAATACAAATTCAGCATGAGACTCCCTCAAGGGTCTCTCAACTGGCTAGATATACATAGCAGAAGAAGTCTAAAGCAGAATATACTCCCAAAGAGTGGAGGAGGGGAAGGGAAATCCAACATGTATCAAAAACAGTCAAATTGAAATACTCCGACCTAACAAATTCTACAAACAACAGTAATTTTCATTGCATATAAAGAAAACCGTGCTAATATCCCTTCAGTGGGCGATCTATGGTAAAGTATTAAGCACATAAAGTAAAATGCAAGATAAAACTATTCTAACATAGGATTAACTCCAGGTGGTTATCTGTTTGTAATCAAACACTGGGCTATGACCCATTCTACTTCATTCAAGTCATAAGCCAAATATTTCATCTGGTAACTGACACCAAAGAATGGACTATACATATCCAATTACAAATTTTACCATATGAAAGGTGAAAACTAATTTTCAAACATCACTGAACTCAAGACAAAAGTCCTTTCCTCCATATAAACATTGCAAATTGGTGTGAGAAATCTATTCTAAGGTTGAAATAGTTCAGACCTTACAAAAAGAGAGAGAGCATGGGTCTTCTCTTACTATAGGCTCAACTAGAAAAGTAAATGAAAGCTTTTTTATAGCTATGCCCAAGTATAATAAGCTAAGGAAAGTAATTAGGAGACATTTTTGGCCTCTCGCTTTCTATCTCCATTGTATACAACTCAGTTTTTACAGGAAAAATAGCAATTTTTGGTGCTAGTATTGGGCTTGGTGACCAATGTTAAAAAGGGACTTAATTCTCAAAGAGCATCCCACTGTAACAATGCCTAATCACCAAGTCCCACTCATGCAACAAACTAAGACTTCACTTTAACTAGGAAACCACCAAATGGAAGCTTTACTTTTCCTAATAAATCGAAATGTAAAAAAAAATGACAGTTGTGGCATTCCTCTCCAAATTAATGCTACATGGATATTTCCTCCCAAAAAGTCAGTCAACAGTATGAATCAATGTGTTTCAAATGAAGAAAACCTACTGACTTTTAGGAGCCATGATAAAGGTGCATTGTGCCCAAGACAGTATTATCATATTTCTCCTCCACTTTGACAGAATTGGAATGCTCAACAACACTGTTAAGCTCCGGGATGCTCTCAGCTGTGTCCCCAAACCCATGGTAATGTCCATAGTGCAAGTTATCTCCAATGTCATCTAGCCAGGAAGGTCTATTAGCTACACAGCTACTCGGGCTCCCGTTCAGATGCAGAGAGCCACACATATCAGGAGAAATGTTCATTGTCTTTTCTGATTCTTCAGCACCATTAACAGAGGGAGTTTTCTGGCTATTTGCAAAAGTCAGTCCTGGAATTAATTCACTGCTAATTCCATTAGGTGCTGTTAAGCATTCTCCATTCCTGTTTTCCATCCCATTGAGCTGTGTCGTGGAAGGGAAGTCCAAATGTCCATTGGTGGCATATCCACTTGTCAATGTATTCAAAACGGAGCTACTGCTATTCATATCTGCATTAAGAAATACACCTGTCACCAAAACTCAGAATCAATGGGGGGGAAAAAACATAAAAAATTTGGCTATATTTAAATAAAACCTCGTTTTATTTTTCAAAATCGATTAGATCTTCTGGGAGGTATTGATCAATTTTCAAGATATCTTGCATAGCTGTGTTTAAAAATGAAGGACAAAATAGTTTTGATTGTTATGATTTGAAAAATAACTCGGCATTTAAAAGATGTGGGGCCAAACTGAGAAACTTAGGCTATCATTCTTTACAAAGTAGTCTTTAAACTATTTTATCATAGTTTTCAAAATGATTGTTTTTTGAGTCATTCTCAGCTATACTTGAAAATTTTCTAGCCAAGTAAATTCTATCAGACTCAAAAATAAAAAACAAATTAGATTTTTAAAAAAATACACTTTAGGTTTTCACTAGAGAGGCCTTGACCAGGGTTCAAGCCCAGTCCCAGACAAATAATGTTTTTGTGACCAGGATCATTAGCCCCTTAACTTCTTAGTACACCCAGGAAACTTTTAAGACTATAATCCTGGCAGATCTGCACTGGTAGAGGGAGTTACCTCATCTAAGGGTTCCCAATGCCTAACCCTCTCTCTCTTCCAAGAAAAAAAATATAAAATGGTTTTCACAAAGGATTAAAATGAAGTGTAACACTTCATTCAAGATCGAGAAAAACAGTACATAAAGTAACTTAAGCAAGCTAATTACAGAAGCTTTTTATAAGAATGGAAGACAATGCAAAGTGTTCTAAAGCAAGTTCAGACTAATAATTTAGGAAAGCGCACAAACAAATTTTATAGGAATAGTTTTCTTTAAGTAATACTCAAAAATTGACATAATCCATATGCAAAATGCCAGGTGAAAACAGCATTGGCAAAATGCACAGACCAGAATGCTTACGAAAAGAAAACATGGAAATTAATGATATTCATGCAAAAGGTCATTTTGAATGACTAGTTCTGAATTTTATTAAATTATGATATTTAGGATACACCAGCCACATTAAAAAAAATAAGTAGGGGGAACACTGATTTTTGAAGCTTAAGACAAAAATTTATTCAGTAAAATATTGATAAGGAAAAAATACCCATGACAAGTACTGGAATAGACCAATACATATTACAGTTCTGTGCTTTGTAACTCAAAAGTGTATATGTAGACATGAATACAGAGAATAAGTAGCTTAAAATTGCCTCTAACCTGGGATTATTAAGCAAGGTTTGCCACTTAAAGTGCTCCTGTACTGTAATAAAATGTAGTCTTACAATGACCATTTCAAAAAATCCATTTCTAATAGACTTTCACATATAGAAGCATTTGATGCATACCTTATTACCCTTGTATAACAGTGCCCTAACAAAGTGCATATTTTTAATTTTTTCCAGGCTAAGTACTTTTCTACATTGCACATTTATGCTACATCTTCATTCTCCCTTCCCTTCATCTTCAACCCATGCCCCCATCTCACCCCTTTCAAAAAATAAACAGAAGGATGCAAAAAGCTTATAATTTTTCAAAAGTCATCAACTTTTGTCTGGTAACAAGTTTATAAACTTTTTAAAGGTAAAAATGCATTAACCAAGAGCATGGTTTCCATAAAATCTGCTAAAATGGAGTAAATGGATACTTTCTCTGATCTTTCAAGTTGAACCTATAGCACAATGTCTTAAGACAACAGTGAACTAGATCTTGAGTCAGAAAATTTTGAGTTCCAGTTTTGTCATTTCTGTTGCTTGATCAGGACAAATGGCATAACCACCCTCATCCTTAATCTCCTCATATATAACATAGGGATGATAATATTTTCATTCCATATCTCACAGCCAAGCATAATGTAAATAGCGGCTGTTATTACTTAAATTCAAGGAAAGTGACCTAAGCTAAGTAGTAATTACATATAAAAAGTATTAACAACAAAAAAACCACCAAAACCCCAGGCCATTTACCCCAGGGGTGGCAACTATGTAATTCCTATTTTTCAAAAACAAAGCCACAAAGTTTCCTTAAAGATAAAATCTGGCTATGGGGCAGCAGTATCCACTTGAAAGATAAGAGAAAAAGAAGAAAAAAAAAAACCTGGACAGTTCAAGTATATGTGTCCAATTAATTATCCAAATCTCTTTAAAGAGATGGAAATAGTAGACAGTGTAATTGGGTTCCCAAAGTTAATTAAAATAGCTAGTCAACTACTCAAAAAATTGGGTGTGTTGCTTCAAACCTAGCTTACTTTGATCTGCTTTACTTTTTAAGGAAGAACACAGGGGAAGACGGGCAGCCTGTTTTCATAATTTATGCGGAATTAAAAGTTGGTATAAAGGAAGTAATTTTTTTTCTCAAGCAGCTAGGTTAAAGCAAATTAGTTCCAGGGATCAACAAGCTAAAAAAGCCCAAGCCAAGTAATACAGCCTCGTAATACTATCATGAAGGGAAATAAAAATTGTAAACCCACCAGAATCTTGCTTTAACATAATAAAATGTAATGACAAGACCATCTCAGATCCTGCTCAAAGGGGTTTGGTTAGTACAGTCAATCCCAAATCTGCCACTTGACATTTTACCATTCTGCTCATTTAATGCTGCCTAATAAAGACCTATACTTCCCTTCTTGCTGCCTTTACCTGCTCATTCCACAGTTTCCACCGATGTCCGAACAGACGAAGGCAACAGCACATACACAGCCCGGATTTTGCCTTATGGCGGATCTGCTTTAAGATGCAGCCTCCAGGAATGCATGGCATCTAAAAGCGGGGCCCACCTGTACCAGAGTGATCTTGTTATAGCAGGGTCTCACCTATACAGGTGTACCTCGCTTTAAGCCAACCCAATATATGAAAATCCAGATTTACACAAAGAGATAAATTAGGGGGCAAGTATTTGCTTTAAAAAGGATTCACAGTAAGATTCCTTCAGATAGTCAGCCCCTCCCAACAATTTAAAATGTGAAAATTTGATTTATACACTTTTCTGGAATGCATCCATCTACTGCATAAAGTGAGGTAGATCTGTAACATTCCCACTGGCACAGACCTTAAAGGGCAGCATTCTAGCAAGGCTTCTGGGTAGAAGTAGAATATATTTAAAGATATAAACATTAAAAGAAGACATTTCAAGTGGCTAATTTATTTAGTTAAATGAGACTAGCTGGAAGTTTAAATTAGGATAAAAGGGCAGAATTTGGTTCATTTTTCTAAATGGTAAGTCCCTGAACCATTAAGGGTAGCTGTAAAAGACTAATTATTGCTTTAAAAAAAAAAGTGAAAATCAAAACACATTCCTGTTTTAGGATTTTTTTTTTAAAAAAAGATGTCAGAGGCTAATAATTACAACTGATAAAAAAAAAAATAATGTGCCTACTGGCACAGAGAGCTGAGCAGGTTTTTTGTCTGCACTCTGAAATGGGCTTGAACTATGAGACTGATTTATACTTTCAACATAATAAACTGCTAGGAAGTCCCACTGGAACAGTAGAAGGCCAATATATTTGACTTACACGTTTGTCCCACTGCTTTTCTTATTTTAAGTTTTGCTTTATGGAGTAGCTGTGGTATTTATCCATGTGCTTGGTTATATAGATCTTAACTGTAAATAAACTTGACTACTATTTTAATTAAAGCATTTTCCATTTGGGAGTCCCTGTTTACTCTTAAAAAAAAGTTTCCTAGGATTTTAGATTATTTAGTAACAAGATATTTCCACCTAATTTTTTTTTTTTACTAATTTTACTAATATATTTATATGGCTTTCCTTTAATATTTTTTAATATACTAGAAACATATTACATTTCCAAAAAGATATATATATATAGAGAGAGATATATATGCATATATATGCTTCCTTTTAAAGTTCACTTTTTAAAAATGGCTTTCATGTTAATTCAGAAAACAAAACATCTATTCTATTATACCCAAAGTTGCACTTGGAATATAGAAAAACAACATTAATAATAAAAATCAGTTTTCATTTCTAAGCATTACACTACATTAATAAAATTGTCATAATCTTTACCTTTCAAGTACATGGAAAGGCTGAGAAAAGAGCTTTTAATCAAGCTAACATAAGATATATTTGTGGTAACTCATTTTTAAAATATTCTAGAATACTATTAAGAAATAAATCTGTTGCTATTTGAAAATTCAAAATGTGAATATTTAGCTATTACTACAAATAGTTCTAAGCCTATGAAATTGGACATAAAAAACTTATGTTTTGCAAATATTTCTTAAGTTTTTTTTCCTCCTCTTTTTAACTTAGGTTTATATTTTAGCAAAAGCTAAAAATGTTCATTTCATTTTTTACTTTTCCACTAACTATAAACCTCTGGCAATTTCTAGCTATTCGCATAACTATCTTTAGAGCTATTTGTATTAAGGTACATATTACTCTGAAAACACTAACAGTACACTATGTGTGAAATGCAAAAAGTATTTCAAAGCTAAAAAAATTCTTTTTAACTCTTTAAAAGATAAAGAAGGCACATTAAGTTTAAGCCTCAATGCATAATAGGAAGAGTGACTTCATAAGTACTGTATATATCCACACTAAATGTGTCAAGAAATGTTTTCTTGTGTCTACGAACACCCAAAAGAATGGGCATTAGAGTAATACGAGTTTCCAAGACACTGGACAACAATGTGCAAAAAATTCAAAGAAACCTTTGTATCTTAGAAATAATATGCATACTGGTTCTTACAACGACAAGGGGTTTGCATTGATGTAACTGTATAAATTTCTATCTCTTTTGGTCCAATAGAACCACTCTCCTGTTGTTTGATGTCTTCAACCATTTGAATGTTGTTGCAGTTAACAGGAAACTGTCCACTCCCACCTGATACAACAGCAAACTCTCTATCAATGTGCATACTGTCAGCATCATCATCAGCTCCTCCGTTCACTTGTGGTATGGAGCAAACAAAGCTCTGAGCTGTAAAAATTAAAAAAAACCCAACAAAACAGGACATGATTTTAGGTTATTCTGTACATATAAAAGAAAACATCAAGACAAATAGTCTGATTTCATATTTTCAAAGCATACAGTAGTTTAATGCCTAACAATTTTATACACACTCACCCCTTTACATCTTGTGCTTTGCCCTCTTTCCTGAAATCTACATGAACTGCTGGTTACACAGCAGTCAACAATCTGTACCACAAACTAGATTTCTTTAGCAAATAATTTTATAACTGAACCTTAAAACTTCTTGGAAGTAGCAACACCCATTTAGGTTCTACTTGATGGGATATGGTATTTGAAGCATACTGTCTTTTATTTCAAGAAAAACATGCATAACTTTAAACATTCAACAGAAATAATGTTTAAATATGTTTCCACTGTTTTCTCATCACTGAAACGAATGAAAATTTCTAGCAAGCAAGAATTACTTAATGATACATACAAAGTGTTTTAAAGTTCCTATATTTTTACTTTTATGCTATAAACCTACTAATTTGAGACAACTGGGAGATCCAGAAGAAGAGGAGTTAGTCAGCTAAGATTTACAATTGAGCCAATGGTTGGAAGTGATTACTGAGTTTCAATGAAGGTTGTACAAATGTGTTATCAAGCAATAAGTCAGCATTTATGTACCACTTTAACATTTGCAAAGCACATTAGATACATTATTCCTTTTAAGCCTAACACCTTGTGAGAGAAATACTACAGGTATCATCTTACATTTTACAGATAAAGAAACTGAGAAGACAATTTCTTACATATAAACCACATGAAAAAATTAACTACTCTTGGTGTTAAATAGAATTTCTATAAAGTACAGTAACAAATGCTATGTACCCATAATGAGCAAACTTGACCCTGAAGAAATATGAGAAAGCATCTTACTCCCTACTTTGTAGTTAGGAGAGTATATCTGTGGAAGCACTCTTAGATTTGACTGATATGTTGGTTTGTTTTGCCAAATTATTTTTTTCCCTTTCTTTTTAAAATTCTATTATACCAGATAGCTCTCTGGGTAGGGGGAAGAGGAAGGGAATGCTGATAAATGAAAGTGATGTATAAACAAAAGAGATCAATAAAAACAAATTTTAACATATAGGAATAAAACACAAGGTTCAAAAATATGTGGGAGGGAAAAAATCTTAACATATGTAATGTTGTTGCAATATTGGAGACATATGAATCAATTAAGCAAAGCACAGGCAGCAGAGTAACAGCAGTTTCAAATTATTCCCAAGTCTGTACTAAAATCAATGATAGTGAAGTTAATGTGCAAACAGTCTTAATGAATCAGAAAAAAAAGATTTGTTGTATGATTACACCAAGAGAACAAGAAAGGGGAGAGATGCAGAAGAAGCTTCAACAAATACCCAAATGGGGTAATGGTAGGGGGAAAAAGTTAAGATATTACTCTTAAATTTGCAAACTGCTCAAAATAATAAAAATTTCAATTATGTTTAAGTTGTAGGGTGGGAAGAGAAAATTAACTTTGTATTGATATAGAACATTCTTAAATATTTTTAAAGACCAAAATTAATTATAAATTGAAGCTCTCTCTCACACTCTTCTTTCCTCCCACCCCCAAAAGATGAACAACAGGTCCTGGGGAATAAAGTATTCCAAGTGTCTGACACAATATACTTTATTAACATAAGGGCTATTCATTCTTGAATAAAGCATTTGCATTACAATAAATCATATTGCAAATCCAAGCAACCTATGTACATATCTACATTTTATAAAGCTATGTGTAATCTTAGAAAAACATCAATTAGTTTTTATTTCCATTTTAACAAAGCTGAGGATTAGTATCATGCCAAAAGCTCATTCCAAAGACACTAAAACTCAATCATCAAAAAGGAACTCATTTCATAGCCTAGACCTAGACATAGCATTAATGCCCTTCCTCTATGAATTTCCAAATTGGGAATTCTTAAGATCTAAATTTGCTCCGTCTTAGTTTTACATAACAATCAAGAACTATTTTTTTAAGCATTTAGAGCAATATGTTATCTTCTAATTCCCAAGGTTTTAAAAAGAAAAAAAGTTCAAATACCACAAAAATTTAATCTGAAGAGGAAACTGACATATAATCACTCAATTAACATTAAATTCTTTAAGACTGCAAAATTGCTATTTCCTAAACAAGAACGGACAGAATTTCCAGAATAACTCAAAACAGAAGAAACAAAGAAAACACAGCCTCAGAAACAAACAGAGGCAGTAGTGTGGTTATAGAATGGAATATAAGTATATGCAAGTACTGCTAACAATTGAAGCACATATATAGTTTTTCCTTTTTTTTAATATAATTGTGAGATTGAAAATTTTTAATGGGAGACCTATGTAAAGAAATTATAGACAAGGTACTGGTAAAATTTAGGTACCATTTTAAGAACAATGAGTTAAGCTAGCCTAGACTGACTTCTTTATAGTCACAAGCTAAGTAATAGGATTTCTATCTAGTTAACTGGTTAAAATACATGATCTTTCAACTTCACGCTCTGATCTTTCAAACTTTAACAAAGTTTCAGGCTGGAAGCATACAAAAATGTTTAAAAACAACTTTTGACAATGCTAACCCCTTAAAAATCATGTGGTCTTGAGTCAATACTGGGAAATTCTACCATATGTACTTATCACCACCACCACCACCACCACCACCCCTTTCAGTACTTACTAGCATACATATCAAGTACCTATTACATGAAAGGCCTAGGCTTTCATTGTATACTACTCTATTTAAAAAAAAAAGTTCTAGCAAGCTTCCAGTATATTTTATTAAACTACTCTAGCATGAAAATCATATATATATCTGAATACCAAAGGACAGGATTTGAACTATAGTTGTTTCCATTAACTTTTCCCCAGTAATATTTCATAGAGACCAACTTCATTGTGCTGTTAAATATTCTTTACTCACTGGAAGATACTTTATACCATTTCATCAAAAAAGTAAGAAGTATCTTAAAATTAGATTATTTCTCAGAAATTCTGGGAAAGCATCGAGGTTCCCAGTTCATTTTTCCCCCCAGAAGAATCACTTTAAATGTTACATGTGAAGGTAAATGCCATCTGCAAAAAAACCAAGATTTTCTCTCTAAATGTTTTAAAAGGAGATCTAACAATAAAAACAATGGAATTGATGGTATTCCATATATGTACTTTGAAAACAAATTTCTTTGTATTTTTTAACTGCACAAGCAATAATTGATATGAGGTGGCATACTACAGTGAACAGAGTGCCAGACTTTGAAGTCAAGGAGACCCAGGTACTCCACTCACTGGGTGACATGCACTTAACCTTTCAGTCATTGCTTCTCATCTGTAAAATACAGAAAATAGCACCCACCTCACAGAACTGTTTTAGGGATCAAATGAGATATGTGCAAGTGTAAAGTGCATCGTAAACCTTAAAACAATATATAAATGCCAGCTATTATTAGTGAATAAGGAATCTTACACATGCTCTAAATTGAATAGTTGTCTGGATTGATGAGCATGGAAAGCAACACACAAATAAATCTCTGATCTCAGATTTGGGTATTCCCTCCAATGATGCAGACTATAATCCATCCATGACTACCCATCTTTCCTGTGACTCACCTATCTATCCTGCGTCTGAGACACAATTTGCTAGAGGCTCTAACTTCTAAAATCAGATACAAGAGAAGTGCACAGATTTTCAACCTGTGAAGTGGCTCATCTCCTATTTTCTATCCTAAGTATTGACACATTTTACTTGTTACTTCTGGAAATTTTTCCTTCATTACTTTTTAGCCTGCTCATATCCACTATGTATCCTCCCATTGCCCTGTGTATGACATGCAATTCCTTGGAGATTATAGGGTTGTTTTGTAGAATTAAAAGTGGCACAAGTGTTGAAAAGACAGGCCTTCATTTCTGGAGAAAGTGTGAGGTCAAGGGTAGTTATATACTTTAGGCAATTTACCCTTTTTTATGGAGTTAGTTGGAAATAACAAGGGTGTAGATGGATACTGCACTTCCAGGAGCAATGTTCTCTTCCTCCTTTTTAATTCTGGGCCCAACTCCACGTCAACTGTCTGATTTCATACACACACACCCCCTACAGACAATCTCTAAACTGTCTCCAACTGCATGTTGTAATTTGAGCAATTAGACATGCTTGAATTTTTATAGATCTCTCCCCCAAGAGGCCAGGCAATTTTCCAGGCCTGATGCAAAGACTAGTCATCTGCAAATAGCAATAGCTACAGGACATCATCTACCACAGAACTCTCTTCAACTTGCACTCTATGCTATATCTCTATCACAATGGCAAATTTTTTTTAATACCTCAGGCCTGATGTTTATGACCGTAAAGTCAATAAACTAAGTTATTTCTTACATATGGGAATCTTAAATGATACAGATGTAGTGATTCCTTTGGTTGAAAATCTTTAAGATAATGTTTTGTTCTACCAAATTATTTCCCCACAATTAAGATCTTGCATTTTCCACTTATTTAAATTATAGATAGGTGGCAGATTGCTAGTGATATTACCTGGTCCCTAATAGTAACTAAAATATGCCATCAATGCATGGGGAAATGTTTCAAAAACACTTTATAACTAAATGATTATATATGTCAATACTTGGTGTTACAGTTTTCAGTATTAATGTTTTTCCATATTTTAATCTTCTAATCTTCAGATCCCTTAATAGTCTCAAACTGCCAGCATGGCAGTGTATGTACTTGTTTCAATACAGATGCTTTTCCCCATCTTCATTCTCTTTATTGCCATCTCCAAGTATATTTGTGACTATGTGGTAGCTTACTGTCCTAGAAGGTGAAAAGCTATTAAAAAAAAAAAAAGCACAGGTCCTTTTCCATTGTTGTTTGCTGGCCTCCATCTTTAAATGCCCTCAGGACAACTTTGCTTGGTTGGCTCTCTTGCCTGACTTCAAATAAATGAAAAAGTATTTTTAAAGCATCTACAGATTTAAAGGTGGGGGGAAACCTCCTGTCCTCAAAAAGCTTAAATTCTAAGACACATTCAAATAGCAAGACACAAGAGGTATACTTTGGTTTGGAAAGTTATGGTTTTAGTGGATGGAAATATAGGGGAGTAGATGAACACAACACTTCCAGAAACAATGGCAGTATTGATTTGATCAGGGCTACAAAAAGCAAAGGGACCCAGGTATGTGTTCAGCAGCAAGAAAGATGGTCCAGTTGGGTAATGATAAAGTTTATCCAACATAGCAGGCCTAAGGAATTCTGGAGATGAAAGACTTGAATTCTCTTTTAACTTTTCTTGCCTACTATTGCTTTTTTTTTCTGGTTTAGACAGAAATATTGACCATAGTATCTTTAAGATTTTATGAAGAAGTTTATATTGTAAACCAGGGTTGCTTCGGCCACCATTTCTTCTCTGAATAATCCATATAAAATCACAATTGGTGTTGATTTCACTTCTGTTGTCCATTATCCATTTTCAATCACACGTAGTATCTTTTTATTCTTCCTAATTTTTTTTACTAAGGGAGGCAACAAGAGGGCAATCTAAGGATGAATAAGTGGAAGAACATGAGTTCAGGAATTCCTGGGGACTGGATCAGTAAGCTACAGCTGCAGCAAAAGTTTGTGCTTTTGGGGCAATATTTAAAATATACTGTCCTCTTAATGCGACACTTTAAACCGTATGGCATATATGTGAGCTTGAGAACTTGCAATTAAGAAAAAAAGTAATGCTACTTGTAACATAAAGAACCAAGAAAAAAACCAAAAAAAAAAAAAGAGCCTATCACTGAGTCACAGAGCAAGGCAGTCTGCAGTAATAAAAAGCATACTTTGCCAAACCTTAGGTGAGTTCTGGGCCATCTCTCTGGGTGATTTCATCAACTCTCAGGGCTTCAATTATTAATGCTACATATGACTCCTAAATCTGTACATCCAGTCCTTATCTCTTATGACCTCTCATCACACTCCACTGCTTCTTTGTCAACTCTTAACCTAGATATCCCATATGGACTTCAAACTCTAGCCATATCAAAATAGAACTCATTATCTATCTTAAACTGACTTCTAACTTTCATGGTTTCTTCTAAATGAGACCACTATTCTTCCTGTCACTGACCTTGGCAACCTAGAAATTCTTGATTTTTCACTCAACCCCCTAACCAATCAGTTGTCATATGTCAATTTTACTTCAACATCTCTTTACATTTGACTCCTCTCTACTGCTAACACAACCATCCTTCTCTTAGATTACTGAAACAGGCTAAACCAGGGGTGGGGAACCTATGGCCTCGAGGCCATGTGCATCCCTCAAGTACCGCCCTTTGACTGAATCCAAACTTCACAGAACAAATCCTTTTATTATGGGGCCTACACAGCCTCCTAGCACTCAGACCTTCTCCTCTCTAATCAATCCTCCATACAGTTATAAAATTGCTACATGTTGGCATATTAAGACCTATGACTCTTGACTTCTTTAAGATTCATAGAATCTTAGCTTTGAATGTTGAAGAGGCCCTAGAGGCCATCAATCCATACCCTTCAATTTACAGATAAGGAAACCAATTCACCATACAAAACTGGTGAATTAACCAGGTCACAGAACTAGTAAGTGTGTAAGGCAGGATCTGACTCACTTCCCTGATTTCATGTTCAATGTCCCACCCACCACACCAAGCTGCCCGTTCCATCTCCAAAACAAGGAGACTGGAAAAGAAACCTAAAAAAATTTCTAGTTTATGAATCCAAGACTAAGCCAAAATAATTATCTTTATAAAGGCCATCCTTTTTTTTTAGTTACATGGCTATGTAAGGATATTATTTTTAAGCTCAATGTGCTTACCACAGTTGAACCTACAAAGGAATCTTGAGATTTTAAGAAATACAAACTTACCTATGCCAAAGGAGCAGGTAGCATGGCTACTGATCTCAAAGTCCTAAACAAAACAATCATTTATAATAAAAACTGTCTGGTACCTGAGTATGTATCATTTAGAATTCCTGTGTTAAGATAAAAAACATTCTGGACTCTAAGCTTTCAAATATATAGTACAGCTGTGATTTAGGTCACAGTAAAATCACAATAGCTATAAAACCTACTTGGGAAAGGAGCTTTCAATCTTAAATGTTGACAAGGAAATAATCCCTTACGAGGCTCATGAAATACATGGTATAGTTGGACAACCCAAGATTCATACAACCACTTATCTTTCTTGTGTGTTGTTGCTACATAGTTGTGAGGGAAGCACTCTGTAACTCATATTAATGACCAGTATATTCCAGGGCTTTTTATGTATGGAGAATGTCACAAAATAGTAGACATATATCAAATATTTTTACCAGATCAATGAGAATCGATGAAGTTAATGTTTCTGAATCCTACTTTGCATTGGAATACACATTCCTTGCTGCTCTTACAAAAATAAACAAAAGCCCATATATGTAATTAAACTGAAGGTTTTTAAGGTAGCCCTGAAATTTGATATGTCTCTGCAAAGCAATCACTATTTTTTATTCCACTACATACTAGATTTTTATTAAAAACAAATTATATCCATCTTATGTCCTGTTTCTACATTAAAATCACCATGTCTAAAAGAAATATGCTTCCTTCCAATATACAATTGGGTAATTTTTTTCATTGAATATTTATTTGACTGAGAGGGATTTCAACATAATAGTGCATTAAGATAGGCATAATTCTATAAAATAAAGAAGTGAAAATCTTGTAAGCCATTAAGCTTAAGCCACCAGCTATTAACAAATAAACAAACATTAAGCACATACTATGTGCCACTGTTACAGGCAATAGATACAAAAAGACAAAAATGAAACTGTATCTTCAAGAAGCAAGGAAAAAAAATTGTTGGTTCATAAAGTTAACTTTCAATCTTTTTATCATGCAAGACTGGCAAGTTGTGTTGTTTTTGTAGTGTTTAAATTAAATCTGTCTCTGAAAAAAAGCTAGAAGGTCAGTGTGGTACCTATCTTATAAAAATAATGGAAAAAAACCAAGGAAATGAAGTATCTATTTTGTTAGCTGTCACAACTTGGAAAATAAAATTAACTACCTAAAAGAGGAGACATAATGTCCAAGTGAAACAGCAGAAACACCTACGAAAAGGCTAGTGATTTGGCCTTTAAACAAAGTTACTTTTGAGTGTGCATCACAATAAGGTGTGCCCTCTCAGCTTGATATACACCACTGTAACATTCATGATTTTGTATAATTGAAGTCTGGCTTTGGAATATTCTTATTAAAAACAAAGTACAAAAGCAGAAGGAAAAGAGAGTTATAAATTAAAGCTTTAACCAAGAAATCATAGGCAACCATTACTTTTGAGATAGACACTAAAAAAGTTGTCCTAGAAATATAATTCCTAGTTTAGCCTTTGGTTTAAAACCATACAGCATTTGTACAAAACTATTTCTTATTTCAAACACTTATAAGCAAAAACAGGTAAGTTACTTATCAATTATCAAATCTGTTACTTGGATTTCTATGTTTCTATCTTTATAAGATTTACCTCCTCAAACTATATAATGAGGTAAAGAGATAGTTTTGCAATTCAATATATCAGACACTGTGATGAATAAAATAACTCTCAAAACTCAAGCATTCATCTGGGGAAATAAAATTATTTTCCAAAGATAAAGAAAAACTTTTTTTCCCTAAAATATTTGTTAATTTTGGCAGCAGTTTCTTTGAAATCCACCTAGATGGAATGTATTAAGATTTGTTCTACATTCATATCCTGAATTTTATATGAAGAAGGTTCAGCTGTCTTCTGGATATCCTAAGCTCTTGGTCAATAACGCAACGTAAAACAGTGGAAAAGATATTTTTTGTCTTCAAACCATCTGAAATACCCAAATAGATCACGTTTAAGAGGAAAACATTTGACAAAAATTAACTTGCCAGTAAGAGTTAATTTCTCTGAAAGGCCTCTGAATTTTATTTTATCCCATAGATAAATAGGATTACATCTGTGATAATATAGTGCAATAACCAAGAATGTCATCAAATGGTAGTTGTACTATCTGATAAAAACGGTATGCCCTCAAAAGGTAGTTTGTTCAACCCAGGTTCCCCTTTATTTACACCTTACAACCAAAATGGTACATATTTATAGGAGAAAGACTCTTTTAAACAGAATCTCATTTGCATTCAGAAGCATTAAAATATGACAGCTGTCTGAATACTGAGCATAGCTTAAGTGTATTACTTTCTAAAGAACGAAAAGCCAATTGACTTTTCTAGAGTCCTTTCAGAATTAAAATTGTAAAATACCATAAATATCAATACTATCAAACCTATCTAGGAAGGAGAATTTTGATGAAAATTTTATTAAGTTCTGAGGGCAGGGGATGATGGTGGAGAAGAGGATTTTTCATTTCTGTAGGGTTTTTTAGGTGATATTTTGGTAACTGGCTTGACCTGACAAAGTACAGAAAATGTTATTTCTACGTAAACTGATTCCAATAGTCTAAGACAGAAGGAACTCACTACTTTATTCTTTAACATGACACTAGTTCCTTTTTCATTTAAGCCACAATAACTCAAAAGCAAGTATGACCTATATTCATATGAAATATACAATGTAGGTTAATTTCTTCATAAACATAGATGTAGAAATTTTATTGATTCTTGGAATGTGAAATAAAAATGGAAGCTTCTTATATGTGAAATTATCAACTTGGAGCACCAACAGCCAATCTAAATAAGTAAGAATGTGAAGTAACTTAAAATGACAATATAACCATGATAAAATCCTTATGCATTCAAATGGCAAATGAAAGCAAAATTTCAGTTAGAGTATACTGGAAAAAAACTGTGGCTGCCTACACTTTGTGTATTTTGAGTAAATAATCTGGTTACTTCAGACAAAATTTCCTAAAATTCACATAAATTTTTTATTTGGCTATCTTCAAATCTCCATTTTACATATCTGCACACAGAAAACATAGTAAAAACCTTATTTCCTTTTCTTTCCTCTATACCTGACACCTGACTTCACTGAAAATTACAAAACCGCGGCAAATCTAGGAAGTTTCAAATAATTGGAAAACCAAACTAACAGGTATAATAAAAACAAGCAGCAGCAGTATTCCATAATGTAAATTACACATGTATATTACATTACATAAGTGAATTTGGAACAAGTATAGAATAATAAGTCTTTTGGACTAATAACAAAATAGCCTATTCAAAAAGCAGTTTCTTGCACTCCATGCCTACAATATAAAAACTCACCTTTTAAAAATTAGAGAAATAAAGTCTTCAGGGGAAAAAATGGAGATGAAAGATCTGAAACTGAAGTTTCACAGTATTTATAATGAAACATTAAATATGACAAAATCACAAACATTTCTCAGGTCATTTGAGATGATAAGTTGACCCTTTGCTAAGGTGCTATAAAAACTTGGGTCCTGATTCATTAAAGTTTACATTCATCCAGCAACAGCTCTTAAAGAATACTAAGAAATAGGGTGTTCTATTCAGCTTTTTGAAAAAAAAGTTGAGGAAAAATTGGGATCATCGTTAAGTCTGTTTTTTAAAAATCTTGAGTCTACATACAAAAATATGCAATCAGTAATCCATCATAGATTACCAAAAAACCCTTCAATCAGCTTAACTATATTTGATAGATTCTATTCACTGTCCCCAATTTGTACTCTCTTCGGCAAGCCTATAAACCTATAAAATGTAGTTGGACTAAATGCCCTCCAGGGTCTCTCGTTTCTAAAATTCTATGATGCCATTAAATGCCTGAGCATTGTACTATGTATTTTTATGTGAACATTTTCTGAAGTCATTCAAGGACCTCCAAAGTGACATAAGAGTATTTGATTACAGAATTAAGAGGCCCAGATTCCATCTTTGTTCTGCTTCTTCATACTAACTTAAGGGTCTGGGAGGAACGCTCTAACCTCTCTGAACCTCACTGTCCTCATCTGTAAAATAAGGGAGCTGGAAGCAGATCTCTTATCTATGATACTGTGATACATACTTTTCAAAGGTAGAGAACAATTCTGCTGTAGCTGATAGAAATCCTGAAATTGATAGTGTATATTTGCTATGTAAATTAATCTATGATTCCTCTTCTCCACAGTAAAGACTTTTTGCACGTGTTTAAATATTTTTTTAAATTGGTCATTCTTGAAAATCTGTCACTTAGCTGTAAGAGACAATTTTAAAAACTCATTTATAGAAATAGAGGGACCAGAATTAGAGGAGAAACTAAGATCTCAAAACATACCCCATGCCAAGGTTAAAGTGGCTAAATAGCTAAAAGTAGGAATAAAAATAAATTCTGTCTTGGCTTCAAATCCAATTTGGAGACTAATTCTATTGCATGCTAACTTGATATCTCTAAAAGCTGATATTTAAGTGTTTAAAATTTTTTTTACTTTAAAAATTATGTCATGGCAATAAATCTATATGAATCAAGGCTATCAAGAAAAACAGTCATGAAGAATACATCCCAAATTATCACTGGAGAACTACTGTAGCTTAAGGTATCAAATACATATTTTTTTAATTGTGGCTTCAGCATGTTGATAACGTTGGATGTTGACTGACAAATGAATTGTCGTAATCAAAAATGTGCTTGGGATCAGACAATAAAAGAACATGAATAAAGATACTAGCATGCTCTAACTACATAAAGAACCCTAGGAACTACTGGGAAACAAAAAATATAGGGTTTCTTCTACTAAAAAAAATATATCAGAGTACTTTAACCAAATAAGTAAGAGAGGTTAGGGCCAAACTCTGATGCTTACTATTCTCTTCATATCTGATTTGTGACTGCTGACTATATGCATGAGGACACAGTTACTTATTAAATGCTTATTATGTTCTGGGCACAAAGTGCCATTCTCCTTTCTTGAATTCTGTCAACTGACACTGCTTGCTAGAAAACATTTACCTACATACACATCCGTAATTACCTGCTGGTCTATTTCACAGACACCCAGGATATGAAGTACTGAACAAGATGTCCCAAGAGAATATCAACTGTTTAAAAGAATTAGATCAGAAAAATGGGCCATAAACAAATATAAGGGCACCATTGTTTTGCCACTGGGCTTACCTGAGTCAATATTCACCTGAAAGAGGGATGAGCTCAGTTTTTCTATTCTAGCCACAGACTTAAGACCCTTATCTTTGAGACCACACCCCAAATCAGTCATAAGATGAAAGGTATAATGGGAAACACCCCACTTCTCCACCTCCTAGAATTCCTAGGGAATTAAGGAAAACTAACAAACATATTAGATAGAGATGGGTCCTTCTGAATATAAAAGCAGAAAGCCAGAAAACCATCTTTGAAACTACACCTTATCTGTTGATCTGATGCAAATTTCAACACCTGCAATATCTACCTTTTGAATCTCACTTGGACATCCAAATTTTGTACATGGGCTTGCTCTCCATTTCCCCTGCTACTACTGGTACAGATTTGATAGAGAAATGCTCATTTGTAGAGGCCTGGGCTGCTAAAGGCAGGAATTAAAACGGGTAGAACTTAAGTCAAATCTTTGTTTTTAGTGGGGGAAACTACCTGTAACTCAGAAAAATAGCCCTGATTCAGTACACTGATTTGATCTACAATACAAGGTGACCTTTCAAATACTAATGGAAAATATTTAATTCTTATAAAATGTTTGTATCAGATTTATTGTTTAAGTGATAATTAAACCATACCAAACCTGTTTCGTAGTAATTTCTTAGATGAACTGAACTAAAATGTTCCTTTTACTTATCCACAACCTAACCAGCCACTCCCCCATCCTCTGAACTTAAGAGTATGCAGTCAAAATCACTTTGTTTTTAATAGAGCCTTACCAAATTTGTTAGCTATAATCCATGCCATATTTAAAATAGATTTTTAAGAATCATCAAGTCTTAGCACCTACTACGCTAGGTGCTGGGAATTTAAAGTCAAGATCAAAATATTTCTTATCTTCAAGGAACTTACCATTCTGGTGGGAAGAAACCTGTACATGATTAAGTAAATTTTTTTTTTGTCAACTGAACCTGCGATTTCAGATTCATTGGTGTAGTAAACTCCCTTTATGAAGGTAGATCATCAACTCTTCTGAAACTGACAATTTTATAGGTTTCCTGGGAGAGGCTAAGTGACTTGTCTAGGGTCTCAGAGTATATATACTAAAGGCAGGACTTTAAATCAGGTCTTCCTAGCTGATATTGCCTCTCTCTCATTCCATATTGCAAAAACAAATATGTGAGTAGATACAAATGAGTCTAGGAAAAAACACTGGATTCATATTGTGAAGGTCTTTATATCACAGACAAAATTACAGAAAATCAATGAAGCTTCATAAGTAGAGAAGTGTGATACAGTCAGATATATGCTTTAGGAATATCAATCTGGAAGCTCAGTGTAAGAAGGAATGTAGTAGCTGGATGCAGGGAGACCAACTATAGTATAGGTGAGAGGTGATGAAAGTCCTGGTGGTGGTCTTAGTTATTATGAAATTCCCTGCAAACCTACATTCTCTGATCCTGGTTCTGCTCTCTAGCACTACACATTAGGGAGGGATGAGGACACATGCTGAACAGCTGCACTGAATAGTTTATCTGGGGTCATAGGACTAGTGACTTAGGTGGGACCTGGTAACAGGTCATCCTTCTGTCCACTACAAAGACCTAACTCCAATTAAAATATCGGGATTTTATAAATCTCCTCTACCCTGTTAATGTCCCCTTCAAAATGTGGCACCTGGAATATTACAAATATGCAGATGTGCTTCCCTGTGCCTAGATACCATTAATGATGCTTGAGGTGTCATTAGCTGTTAGAGCAGGTATCACCCTGTCATCCAATTCACATTGATCTTACAGCTAAGATAACTGGATCTTCCACTTACATAGCTAATTTGTTAATTACATGCAGAATTTTGCATGTAAACATATTTCTTCTTCCTGATTTTCCATAGTTCTACCATGACAAGGTATTTTTGAATTCTTACTCTATAATCAAATTAGTTATTTACTTCCTAACTGTGGTAGTATTTACAAATGAGTAACTCAGCTAATAAATGTAGGCTTAATAAAAAGTCAGAGCCACTATATAACCTATGGCTGCTATTTTTATATAGGCTAAAACACCCGAACCAAGTCTTTCATCTCTCTCAGAGCAAGACAGCATATATAAAACTACTGAAAGGAAGGTTTAGAATGGAAAAATTAAGTAAACTGCTTGCAAACTATACCTACGATTAAAAGAACTTCTTAGACGAAAAGGCCATTCACAAGTGAAATAAGCTTACTTACCTTACTCAAGGAATACTGTATTAAAATGATACATAGTGTGCCATGGAAGGATCAGTTCAATTTATGTAAGGGTCAGTTCAATTTATGTAAGGGTGTATACTTTTGTCTGCTAGAGAACAGCCATATAACCATACTAACAAAAAATTTTTTCACAAGCTCAGTAACAGTCAAAAACAAATAAATCAGGCACAATGGCAGAATTTTTTAATAGTTATATTTCAAATACAAGTACAACACAGAAAATATTTCTATAATCTATGTCATGATGCCCAAGCAAACTTGAGTGGTAACAAGAATGTATTAACATTTGTTCTTCAGCATGTTTTGAGCCTGTTAAAATTTCTCTCTTATCCCACCTTTTCTTAAGAGGCCAGTCTTCACAGCTACATAGAAGAAAACTTGAAGGTAACCAAAAGAGTACGTCTCTTGGTGTACGATCTCCTTATCTGTGAAGCTCTCACTGCTCTATAAGGAAGCTTTCGGCCTTTATGGCTGAAATAAGTAAGATATGCAAAAAGAGAATGTGTTCATTAAAACTACTTTCTTCCCCACCTCTAAAGCAGTCTCACCTTCAGTTCTAGCCTTCTTTATTCCAGCAGACTCGACATCTTCCAAGGACCGCTTTCGATTTGTCCCACTACTAACATGATTAGGAAATGCATTCTGATGAACCCCATTTAAGGTGCCATTAGTATAGAAACGATTCAGATGACAATTCTGCAGGTTTAAGAGAAACTGGGCACATTCTTGGAAACCCTGGGTTTGTGCAATTTCTGCTGCTGTCAGGCCACTGGCATTTCTTAAGCTGCATAATACAAAGAAACTGAATTACATTCCATTAGCAGTTTAACTTGGCTGCTGCTCCTGCTGTTCTTACTGACTAACTATCTGAAGGTGATATGAGAGAGACAGAGAGAAAGACTATACAAATTTATAGCAAATTTTCGTTAAAGAATAAGTAAATCATCTTAGTTCTTTAACTAACTTTTGCTCTTATACATCTGGTTTCTAAGCAAGATTTGGAAGACAGTGTATGAAGACAAAAATCATTATTCTAAACTCCCTTTAAAAAGTTATATTCCTATTTAACACAAATAGCATAATAAAATGCTTAATCTGAAGAATCAGAACTTTATACTAACTTCAGACTAAGTTTGAATCCTGAACTCTATCATCTGCCTATACTTACTTTAAAATCCAATATTCTATCTTGACTAAAAATCTAATTATATAATCAAAACAAACATATACTAGTAATTGTCCATGGCATTCATATAACAATCACTATTCTGCCTAATGGAAAAAAAAGTTACTCAAAGTTTAGGTCTGCTCATGGCAGATTTTATTCAGATATGTGACACTATAAGTGGAAAGCTGGGGGATTACCTTGACACTTAAATTAGATATCCTAATTATTTTATTAAAAGACCTTATGTATTACTTAGAAACTAATCTTGCATAGATGATTACTTGGTTAGACAAACTGGCCAAGACTGTCTGAATATGAATTCCCTTTGGAAAGTCTGCTTACTCTCTTATAAATAGTTCTCTATGACAGAATATGTATTACTTAAAAGAATCAAGACTTTGATGCTTTCTTCAAAACACTAAAAGATAAAACTAAGTTACCTAGTAATGAAAATTAAGATTGAAGAATTAAGTGGAAACATTAAAAATGAAGGTCTCAATAAGATGACAACTTTTTTCAAGTATAAATTAATTTTAAAATATCAGGCAGTTCATAGCAAATGAAAATTTAAGGGACAAAGCTATTCCATGATGAAGTTTGCCTGGAAGATAAGAATACCTATTGCTTTGTGGAAGGGAAAAAAACCTGTAAAAAAGCAAAAAATTAGTTAGCTGAAAGGTCAATTAATTAGAAAAGTATCTAATAAGTAAAAAACTAAAATATTCTCCATATCTATTCACTACAGAGTAGTAGCATGATTAAAAAGAACAACTAAAGACTAAGTGCCACAATTTGAAATGTTTCAGATAAAGATTTAAAAGCCCTTAATCTAAAATCATTTCCTAGAGTCACTAATAAGAATGAGAAACATCTTGAAGCCGAGTAATCCAAAGCCACAGATTCAATAACAAAACAGAATTTCACATGCACAGATGACCACAAGATTTATATTATTCTTTTGTCAAACTTCTAAGAAAGTCTGGAGCTCAAACAATAAAAAAGTAATGAAATAATTTTCCTCAAATATGAGATCAGATGAGAAAAACTTAAGATCAATTTAAATATCAAAATGAAACACTTTAGAGGAATTTCACCTTTTCAGTTTTGTTCAAGTATAAATTTTAGCTAAAGAAGGTATAAGAATTCTAGAGAAACAAAAATCAACTTACAAAAACTCTCCAATTTCATGGAAAGGTTTACAAATGAGAACAAGTTAGACATGTCTATGATTCCTGAGGAGTATCACTGACAATTTCACTAACTATTCAAGTTATAAAATCTGATGAATGTTATTAATTTAACTAACACCTAAATTTGAGGTATGAAATGGATAAATAAAGAAAAGGAAGTTAGGTCAAAATACTCTAGTGGGTTGTTTGTACAAAATGAAGTGCTTGACTGCACTTCAAAATAGTAATACACTGGACCTAGCTAGGAAAGGCTGAAAGATTGGCAACATGACTAAGAATGTAAGAAAGCTAATGTATAAATGCATAATAAAAAAGATTTAAGACTCCAGTTTGGAAAAGTTGCATAAGAAGCCTGTAAATATTATGAACATCGGCTTGCTCTCCAGATCCAGGAATACAAAAACAATGTGCCACTCCCCTCTAAAACCTGAGGACATATAAATTTAGGAGAAAGAGTTAAATGTTACCATATGGCACACAAAGTTTTGAGAACATATGCCCTAAAAGTTATAAATGTTGAAAATACAAACTTAAACGATTTCAATTATCTCAAATGTTAAACAGAAGCTATTTGAAGCAATGCTTGAATTCTGAAGCTGATACAAGGAAACACCATTTTCCTAAACACCATTTTCCTACAAAACAGCCTTCAATCCTCATCAAACAGAATATTGGGCTGGATGGATCATGAGTTAGGCTGGTATGGTAACTCCCATAGTCTTTTAAGTAAATTAGTATTCTAAAGAAAATAGCACCAACATGCTTACTGCAGGAAGAAAAGAGTTACTTGGGATGAGAGAGCAGAATAGTAAAGGTTGTTGGACTATTTTCCTACAGTTCCCTTTCTCCCTCAAAGGTAAAGGACATGTCTTTACATAATTTTCACAAAGAATAGCATTAGCCCTTATTTTGGATAATCAGATTAAATCACTTAAGCCCAACTAGAAAGCTTAAAATGTATTCTGATTTCTCACAATATTAAACTTTAAGAAGATGAGAAAATGCAAAGGAATAGAATTAAACAGAGTTCTGCTGGTTCCTAAACTACTTGTAGACTTAAAAGAATATTAATCAAAAATAAATGGGCTACATGAGCCAAGAATCAGGAAAAAAAGATTAAAATATTTAAATTTCCCCAACCAAAGAACAGATAGGATAGCACTACTTCTTCAGAAGTACTAACTGGTGATGATTTAAGTTTGTATCACTAAATATAAAACCTTCTCTATTATTTTAATGAGAACTTTGCAATTCACAATTTACTTCCAATGATCAATAAAAGTGTATCAATCATAATGCTGTTAGTTTCATTGTTTTGTCATCTTTCAGGCTGGAAGGCAGTGTGGTATAGTGGAAAGAGTATTGCTCTTGGAATCATGAAAGACCCAGGTTCAAATTCCATGTCTCATGCTAGGTGACTTAACCTCTCTAGAACTCAGTTTTCTCATCTATAAGATATCCTACAAAATGGAATAATACCACCTGTGGTACCTACCTCACTGGCTTGTGAGACTCAAAGAAGATTAACATACAGAAAGTGCTCTGTAAACTTTAAAATGTCAGCTATTATTAGTTTGTATTTGACAATCTATACATACTAATACATACCTAGTTCTTCTACGCAACTTTTTAACTCTTTGCCCTTAATCTGTACTGACAATGGCATTTTATCACAAAATGTCCTGTTCTACAATTGCCTGTTCTCATTAACTTAGCACTTTATTATATCAGCATGTAATTAATTGGGAATAGAGTATCTTGTTCGCTGACTGATTCATTTGTATGTATTGTCTTCCCAACTAGCTTATATGCTCCTTTGGAAAAGGCTATGTCTTTTGTTTCCCATGGGACTGGGCACACAATTAAGTATTTACTGAATTTGCAGTTAAAAAAACATTTTATTAACTATGTGTTTTAATAAAGGTTATGTAATGACTTTTTGGGGGGTTAAATTGCTAATCTAATTTACAATCTCAATTCTTAAATCATGTCAGAGACTTATAATCTTTAATACCCCAGAAGTCTAGAGACAACACAAATAATATTTATTGGTAGTATTAAGGATTCATGTTTCTCTGGGGTTTTTTCTTTTAAAAATTTTTAAGTGGTTCAATATGCACTTTAATAATCACTCTGCATTAACAGTTTTAAAATAAACCAGGCAAAAACTGTCTTAATTGTATTTCATTTCTTAAAGATATTTCCGTAGTAGTTATACTCAAATATATCGTTTTATGTAGCATGACAAGAAAAAAAAATCTGAAATGAGTAGCCAACGTTGTAAAATATTGAACCTTCGCAATCATCACCTAATCCAACGCTCCTCACCTTATATGTGTAGCAACTGGGGCCCAAAGAAGTAAAACAAATTGCCTAAGGTCACCAAGGGACTTAGAAGCAGAGCTGAAAGCAGGACTTGGGCACATGCCTGACTCCAGTCCAGTGATCTTTCTTCTACCCTCTTTGTCTCTTAAAATGCTCTTTTTCCCCCTTAAAAAGTACACTTTTTGTGTATTCAATGTGTTTCTTATATAACGAATCTATATCCATTTTTAATAACTTCTCTATTAAAAAGATAATATTCTAAAACAGAAATACTGTCATAAAAATACATCACAACTGAGAACACCCTCACACTTTAGACAGTTTGGCAAGAAAATAAAGGGTCTTTTTGGATCTGATGTCTAATAACATAGAGCAAACAGCAACTCAAGATTGATTCATTTTAACAAAATTTAAACTCGGCTTAACAAGATACTCTTTCCCAATACTTCTGCTTTTAAGAATTACAGAACAAATATTTTTAAAAAGCACTTAGGTCTTTCTTTAAATTTTATAATTTTTTTATAACTATCCCAAGATGGCCATGATGCTATACTCTTAAAGTCTAAAGAGGTGTCTACTGAATTAAATTACTGTTTCAGAATGTATATATTATTGTACTCCAAAGGAAAATTAAAAGCAATTGGAGCCACAGTACTACACAAAAGCTTAAAAAAAAGTTTCCAAGAACCATCATTAATGATAACCAAAGTGATAATGAAATTAGACACACGCTATTCTGAAACTACGTCTCTGAAGACAAAAAAATTTAAAAAGAAACAAACACCTTAGACTTGAAATGCAATCTGCCTCAGATTTATGTGGCATTAAAATAAAAACTTAAAAACTGAATTTAATAGGCTGTCTTGAGTTTTAGATAACTGAAAGTACTACATCTAGTTAGTCCTAAGGTTGTAACTGCTCTACAGTACTTTAAGAGATAACTGTGCTTGAGATACAAATACAAATGTATACATTTTATCAGTATATCCATCCAAATTCGTGAATATATACTTTTACTAAGTCTGGTATGGCCTTATATATTATGGACTATTTAAAGAAATATTTTAATCAAGGTCAACCACTTTCTCTCTACACTTAGTTTTCTCTACATCTCTGAATTTTTTCTATAAAAGAATAAGAAAAACATGAAATTAACAACTTTATATGCATTGCTCAATTTCAGGGCCAAAAAATATGTACTGACTATATCCCCTTTACTTATGTAGGACAGATACTTATATTTCCTTTGTATTAACTTATATTATTTACAAGGAAAAGTCTGTATGGGACAAATCTAACAAGAGTTAAACAAGGCTTCTTTATATTTTCCACTTATAGTGTCACAGGAATAAAGGGTGTATGAATAGGCTTTTCTATAAAGAAAAACCAAGTTATTTTTAGCAGTTTTTAAAAAAACTCAAGTGTTTACAAGGAAATTACTGAAAGTTTTTTTTAAACCTGAGTTTCACATCACCTTCAGTCATGTTTTCTTTGTTAATGCCATGCGACAATATAAAATAATAAACCACATCTTTGAATATCAATGTAATATTTCTGTTAAAATACTGATCTCAACTTAACTATTGTTAGTTTAGTTTACAAATAAAGGTAGATATCATAAATTAGGGTAAGCAAAGCATGCAAATCTAAAGATTCTATATCTGAATTCCTAGATTAGCATTAAAACCAATCACCGCAACAAATACCTCAACAGTATGCCTTGTGTGGAGAAAGGAAGCGATACTGAACATTCAATGCCACAACTGTAAGGTTTTCGGAGAAGCACCTGTGGCAGTTTCAGCAGTTTCTATATGGAATGCTCCCCCTTTCTAGGATTACTTGAAAAAATCAAGTCAATTCGAATTACGTAGCTGTAAAACATTGACATGTGTATTTTTACAGTTTCAGAATCTTCTGTTTGATTTAAAACGGGCAAGGGTTCATAAAACAGGAAACTTATATCATAAGGGATCACATATTTGCAGGCAACATTTAGATTAAAAAATACATATACATACATAAGGTGCAGGAGCACATTATTCATTGCATTTAAGCCATTGTCATGTGACCACCTTAACCATGAGATACTGTGACAGGACACTGCCTTCTTATAACGATATTGTTTAGCATGAAGCCAATTTAAGTCTGTCAATATTCCGATAAAAATTTAACAGTATGGACTAAAAACCATTAGTCAACTCACGATTCTGGTAACTTTATAATTTGGTTTGCTGTATCTCAAATACATTAGTAACTATTCCTAGACAAAAATAAGCAAATACATGGAATCATTAAAAAAAAGATCAAAACATTATATGACTATATGTACAAACATTAGCATACTAGTCAATTTCTTCAGTAAAATAATCTGAAAAGTACATGTATATAAATATGTATTTTTAACCCTTTGGCATCCAAATAAAAATTTTGAAATAGGTAAGAAGAATTTCTTATACACATATTCTGTAGGTAACAGTTTATAAAAAGAAACTACACATTTACAAAGTTTCTACCTAAAAGACGCTTGGTGCCAAGTTTTCATTTCAAGTTTGAGATAATACTGACGTTGATCTTGCAATGCAGCTGTTTGAAGCCAAATAAGATTTGCTTATATTAAAATACTTAGAAGGATTTGTTATTCCATTAGTGCAGAGGTCCTGTCTACCAAGATTGTATACCTTAGCTCATAGATATTAAAATTTTGCTTAATTAAAAGAACAACCAGATTGATTATTCCTATTGCTATAGATAATTTCAGTGGTGACAGGTATAAAGTAGCACTTTCTATTCTGTAGTTCAGGGTTTTTAAACCCAAGAGAAAATATCTAGATCTAGATCTTACTGGCTTCATTTAGAAGCAAGACATAAAAATGTTTTATCAAGTGAAGCATGTGTATTACTCCGGATAATTATGGGGAAAAACCTCCACCTCAAGCCAAATGCCTAAACTGAACTATTAAGAATAGATTATCATCCTACTTTTCTCACAACCTGCATGTAAATATAGATTCTGTCTTCACTTCTAAGTAAATAATTCCTTAATATGCATGCCTTCACACTGATAGCTAATAAAATTTTGAAAGAGCCTGGAAATCAGAACTAGGGAAATTTAAAAAAAGTTGGAAATAATCACAATTACAATCGGGTTCTATTAGAGAAATATTATTTAAACGTCCATCACGTTTAAGAATCTGGCTAGGTACAGGGATACACAGATACAAATACACGAGTCTCCTAACTTCCAAGGAACTTGCATTCTACTGGAAAGCATGGGGCAGGAAATATAAAAACAAGAAACTTGAAGAAAGTATGAAACCAGAGATGAGGGACAGGTAAAGGAAAAGCTTCTTGTATAATATAGCATCTAAGTTAAGCCCTAAAGGAAGCTAGAGATTCTACAGGTAGAGATGAAGACAGGATACAATCCAGACGCAGAGGTGGTATATAAAGGGTAGTAGTATTAAATAAATCTGGAAGGGGAGGCTGGAATAAAAACTTTAAATGACAAGTGGAGTTTCTATTTCCTCCTTAAAGGCTATTAAATATTCTTGAGCAGGCCACACAGTCAGACCTGTGTTTTAGATTATTTCAGCAATTATGTGGAAGTTGGGATTAGAGAATAGGTAGAATGAAAGCAGGGAAAACATTTAGGAAGCTACCACAACAGTCTCATTTAGAGGTGAACTACAATAGTGGTTATGGGGACAGATACAAGAGATATTGTGGAGGCTGAATCAACAAAAACTGACAATCGACCACATTTGACACAGGAGAAATGGAGCAGGAGAGTCAAGACCCAAAGATGATTTTGAGGTTGCAAACCTAAGTGACTAGAAGGATGGCATCTTCCAACAGAAATAAGGGTGGGTTTGGGAGGGAGGGGAGAAGACAAGTTGTGGACAATATAAATTTGAGATGCTATGACAGAAAGTAGAGGTAAAAATGACCAGCATGTAGCTAGTTATGCATCACTGGAGTTCAGAGGAGAGATTAAGGTTTTATATGTATATACACATAAACTTATATGCATATACATACATACATGTGCATATACACATAATGTATTGAATTTAACTTGAGGAGCTATTTGCAGATAAGTTCTACTTGAACCCTTGGGAGCTAATAAGAGTACTAAGAGAACAGAAGAGAGGGCAGGAATCAGATGTTTCAACCAAGGAGACTGAGAAGGAACAGATAGGTAGGGAGAGACTGGTGTCACACAGGCCAACAGAGGACAGAATATACAACAGAAGGAGATGGTCAACAGTATCAAAAGCTGAGGAGAGGTCAAGGAAAATTAGGACTGAAGAAATGTCACCAGATTTCAGTTTAAGAGATTACTGGTAATGATCAAGACGTCAATGTCAGTTGAATGGTAGGGCTAGAAGCCTGAATGATGAAGAAAGAGGAGGCAGCAAGCCCAGATACTTCTCTGAGTTTACTAGTTAAAAAGACATGGGTTATAGGACTATAGCTTGAGGGATAGCAAGGTCAAGTGAAATTGTTCGATTTTTTTTCAAAGTTTTGGAAGCCCTGAACACGCTTTCAGGAACCATCGATGAAGCTATTATTATCATTAACAATAATAATAGCTATATAGTACTTTAAAATTTGAAAAACACTTTACAATCATTATCTCCTTTCGTCCTCAAAACAGCCCCCTGATATATGTGCCACTGGTGTAGAACTATTCCACAAATGAGGCTCAGACAAGAAAAATTACTTGCCTATGACACAGAGCTGCTAAGCAGAATTCAAACTCAAGTTTCCCTTTTTACCTTGTATCAAGCAGTCTGAAGCACAAAGAAATAATGGAGATTGCAATAAATGACTGAAGAGTAAAGGTCCTGGAGATATGGTAAAAGGGACCAAGGACATAAGGTAGAGGGCTGGCCTCAGAAAAGAGAAAGACCACTTCTTTCTTAGAGATGGGAACGAAGAAATGGGAAAGAATGGATGCTAATATTAGATTTTTGAAGTAAAGAATAAAAAAAAATATAGGAAACTCAGCTAATTACTTCAATGATCTCTATAAAGTAAAAGGCATGGCCCTTTGCATGTCTCTGGATAAAAGAATTAATACCTCCCTCCAAAATAAATCTGATGGGAAACACAATTTAATTGAGTAATTGCTGCAAAAATCTTCAAGCGTCTTGTACATTAGGTAAAAATTAATCTAATCACTAAAATGCTGACCCTAAAGGAGCACAGGCAAAAATTATACAACAGACATTTCTTTTTTTCAAAACCATCAAGGTCCTTCACTGAAGAGTTAAGAATTTAAAATAATGAAGAAAATGTCTAACAAGCAAATAATCATTTTACAAATGAGCTGCTATATCTTAAACTTTTAGATAATATAGGCCATCTAAAATTTTTTAAACTATCTAGCCCATTTAGGTAGAACCAATTCCAACCAGTCATTTTAACTGTATTAACATAGGATAGAAAAATTCTTAAATTTCAAATCTTTGCTTTCTGTTACAGTGCATACCTTATCTATATTAATTAGTAATTTTTAAAAAAATAGCCAGTAATCTATCTGGAATCTCATACATCTGAAGTTATAAAGTATTGTCTCTTAAGGCTGAAGACTATAAGTTTTCATAACACATGGAACATTTTTAAAATGATAAAAGATCTGTAAATGCTTTAGTTTCCTTTGCTCCAACTTTCCTATAGACTATTTACAATGTCTGGAAAATCCATAAACCAAAAAAAAATCAAGTAGAAGAGAAATGAGGTTGACATAATTTGTATTATTGTTTTAAATAACTACTTTATTTGCAACTACAAGATAGAAATTTGGAATAGATTATGTAAAAAAATTTAAAAACACAGCATTTTGAAAGACCTGAATGCAGATGGCAAGATTTTTGTACTACAACACAGGTCTCTCAAATCATGTTAAAACAAGAGTACTCCCTAACTCTACCAATGGCCCATTTATTTTAAGCAAAGTGTGAATCAACAAAATTCTAAAACAGTAACTCTTGACAATCCACTAAAGTTTGTTTTATTGGGATTCTACTTGCATTATATCACTTCGAAAAATAATTCTAAAGTATTTGTTTTACAAAACAGTTTATGCATGTATTCCATTAATATTTTTAACACTGAACCAATCATCTACAAGTGTCAAGAAAATACAGTTTAGCTTTACGTAATCAAAGTTTACTTATTTCAACTATAATTGGGATACTTTATGGCTTAGCCAAAGCTGACAAACATTTAATTCACAAGACCCAGATGCAACAAAATGTGCCTTACGGTCCATTCTGAGTGTTTTACTCTATAATAGGGAAGGCTAGCCACGATGCCATGAGTAAACAGAATCCTATAAGCTCAGCTGTATCCTACTTTATTTCTATCTAGAAAATCTATCCAGAAAATCTAAACGAGCAAAGCCAGTAGAATGACTGTTTCCTTCTGAAGAAAAGAAAAGACAGCCAAGATTTGGTTGTACTTTATTAAAATTATGGATACTCAAAAGGTATTAAACTTTTTCCCCTCTATATTACCAGAGGTTAACTATTTAAAACAGTCTTATGAAAAGATCAGAGAACAAAGAAAAAAGATGTTTGAGTTTACCAATCTCCCTATTACAGGATATATTTTGTGAAACTAGTAATATTTAAATGGTAGCTGTAGTTAGAAAGTTTGAAGTAATCCTACATACATAAATCAAACAAATTTAAATGCTAAGCACTAAAAAACATAAACCTAAATGATAATAAAAATTTCTTGCAGAGGTCATAACTTACAGTAGACGAACAGAAACATCATTATAAAATTATCTGATTCTGAATTTCTAAATTTATATGGAAAAATGTTACATTATAATATTCAAGGGGATAGGGAGAGGGGGTTGTTTCTATGATTTCTTTGGTACAGGCAACTTCCAGTGAGGAAATCTCTTATGCCAAATTGCATAAATTTCATATAAAATATCTTTATTAAGCTCATTATATTTTTTTAGCCTGAAGAAAGTTTCTCAAAGGGAAAAGAAAACATGGCACCAAAAGTTACAGTTAACAAGCAAATAAAAAAATAAAGTCCAATTAACATACTCACGTGTGGTGCTAGAAAATTTAATACGATGTACAGCAGCTGATATGCGTTATCTTATAGTTGCAACCTATATTAACAGGTAAGTTATATAGCAACATTCTATCCACAAGTACTTGGTAGTTTCCTACTTGCCCTTAGTATGAGAATCTACCCGATAATGATCAGTAAAGCACATAATTTTAAGGTCTTGGATATTTACAAGAAAGCAAAATTGGAATGAAACAAATACAAAAGAAACTTACTTTTTCCATGTAAAAATAAGGCCTAAAACACTTTCCTAAATATTAATGAAGGAAAAAGAGTAAATGTAATTTAGTCCAGTATGTATGAAATATAAAATAGCTAAATAAAGGCTTCCAAGTAAATCCATTCTATTCTAATACTTTTAAAATTTAATTGAATTGCCCATTTTAATCTGCATATGTTTAAGTAGCATTATATGTAAATATATAATAGTAGACCTATAACAGATATGGGAGCTTCCCTCTGCTACATTTGAAAGATAAAACTGTAAAAATGGAAAAAAAAGAGGAATGAAAAAAATCAATAAATAATTTCCAAATTAACTTACTGATAAAAAAAATTTTAAAGAGTTACATGGGAATTTCAAGGTTTTATTGTAAGTAACTATGTTGAAATAAAATCCCAGAAATATCATCATGCCATAAAACTTATAAGGAAAAATCATTTTGGGTAGTTTCTCATTTAGATGAAATACTTTTCATTTAAAAAAAGTTTAATCAAGGAAATCACTATAATGAAGTTTCATGCTGAGAAGGAAAAAAAAATAGATTAGCAGTTGAAGCCATGTCCAGTCAGACTATGTTGACAATGAAGGGAAAGACACCTGAGGTTCCTAGAATCAAGGACAAAACTTCGAATAATCTATAGACAAAAATATATGCTTGCTGAAAGTAAGAAAATACTGTTGCTACTGGTTCAAATGATTAAACTATCTATTAAAATATAAGATGCCAAAAGCTACAGAATAAAAATATTCAAAGGAAAACTAAAAGCATCAAATGGTTTTATAAAAAATAATTTCAATAATCATGACTATATTAATTACAGAAATGCTTATTTCTAGAAATCATTTTATAACCATAATAGATTCCACCTCGGTTAACATTATTTCTAAAATTATATATGAATAATCTGCATTTAAACTTAGATATACCTGATGAAAGGTAAATTTTAGCCGTAACTATAACTTTAAATAATCCTTTTAAATTGTTTTTAAAGGGGACTTTTTAAAAAATGGACTTCACAGGAATGTATTGCTTTAGAAAAAAATTATAAAGATATTGTGTTAATAGCTAAGCATTCTTTCAATGTAGCATTCTATTGCAGCACATAACTGCAGGTCAAATTTCAGTATGACAAATTAATAAAATTTCTGTCATTCCCAGGCTCATTTCAATGCCCTGCTTTTCTAAAACAGTTATTTAGTGAAAGAAAATACCATATATATATACAATCTTTGATATTAGAACATAAACCATACTAGACTATGTAGTTTTGCTTTCCTGACAACATCCACAGCAAAATTTACTTTAAGGTAGATCTTTGTAACTGAGGCAGAGCCAAGAGTAAAATGGAAACCAAAGGGTTAAAAAAAGTTAGATATATGTATATAACTTAATTCACTCAAAGGCCAAATTTTCATGTCTCCAATTAGGAAAGTTTGAAATTAATTTTACAAAAAATATATTTAACTCATTCAGTAAATTATAATAAAGAAAAGCCAATACAGTTATTTTGGTTATCATAAGCTATATAGCTCACATTTGACTAAGGTTGACAGCTGTATCCATTTTGTTAATGCTGTAAATTGCAGAAGTACAAAATTTTAATTAAAAAAATTAACCTTCTAAAGTTAATACAATGCAAATATACTAGTAGTCAACACCTAAAATATATGACTAATGCAAAGCTACCTAACAGTATTCGTGTACAAATCAAAAGCTCTCAGTGTATCTTAAGATACACTACAGCACCAAAATTTTTCTTCTAAGACCTACAATAATGCTACTACTGTGTCAATACCCCAGTAAGTTCTATGAGTGTTTGTATATATGCAAATACACATATCCATACAACTCCTATAAGGAGCTGAAAAAAGAAAATTAAAACTTTCACAATAGACTTTTTTCAAAGCCTAAGGTTGAAATCATCCTCATTTCATAAGATGAAGACATAGAGAGGTTATGTGACTTAGAATCTAGAAGTTTGGAGATGGAAGGGCCTTAGATCCAGCTTCTTCATCTTATAGATGAAGAAACTGAGCGACAGAAATACTAAGTAAACTGTGCAAGGCCACATGTCATGCAGACCTAAGGACTCTATAACCCAGTGCATTTTCCACTGCACTACACTGTCTCTCACCATGGAACTGTACGTGAAGTTAAAAGAAAGCCAAACTTTTTGTCTGCTAATGCTTAACAGTAGCAAATTTTGCTTCTTCTGTGTCAGAGGTTAATTGGTAAAGAAAAAAATAAAAATAAAAAACAAATCACCAATCTAACTGTTCAAGAAACACTTTAAAGTGTCTATTCTAGGGTTCTTCTAACAAAGTCTACTCTGAATTATTCCATTTCACAGTTCAAAAAACAAAAAACACACTTACTCGATTTGAGCTCCATTAGCCACAAGAGCACTTATAGAATCCATACTACCAGAACGTGCAGCTTTGTGAATAGGAGTTTCACCCTCACAATCCTGCAAATAAAAATAACATTTTAAGTAACTGTTCTTCTTATACTCATTCAATTAACAGTGGGCTTTTGCAATGAGAATGCTGTTAGCCAAATTTTAAAGAAGACAAAAATATAAGTCTGAGAAAGAAAGACATAATCTTTTTGTTGGAATACAAAAATTCACCCACTGTGAATATTTTTTAAAAAACAACAAAAATGAACTTAGGAGCAATCTTTCTAAAAATTAACAGAACAAAATCCAAATGTGCATTTTATCAGATGTCAATACTTGAAATAAAAGATTTGGGTCACCAGTAACATGGAGAAAATAACTGTATAAATTTCCATCATTTAAGACAGTTCTCAAATAAGGGGGGAAAAAAGACTCAGTAAAATAAGATTTATGAACAAGCTTTTTGTGATAAACATGAGTTAAAGAGGGACAGGAACTACACCTGTGATTTCACTGGAATAGGGAATTCCAGGTAAGGAAATTGCCTCAACCAAGGCAAGTCAGAACCTCCTCCGAAATTTAATCATGGAGAGTTGTCTAGAGCAGACCTGTTTAGTGACTTGCCCAGGGTCATAAGGCCACTATGTGTCAGAAGCAGGACTTAAATCTCTTTCTGGCTCTGAGGTTAACTCCCTCACCACTACGCCATACTGAAATACTTACTTTATGGCACTAGAAGAATCACGTTACTGCTATAGCCTTCAATCAGAACTCAAGGGATACCGTTTTAAAAATCTGGAAATCTACTCTAATCGACAACACCCTCTCACAGCTCTCAATTCTCTGGGTTAAAAAACCTGAAGGCAAAACATGCAACAGAAAAAGAAAAATATGCCTATACATATCAGAAACCAAGAAAAAGGAACTAATTCTACCCCCAAAATATTCAAGATTTTAGCATGGACAACTTAAAACGGCTGACTAAAACCCTCTCTAAACTTTATCTAATATATCTTTTACTTCTCAATGTTTATTCACTAGATAGATGTCAATAATGGAAAACTGAATCCCTAATGAAGACTGGGGGTATATTAGTAGTGAAAGTCCACCATATACATCATTTACAAACAGACAAAGAAATATAAAGCACAGGTGTGAGGTTTTGTTTGTTGGGGTGTACGGGTTAGGGGCAACTAACTCTCAGTAGAAAAATACAACCGAGTCAACAAAGAAATTAAAAACAAAAATAAAAAACTTTGCTTCTTTTAAAAAACAAAAACAAATTGATAGACATTTATCAAAATGAGTATTTTTTGCTTTCTTTTTGTTCTGGCATTTTGAAGTTCTTCACAATCTAGCCCCTATCTTTCCTGCCTTCTTATACATTACTAACTTCCACAGTCTAGCCACTCTGACATACCTGCTGTTGTTCCTCACGTGCAATACTCCCTCCATTATCTCCTGTGCCTTAGCAATGCCTGTCCTCACTCCATGGGATTTGTCTCACCCTGACAAATTCCTGGACTTCCTTCAAAATTCAGATTAAATGCAATCTTGTCAAAGAGACCTTTCTTGGTCCTAGCTGCCACTAAAACCTTCCACATGCCCTTATAATCTTGTATATACCTATTATGTACATTTTCTCCCTCCAATAAATGTGGGCTCCTTGGGGGCAGAGACTGTTTTGCCTTTTCTTTATATCCCAGTGCCTGGCACATAGTAAGCACTCAGAAAATGTTTACTGATTTTACCTGTTAGGGGTTATGCTAGGTGCTAAGGACACAAAAGTAAGCCAATGCCTGCCTTTAATGAAGACGTTTATAGTCTATTGAAAGGATTCAACATATACAAAGATAAGTAAATACAAGCTATATACAAAATAAATACAGTAATGGAAGGGAATGCTAGGCATTTTCATTAATCTGTTTTTTTTGGATGGATTGTTAATTTTTTGAATAATCATGCATCTCACTAAGAAGGCTCTGTAGTCTTCTACAGCTTGATGAAATCAGCATAAGGCCATCTGAAAAGAGACTGATGTTATGTGGCTTCAAATCTTGGAACACCACTATCTGTGAAGAATCACAGTTTCAAGCGACTGAAAGGGTAATGAAAATACACATAATGGGCCAAGTAGGCAGCAGCCAATTTCCAACAATGACCTACCCACAAAAAGCAGTTGCACCAGTACTCACAAAATGTACGTAGACCTAGAAGGTCTCTAGCACATTTAGATCCAACGGGAAGTTTATGGGTGACTATGGACAGGAATCACAGAGATAGGAAGTATGAATGGGTTTTGAACTGCAATGGAATATCCATGTTGATGAGATCATGCATTCACTTAAGCACTGAAGAATTAAGTTTTGGTTGCTTTTGGAGAAGAAAAGGAGGAATGAGAGAACCAAGCAAGGAAAAATGTGTGTATGGGGAGAAAAAAGTGGGACTGGTGAGAACAAGATGCAGACAGACTGCTGGAAAAGGGAAATAATGGGAAAAATAAGATATGTTCAATAGAAAAAAGGAAAGCAGATTAGTTGAAGAATGGTATCAGCAACTACTCTGGGTGCCAGTCAGTTGCACCAAGTGACAGGCTGCCTATTCCTTCCACTTGGCAGGTTATAGGGCTAACACTGGAGTCAAAGCAAGGATTAAATTTCTCCAGATATAGGACAGCTTTTCTTCCTACTCAGAAGTAAGTCCAAGATATGAACTTTAAACCACTAGCTTGAATTCCTCCACTTATTTTCTTCCAAACATTCTTCTTCTTCATATTTTCTTTTCAATTAGCTTTAAAGAATATTAAACAATAAAAGATGAGAAAGCACAAACAGGAACTGGACACAGACATAAAAATTTCTATTTTCTATCTTGATGAAAGAAAGCCCTTTAAGAGTAAGGACACAGGTCTTCATCACACACACACACACACACACACACACACACACACACACACACACACTCTCTCTCTCTCTCTCTCTCTGTGCCCAGTACACTGTAGTTATCTTATCTTTTTCAGTTTTTAAATGAACCACAGAATATTCCCAATTTTCTTTCACACTCTTTTGTAAATCTGATTACGTTAGCTTATAGTACTTTTTTCTTAGACATCTCATTTCCTAACTGGGATTTGTGTTTACAAATAGATTCATGAATGGTACTCATCCAAAATAATTCAATTAAAATAAATCACAGTTAGCACTTTAAATAAAACTCAAATTCTGGTTAGAATATCAATTCTAAATACCAGAGTACAAATTGGTACAACTGCAAAAAAATGATTAGTTAAGTCTAGTCATATTCAATACCTGTTTGTTAATGTTGGCTCCAGCTTGGATCAACCAGATCAGGCACTCAGGATGTCCTCCAAAAGCAGCAATATGGGCAGGTGTTTGGGCAAATCGTGTCGTACAGACATTCGGAGTAGCACCAGCTCTTACCAGCTGTATTAAGCACTCCAACTTTAAGAAAGCAGTGAGAATAAGGGAAACACTTACATTAATTGTACTATTAAATATACCTGTAAAACATTTGCCCCATAGTGATGAGCCCCATTGAAAAAAAACAAAATACCCAAATCAGACTCTTCTACTTGGAAGAGATCTCAAAAGTTGTTGATCTAACCTTTTCCGGGGCAACAATCCCCTTCACAACACCCTTCACAAATGGTCATTTTTTTTTTTTTAAAGAGGCACTTGGAATTAAGTGGCTTGCCCACGGTCACACAGCTAGGAAGTGTCAAGTGTCAAATCCAAGGCTGGATTTGAACTCAGGTCCTCCTGACTCCAGGGTGGGTGCTCTATCCACTGCACCACCTAGCTGCCCCCAGAAATGGTCATCTCTAAAGAAGGTACAATTTCCCCTCAGTCTAGCACCCTGTTCATATCCTACTCTATTCTGTAACTGGTACATTCTTAAATTAGAAATTTTCTGTATATACTCCTGAGGCTTGCATTGAAACCTCTCTAATCTATGTATCTCTAATGAGTTCTTTCTTAAGCTCTAAACACCTACAACCCCAACAGCCTACAGAAGAAGATCATCTGGTTTTGCTGCCACAACATAAGCCAAATTCAGATTTCACTTCCTTTCCTGAAAATCTTGTTTTACTTTCTGACTGGCCACTATTTCGTGTGGTACCACCCTTCTCATAAATCTCCCACATACAGCTGTCAACCCTCGTTCATTTTATTCTCATTTTCCTCAATATCACTTGGGCACACGTCCCTTTAACCCAGTCCTAGATCCAGCCTTCCGCACCATCTGAACTATACTAGTCTTCTAATTGGTCTTCCAGTTTCCAGTTGTTTCCCCACTACAATTCACCCTTCAAACTACTTACCAGACCAATCTTCCTTAGGCATAGCTCTGCTCAAGTCACTCTTGCATGGCTCCCTACCTAATGTTTACAAAAATAAGTTCAAATCCCTTTGCCAACATTCAAGGCTCTCAATTACCTAGCACCACTCAAAATGTCAGAATTTTGCTATCACTGATCACATGTTCTACATTTCAGCTCAACTGAGCTATTTTCTTACCTTCACATCTCTGCCACTACACCTTTGCTCAAAGTATTCCCTATTTCTGAATTGCCTTTTTTCTTTCTACCTTATATGGTAAAATTCATCATCTTAAAGCCTACTTCAAGTGTTTTGATGGTGAAAACTTTGCTGTTTCCCCCAAACCTCACTTGGTGAAAACTCACGTCATAAAATGCTTTACAGTTTACAAAGCACTTTGCTGGGAGATTGGTAGACCATTCCCATTTTAGAGAAAACCGAGTTTCAGAGACATTAAAAGTCTGACTCAAGGTCAAAAAAGTTTAATAAGTTATGGATATGATACTTATCTTGCACTTATCCTGAATTATCTTGTATGATAGTTATTTGTGTATGTGTAATATAAACACTAATTAGATTCAAGATTACCTCTTATCTAAATATTAGTCATTGTACCCAGTGCCTATAACCACATTCTCTTGAACATAGTACAGGACAATGATTTTAACTAAAAAAAATTTTTTAAATATTTTCTTTTTTTCCCCTAATTACAATGAAGACAATTTTTAACCAATCATTTAAAAAAAGTCTTTGAGTTCCAAATTTTCTCCCTCCCTTTCTCACCTGCCCCCTCCCAGACGTGTTAAGCAATTTGATATGGGTTATATGTGTTCAATCATGCAAAACATATTACCACATTGGTCATGTTGTGAAAGACACAGACCCAAAGGGAAAAAAAAAACACGAAAAAAATATGCTTTGATCTGCATTAGGACTACTTCAGTTCTGTCTCTGGATGTGGATATCATTTTTTATTGCAAGTCCTTTAGAATAGTCTTGGAACACTGTATTGCTGAGACTAGCATCAGGAAATGATATTTCACATTCTTAAAAGATTAACTGTCACAGTTAATTTGGGGGGGAAAATAAAAACCAGGTTTTGAAATCAGTCAAATGGCATTACAGGGAAATATCCCAGTTCTTCCAAAGGAGGAATATAGCTAATGCACTGCTGTATGGTAAAAACACATCACAATTTAACACATACAAGAAATGAGAGAATGGGGAAAGCCTTTAAGGAATTGCCTCTAAGGAAAAGTCCCCTTGTCTCCTGGACCCTCATCATTTGAGCTCCACAAAAGCTGTCCATTATTAACACGTGCACCAAAGATCTACTCCTATAGAGAGTAAGTTAGGGGCTGCTAGTGGCTCAAGGGATGGAGCACTAGGAAGACGAGTTCAAATACATCTTCAGAGATGATGGCTTACTTACTAGGCAACGTGCCTTATTTACTAAGTATGTGACCCTGACAAGTGGCTTAACCTCTGTTTCCCTTAATCCACTGCAGGAGGAAATGCAAACTACTCCAGTTATCTTTGCCAAGAAAAACCTCATGGCCAGTATTGGCATGCTATGGCCATGGGGTTATAAAGAGTAGGACATGCCTGAATGTGACAAGAAGACATTTCTTTCTTTTTTTAATTTTTAGGCAATTGGGGTTAAGTGACTTTGGTCTGAGGCTGCATGCATTTGAACTCAGGTCCTCCTGACTTCAGGGCTGGTGCTCCACCCACTACGCCACCTAGCTGCCCTAAAAAGACACTTCTTGATGAACTATCCACTATGCCTAAAGCATTACCTTATACAATATATTAAGTACAAAAACTGAATACTAAGTTTTAATGGCATTTACTGTTTTTCTTTATAAAATTATTTTCCTATTTTATGTCTTTGTTTGTAGTTTCCACAATACTTTTGTTGTTCAGTTGTGTGTCACTCTTCGTGACTCTTTGGAGTTTTCTTAACGAAGATACTGAAGTGGTTTGCCATTTCCTTCTCCAGTTCATCTTACAGATGAGGAACTGAGGCAAACATGGTTAAGTGACCTAAGAGTCACACAGCCAGTAAGTGCTTAAAACCAAATGTGAACTTAGCAAGAGTCTTCCTGACCCCCAGGCCTGGTACTGCATCCATTGCACCACCTAGCTGCCCCCTTTACAATATTAAATATGTAGTATTTGAAAAATACCTTTAAAAAATTCCAGACGGCTGATTTTAAAGGTTAATTCTAAAAAGAACTTTTCAATTACTTATGAGCACAGGTGAAATTAAAGAAAAAAAAACTTGTTTAGCACCTTAAAATACTGAGTCACAGAAGTGTAAAGAATTTCATATAATGAAAGTACCAGTGATCACCAATCTGAAAAAATAAATATATGATGACATATAGCAGGTTATGTTTGTTTTAAAATGTATTAAAATGTAATTAAAATGTATTTAAAATAAATTAACAAATATATGGATATTTTACACATTTCAGCTTTTATTTAATACCTAAAGAACAGTGCTTTCTTATATGCTGCTCAAAATCTTGCATAATCCATAAATAATAGAATGTGTTCATGCTTTAAATAACCTGGAAGGCAGTAAATTATGGGTAAGAAGAATACTTCTTGTATGACTTGTATTACCATTACCTCAGAGTTTTTGCAAAGACAGAGCTTTTATTATTACTACTTTCTTTACCAATAGTGACAAAAAGTCATTTTAAAATAGTACAACAAAAAAACAAAACTAAATTTAGAAAAGCCTTGCAATACATTCAAGGTATGGTGCAATCATAAAAAAAAAATATGATTCTGAAATCAACTTATTTGGTCTCTTGGTATGGTTACCCTAGGCTAGTGATCTTGACAACACTAATTTTTGGTGTCTCCCCCCCCCCCTGTGTGACAAACACATAGTCTTCAAGAATCAGCAATTTTGTCAGCATGGGAATTCTTTCCACTGAGACAGGCAGATGTTGTTTGTGACATCATTAGACTGTCTTTAAAGACAATACTGGAAATTAGGATGCATACGGATTAGCCATAATAGATATATTTTTTGGATGAACTAATGATTTCAATGGCATTGGGAACTCCTAGAGAGAACTTTCTCTATTAATGAACATAAGCTGAGCAATTTTTAATCGTCAGAGTTGTCGGAGGCATCAAAAGGTTATTTGACTTGCTCAGGTAGGTCTTTCTCACTGAGACCACTAGCTCTCTCTCTATTCAATATTCTACTTTGCCTCTTACAAACATGTTGTTTTGGAAAAAAAAAAAAACAACACAAAGCCACCAATATAGTTTTCACAAGTGGCCTTACAAAAGTTTAAACATTCTTAAAAACTGTTTAATGTGCCCAGCCGGGAGTTGCTGCAGCACATCTCCAGTTATCTATGCCCACAGGGATTTGACAAGGCAGTATAGCATTCCTCTTAAGAGACTAACTTGGCTTCCTTCCAAATTGCAATCTCAACGCCTTTTGGTATCTTCAAGTCATCTTTCACCTCATAAAAAATGATAAGCCAATTAGTTACTAAGATAGTGCTATCATAAAAAGAACTAAAGACATTACAAAAAACGATAACTGACGGCATTACAAAAAAGTTAATGGAACATTAGTCCTTCTTAAAAAGAAACTAGGTTATACTATTTCATACTGTATACTAATATAACAAATATTTTGTTTTGCCTTTACCATTTCCTAGTTCAACACAAACATCACCTAAAACACTTCAGCTACAAGCTCGCTTTACTTTTCACAACAGATTTGTTTCAGAAAGTTGTAACTTGATTTTTTGTAAACAAAATCACTAAAGATAATTCACACTTAGCTAAGCAGCAGTCACAACTCTGACTACAATTTTGAGTCTAAATTCTTTGCTTTTGTACTATTACAAAATTTATTTATTATGCTGCTCTGTGCAAGATTCTGAATGGAAAATTTGCATAGAATCAGAATAATCTAGAAGAACTCTTAGAAATCATTTAGTCTACGCTGCCACTTTCACACTTTTATATTCAGAACTTAGCTTTTAAAGCGAAACTTAGAGAATATTATACTTCATCTTGCTCATAAACCTGGACAGTCAAATATCTGGTTGGCTTAAAGTGGGAAACATGTACAAAAAGAAAAACACTTAATTCTACCCCTTCTCCATTTGATATGCAGCAAGAACCCGAGCCAGTCCTGAAGTCATAAACACCGGGATTCGGAGCTGCCACTCTCTACCTATGTAATCATTAGCAAACAGGAGCAGGAGGTACAAGTTAATGATTACCATCAGTGAAGCATGTTTCCCTTCCAGGAATTCCCTCACATGGATTAAAATTCACTGATCCAGACCAATCCCCAGAAATATATAATATTGGATATTCCACTAAACTGGATTATCAGTAAAAAATCTCAAGGGTTTTAGAACTGAAAGGGACCTGTCCCCTCCACCCTCCCCACCTCCATTTTACAGATATACTGCAGCTCAGCATGAAGTGACTTGCCCAAGGTTAAAATTAAAAACAGTTCTTTATACTCTTGAGAGTACTAGGAACCCAGAACCCTGCATATGATCATAGCCTCCAATCAAAAGAGATTTTTGCAGAGAGGAAAATAGCCATAAAAAAACTCATCTAATAATGATTTGTATCAGATTAGATTCATGAAGGGCATTTAATCAGCTCCACAGCTAACCAAAGGAAGGATACAATAACAAAAATCAACAATCTAGGTTTCAACAATCTAGTTTCAGATATAAACACTAATAGCTTCTGAGGCCACCCCTGCATTAGGTCACATAGTACAGGAGGCAGGTACACTGGAGAACATCTAGCTCAATTCCCTCTCTTTAAAAAGGTTAAGTATGTCCAAGGTCATACTCATAATAATGATCCTGAATCAGGCACATACAAGTAAGTTATGTTCTGTATTTTGTGTAGTAAAAGGCAGATGAGTGAGTTTTTCTTCAAAAACTGTTTTAAGAAGGTGTCACTTTTAAGAGAAGTAAGCTTTAGTTGGCTGGAAAATTTGAATTATGCGGAATACCTTAGTCCTTGGGAATGCAAAATAAATGAAGCATTTCTTTTAACTCAGGATCTCTAACTCAAAATTCAACGTTCTTGCTACTCTACTAGATTTATAAGAAAACTTTACCACACACATACCAGCAAATTTTATCTAATTGATTATTAAGAACTTCAGGTATAGTGGAAAAAATACTGGATTTGGATCCTGGCTCTGTTACTTATTTCCTGTGACCAAGGGCAAGTCATTTAATTAGCCTCTTTGGGCCGAGGTGATCTCTAAGGCCCCCTCCAACTATGAATGTTATGATCTTAAATCTGGTCCCCGGAATAGTTGAATACATCACACCAGAATATTCACTATGCTTTAACTTGAGATAATCAAGTCTGCTGTAATTAAGGATAAATGGCGGTTAGATTACAAAGTATAAGCAGCATTAGAGTTTATTCGTTCAAAAACTGTCTTATACTACACCACTACGATAACATCAAGACAGCTTCAAGTTTTCCTTTAAGTTTTTGAAATAGGACTTTATCCAAGGTATTTATCAAAGTTTTCACATAAGTAACGAACTCTTAAAAGTTCCCTTTCCATCTCTAAATCTGAGAATAGTTCTGCATTCATTACATAACTGAACTATTTCGGCTTGTATATCATTAATTGGAAAAAATCTCATTACAATCTGATTACGGATCATTAATAACATGAGATTATTATCCAAAGTAGTGAACTAATTATTTAGTCAGTAACTATAAACAACCCTTTTAGGCAGGAATTTTATTAAAAACAATAAGCTTAATTTAGTAAATGCGTTCCCACATGTATATATGCAAACTTGTTCAGCCATTGGTGTCTAAGATTTGAATCCGTGGGGCATACAATGGACTCTTTGTCTGTTACAACACCTAACAACTTAGTTGCCATAACAGAAAAACAGTCACTCCGATGCTGCAGTAAAGTCTTTTTCCACAGGAAAGCAGGGGTCACACTGCTATTCTTATAGACAAAATATACATTACTACAAAAACTTCGCCTCAAATCTCTATTTTAAGCATTCCAGGCTCTCTAAAAGCAGCTTCTTGGGCTATTTTCTAAGCTGCAAATTAGACAGCTTTTGCAAAATACTTACTGGGCAATAACCCAGACCACTTGAAAGGCTTGGCGTCACCGCCGGCCCGGCCCCGGCCCCGGCTACAACCACCCGAGGCGCCTCCATTACGGGGCTATTAGAGGAGACCTTCCCGAGATGCCTGCACCGCGCCAGAGCCAGGAAGCAGCCCAGCCGAGCCAGGCGGGAGGCGCGCACATGGGGCCCGACTGCCGGGGGCCGCTTCCGCGCGCCGCGGCAGCCGTTAAAAGGAGGCTGCTCTCCCCTCCCCCACCCCGCCCCTCAGGTGCCGTGCCTGCAAGGACTTCATACTTGGACCCCGCTGCCAGCCCCGCCCCTCCGAGCCATCCTTACCAGCACCCCCTGGCACACAGATCAGCCCCTTCCCCGCAACGGGGTCAAGGGGAGGACAAAAGGCTGGCCTCCAAGGGAGCCCGCCCCCAAGTTTGAAATTGGCTCTCCCCTCCCCCAGTGTCCCTTAGGAGCCGGAGGGCGCCATCCCCTCCCCCTCCCCAGAAGCGTCCACCCGCTCCCATCCGCTCCAGGCTCCCATTCGAGACAAGGCGCGACATCGCCCGCTTCCTCGGCCCATCCACCGCCACTTTTCCCTCCCACCAGGGGCTTCCCGGGCTAGCCGGGGGGGGGGGGAAGGGCCGGGGAAAGAGCTATGCGCATGCGCCGGGCCGCTCCATCAGCCCGCGCTCCACAGCTCCGACTCGGGTCCCATCACTCCCCACGGAAGGACAATTTAAAAAAAAAAAGCTCAGAACTGTAGAAAATGGCGCCTTAAAGCAACATTTCCCCCCGCCCCCACCCGCACTTCACCGCTCGCTAGAGCCCGGGAAGCGGTGCGCGGCTGCCAAGGCAGCCCTCGCTCTGCTCCGTCGACCGGTCCCTGCCGCCCCCCCCCCGCCCTTGCTCACCTTCCCGAAGTGCGCGGCCCAGTGCACGGGCGTCCAGCCGTAGAAGGAGTCCTCGGCAGCCAGGTGGGCGCGAGGTGTGTGCTGGAGCAGGGCGCAGAGCGCAGCCAAGTCCCCGTCCCGGCAGGCGCGATGCACCGGGAAGCGGAGCGTCAGCAGCTCCTCGCTGGAGAAGCCCGCCTCGACGGCGGAGCCAGCTCCCGAAGCCGCAGACATGGCTTTCCGCTCACGGGGAAGGAAGGCGGCAGCGGCGGCGGCCGACGTGCAGTTCAGCGGGAGACGCCACCGGGCATCGAAAGCCGGCCGCGCAGCCGACGGAGGCCTCCGGCCTGGGAGCGGGGCTGTGAAAACAGAGAGAGCAGCAGCAGGAAGCGGAGCAGGCGCTGCCGGGGTCGGCGCCGCCGCTGCGCGAGCACAAAGGAGGCGAGGCGAGGCGAGCCGAACGAGCGCCGCTGACGCCGCAGCCCCTACCGCTGCTGCGTCCCTGAGCCGAGCGCAGGAAAGAACCTCAAAGCGGGAGGAGGAGCAGCCGCTCGAGGAGGCCGGGATGGGGGCCGGGGCGGGCCCTGGGCGAGGGGCGGAGCCAAGCGCTGCCGTCGCAGCCTCGCCGCCTCCCAGCCGCGGCTGAGGGCCTCCAAGCGCGCCGCCGTTGGGGGGCGCTGTGAGCGCCGCGGGGCAGGAGCGCCGGGCGGCTTCCCGGGGAACGCGGCACGCATGCGCCCAGCCCCAGCCCGCCCCAGCCCGCCACGTCCCGCTCTCTCTCTCGCCCTCACCTGCCCCGGGTGGGCCGCGGTTCTGGGCGCAGGCCAGAGGAGCGCTGAGTTATAGACCGAGCCGGAGGGGCGGAGGAGGCTGAGGAAGCAGCCCCGCCCCGGAGCCGGAGCCGCAGCTGTGGCCGGCAGCTGGGAGGGGAGGGGAGGGGCAGGGAGGATACGGGCCCCGCGTGGGCTGGGGTTCCGGCCTTGGCCCTGGCGGTCAGAGGGGCGGAGGTGGAGGCGGCCGAAGGCCGGGTTTGCAGGAAAGCAGCTGAGCGCAGGAACATGGGAAGCCCCCCGGGAACTTCCTGGCTAACTGTTTTGGTTGGCCTTTAAAATAGGGTTTTCGGAAAGCACCAGATTTTCCTGAAATCTTGTCCCCTCCCAAATTCATTCGCAGACTACCTGGGTGGCGCTGAGCTTTTCACCGAGGCTTTGTTTAAACTGCATTTTATTTCATTCATTTCGTGTTTATGGAACGCCAGCGGGGCGCTAGACAGCTCATTAAAATGACAACAACAGAATGAAAATAAAAATACTTAGGAAGCCCGAGTTTCCCCGACCACACGAGTAATAAGTTACCCAGCTTTCCCCCAACCTTTAATTATGAGAGTGCCGCAAAAACCAAGGGCAAGTTATGAGGTGTTGCCAGGCGTGATGGCTGGCATGCCGGGGGTCGGAGAACGTGAGTTCCAGTGTTGATTCTGCTAGTTATTACTTGAGTGACTTTGTACAAGTCGCGACCTCCCTGGGTCTCGATTTCGTAAGTCTATAAATTAAAGGGGTTGAACTAGACTTTAAAGGCTCCTTCCAGCCCTAAATCTATGACCCTTCGAACTCAATTTTAACATTACACAATTGCAAGTAAAGGGAAATCTTAAGACCAAGTACTGAAGCAGGCAGTGGATGTAGTACAAATATACATTGGGGGGGGGAGAAAATCTACATGTATTTTTTATTGCTGAAAAAATGTACATTTTGCAGTGACCACATCAAGTCAACTAGCAGTGTAATGTGTGTAGGTTTTCAACTCAAACATTTCCTTTAATTGTTCAAGTGGTATATTTCTGCATAGACGAAACAGCTTAAGAATAATAGGTTTTAGAGGTGGAGACCATCTTAGAAATTATTTAGCTAAATTCCTTCATTTTACAGATGAGGAAATTGAAGCCCAGTGAGATTAAGTGATTTGCCCAGAATCAAAAATTGCTCTTTACAGTACCAGATATCAAACTATTACAAAATGGTAATAATCAAAACAATCTGGTACTGATTAAGATATAGAATGGTGGATCAGTGGAATAGATTAAGTCCAAAAAACACCATAGTAAACGATCATAGTAATCTAGTATTATTCAGTGATGCCATGTATAGTTGAGGATCTACAGCAGGACTACATGTTGACCCCTAAATTGTGATATCATTTTGGTCCTATTAGAGCAGGAAGGACAAACAACAATCTAGTGTTTGATAAACCCAAAGATCCTAGCTTTTAGGACAAAAACTGCCGGGAAGACTGGAAAATAGTTTGGCAGAAGCTAAGTATGGACCAACAACTCAGCTCTATACCAAGAAACATCAAAATAAGTACATGATTTAGACATACAGGGTGATGCTATAAACAAATTAGGAGAGAATGGAATAATTTACCTGCCAGATCTATGGATAAGGGAAGAATTTGTGGCTAAAAAAGAGATAGAGAATTTTGATTACATTACATTTTGCATAAACAAAACCAGTGTAGCCAAGATTAAAAAGAAAGAAAACTGGGAGGAAAATTTACAGCAAGTTTCTCTGATAAAGATCTCATTTCTCAAATATGTAGAGAATTAAGTCAAGTTTATAAGAATACAAGTCATTACCCAATTGATAAATGGTTGAAGGATAGGAACAGGCAGTTTTCAGAAGAAGAAATCAAAGCTATTTATAGTCATATAAAAAATGCTCTAAATCACTATTGATTAGAGAAATGCAAATTATAACAATTCTGAGGCACCACCTCATACCTATCAGATTGGCTTACATGACAGAAAAGGAAAATAACAAATGTTAGAGGGAATGTGGGAAAATTGGGATACTAATGCACTGCTGGTGGAGTGGTAAACTGGTCCAACCATTCTGGAGAGTAACTTGGAACTTATGCCCAAAGGATTATAAACCTGTGCATACCCTTTGACCCAGCAGTACACTACTAGGTCTGTATCCCAAAGAGATTGTGAAAAAAGGAGGGGGGAGGCCCTATTTGTATAAAAATATTTATAGCAGTTCTTTTTTTGGTGGCAAAGGATTGGAAATTGAGGGAGTGCTCATCAATTGGGAAATGGCTGAACAAGTTGTGGTATATGATTGTGATGGAATACTGTTGTGTTATAAGAAATGATGAGCAGGATGCTTTCAGAAAAACATGGAAAGGCGTGAATTAATGCGAAGTAAAGTGAGTAGAACTAGAACAACATTGTACACTGTAACAGCAATGATCTACTATGAATGACTTAGCTATTCTCAGCAATACAGTGATCCAAGACAATTCCAAAGGACTTCTGATGAAAAATGCTATCCACCACCAGAGGAAGAGCTGATGGAGTCTGAATACAGATTGAATCATACTTTTTTTTAAACTTTATTTTTCTTGTTTGTTTGTTTGGTTTTTTTGGTCTGTGTTTTCTTTCACAACGTGGCTAATATGGAAATATGTTTTGCACAACTTTACATGTCAAATCATATCAAGTTCTTGCCTTTGAAGGAGCAGAGAGGGGAGTGAGGGAGGGAGAGAATTTGGAACTCAAATGTTTAACAAATATTTAAAATTGTTTTTACATGTAATTGGAAAAAAATTTTTTTTAACATTTTAAAGGTGATTTTTCCACCATAATTTCTGATCACTGTATAGAATAAATCTTGCTCCAAAAATAACTCTACTGGTTTCTTCCAGTTGAATTAGAAGTGAGTTTATTTTTTAAAGTATACTCTCCAAAAGTGATTTCTGCTTTATAAATCTATAAATACTAAGGGATGATTACTACTGATAATTTTCACTCTATATATGGTAAAAACTGAAATAAATAAGCCAAGAGATTTACCAGAGATATCTACCAGTGATAGAACTGAGAAGCCTAGATTTGACTACCAATAGTATATGTTATTTTTGTCTTATGCTTTTATTTTCATATACTGCTAAATGCAAACCACAGATTCCAATCGAATGTAACTTCTTTCAGAGCAGAGACTTTTTTTATCTTTTGCATTTTTTTTATCCCCAGCTAGTAGGCTCAGGCAATTGACATATTGATGTTGTACTCTTATTGTACCATTACACCTTTTGTCAGTTGGGATACTTGGGAGATTCTTGTTACAAGACATAATACATATACCTATATAGAAATATGAACATAGATGTATCTGTATAACATATTCTTAAAATTCCATATCTAACCCAGCCAGCCATAAATGTGGAAAACCACAGATGTGAAGAGTACGTAAGAATCTCACTTATCTTACATTTTCTTTAGTTAAAGTATTGCTGTGTTGTTCCACAGTCTCATTCAATCCTAAGATTCTCCATTTCTATATACTATTTTGAGGCTTCCTTAGGGCTTTTCAAGTGATTCTCTAACCTCAACATATTTGTAATTTGGGGGATTCTGTTGTTGGAGGCAAACTGACTAAAGTTATTTGAAAATGTAATCATGTGAATTACTAAGCAATTATTTTAAAATACTCAAGTACAAAGAAGAAAATAGGAAAACCCCCAAATGAGCTATTTAATAACCTACTTGGATGCCTCATTGTTGCCCTGAGGTGACCTGAGGTTCTCAAAGAACTAAAGCTCTGGCAGCAAGTTCAACCAAACTGGAAAATTTTCAGTTATGGGCCTGAGGACAGTTGGGCTACATTAGGAGAGGCTCATAATCTGAAGACTGGCTACCAAGTGATACTTTTTTTCTCCCATAATTCATAAAACTCCCTACTAAACCATGGAGAGACCTTCATCTGCAACTAGTACATAGCATTCACACTAATTATGTGGCCTCTCTGTTTGCTTTTTTAAGTACTGGTTTTACATCTTTAATTCAGGATTTACATTGCCTGTATGATGTTGCCTAATTTTATACTTTAACCTGTTTGAATAGCTAATTATATCATAGAATCAGAATAAAGACTTAAAGGAACCATAGTGGTTGTCTCTCTCCATTTTATAAATAAGTGAGCTAAACACTTAATGTTTTAAATGATTTAATACTCCATTATGATAAATCCTTCGAGGGGCAGCTAGGTGGCACCAGCCCTAGATTTAGGAGGATCTGAGTTCAAATCCAGCCTCAGACACATAACACTTACTAGCTGTGTGACCCTGGGCAAGTCACTTAACCCCAATTGCCTAGCAAAAAGGAAAAAAAAAAGTATATTCTGTTTAATCATTCCTGCCTCCTTCCCTCCCCGCCCCCAAACCCAGTGTTTACCACTAGATTTACTCCTTAACAACCTCTAGAAAAATTGGCTAATTCATTAGTTAAACTATTTTGTTACCTGGAAGGAGTACTATTAGCTATCTAGCTCATTAGCAAGGATTGGTTTATTTACCCACTCATTATTAACTAGCCTGGTGGAGGAGAGTTTGAAAGAATAGAAGAAAAACAAGTTTTGATGGGGATGTGGCAGATAAGATCTCTTATGGTGTATTAAAAATTGCTAAACTTAAGGATTCTGGAATGTAATAAAACTGAAAGATAAGATCAACTTAGGAAATTAAGTAGATCTGACAGCTGGGAGGTTAGCTTTGAAAGGTAGGAGGTTTTCATTTGACCCACCAGTTCTAAGTCTTCACAAATCCACCAATAAGGGGAAAGTTAAGGCCCCATCAAAAGTGCCTAAAGCCTAGAATTTAATGGGTAGGGACTACAAGTGTTCAAACTTTAAAAAAATCAGAAAAGAAATACATCTCAATCTGGTGGCTTACAGGGGGTTTCCCCCACCCTGTACTACGTTCACAAAAATCATCTTACAAGTGTAGACTTTCATATTTGTCCCTTATAAATTTCATCATATTTAATTTGTCCCATCATTCTAGTCCTTCAGAACATTTTAGATGCTCTGTCCTCCAAAGTGTTTGCTGTCCTCCTAACTTTTGCCATTTATAAATGTGACAAACATGTCTTCATCTAAGTAATTGACAAAAACATTAACAAGCACAGAACCAAGTTTCTTTCTATACTATCTCACTACAGACCTCTCTGAAAGCTGACATCATTATCTAGCTAATTGTAGAGCCCAGATTCTAAACCAGGTCCTGGGATTCCAAGTTGATTGCTCTTCCCACTAGATCAAACTGCCCTTTTTTTAATGTTGGGGCTTGCAACAGCATTGTTTGGGCTTCTCTTCCACCCCCGTAACACTTTTACTGCCCTAGCTACTTCTTCCTCCCTCTCTGATATTGCCTTCTATGCACTCTGTATCTTTATGTACATAGTTACTTCCATGTTGTTTGCCCGATTGTAATGTAAGCTCCCTGAGGATAGGGACTATTTCTGCTTTTCTTCATTTTCCCCTGCACTTTGCATAGTGCCTGGCACATAGTAAGTGCTCAATACATGCTTGTTGACTGACTGAAAAACTTAACATGATTCTAAAAACTAAGTCAACATATACTTCAGAACTCAATGCCTTGCTAAAAACAAAACAAAACACAAATCTTGCTTTAAGATCAAGAAAAGAAAGAATTCAAAGAGTTTTCATAGCCTTACACATATATCATGGACACTTTAAGAAGAGAGTCTAGGTACTGAACATGAAGATCATGGAAGAAGCATCACCCGTAGAGAGCAAGAAATGGCATTATAAATAAAATTGACTATATCTTAAACAGCTCAAAGATGTGGCTAATTTGTGTGTGCAAGCAGGCCAACATGAGGTAATAGTAAGCATCGCAATAAAACTAGCTTAGAAGAAAGGAGAGTGGGTGGCTAGGTGGCACAGTGGTTAGAGCACCAGCCCTGAAGTCAGGAGGACCTGAGTTCAAATCCGGCCTCAGACCAAACACTTGACATTTATTAGCTGTGTAACCCTGGGCAAGTCACTTAACTCCAATTGCCTAAAAAAGAAAAGAAAAGGAAGAAGAAGAAAGGAGAAAGATGAGAAGCTACTGTGTAGGTTTATAGCAGTTCCAACCCACCCTGATTTAATAGCCTATTTACTGCAAAATGGGCATTGTCGAGAAATAAAGATGTTGATTCTATAACCATTTCCTAGAGAAGTCTAAGTGAGAGAAGGCAGACATCACAACTAGGCTTATAAAACCCAGAAACCATGTTAGTTAGCAAGTACTCACTATTTGTGCCAAATGTAGAACATGACAGTCAAGGACAGCATCAGCTTATATTGCTAGTTTATTTTCAAAATACTATGTAAAAGGATGATAGAAGATTTTGAGTACCATTGCCCTATGAAATACTAGACGAATTGAGCCTTTGGAGAGGTTGGCTTGAGATATAGCTAAAGCATAGCATCCCAAGAACATTTATGCATTTAACTAGAAGAAAGACAACAAATAGATGCAAAATGGAAGAGATTTGCCAACATTCTTATAATAATCTGTTTTAGTCAGCATCACATGTGATTGAAAATAAGAGAATCTCATAAATAGAAAGGACCTCAGAGCTGACTATTCCAGTGTGTATTTATATAGGAATCTTCTCTATAAACATAGTCATGTGGGGATTATAATTGCCCAATCTGCTGAGGCACAGCTCTGATCCAATGGCACTTTGTGAAAGGGTCTATGGTCCTCTCTAATGAAGTGGACCTCAGATCCTTCTTCAGGATCTCAGATGCCCCCTTCTTCCAGGACCTTGTTTTTGTACAGTTTGATACCCAAATATGCAAAAGAGGAATGGTAAAAGACAGAATCTCATTGTTTGACAGATCTTGCTTTTGAGGGCCTAAAATGACTTATCAGCAATGGGGTCACGGATTTGGTGAAGCATGGAGCATCTCTACCGACTAAGTGGTTATGATGACAAGAAAGAGTGATCAAGAGGTCCAAAAGAGTTGGAGGACTTTCCAAAGCCTCAAGGTATTCCACCCATGCTGGATTTGGACATGGAATTTGAGTAAAACAGAATGGAGATATCTTTATCATCATTTTTGTGTTTGTGCAAGTGAGCTTCATAACTGGTAAACAAGTAGTGAACATTACATTAAAGTTTAAGACCCATTATAAAAGCCTACTAATAAGAACCTATCTTATCTAATTATTCCTAAATGATTTATGTAAAATATAAAATTGATTAATACTTATTGGAATAGAGTAGGATCCAGATGAATAATTTCTCACAGTCAGCAAGTGGTCTTCTAGTTTTCACTTGAAGAGGTCCAATAAGGGTGAATCCACTGCCTCTTAAGGTAGAAGTTTCTTCCTTACCTCATTCAGAAATATGTTTCTCCCTATGCAACTATCACCCTAACCCTCACCTTCACTCCAATGTTCCTAATTTTGCCCTACAGGGACAATCAGACCAAGACAAATTCTACTTCTACATGAAAGTCCTTCAGTACCCTAAAGATAGTTATCCTGCTATCTCTATGCCTTTTCTTATCTAAAGATGCCCTTTTTAAAAAGTTTATATGGATTATATTAACTTCTACATGAACAGTGTATGGTTCAACTGATGCAATTCCCATGTGGACTTTGGAATACATGCAGATATTCTATAACTGACTCTGGCCTACTATCCACATGGTGAAGAGTAGCTAGAACTGGGGTTCATTGAAAAGGCCAGGGCTTGTCTCTTGGTATTTCTGCCTGGCATGTTCAAAGTGAGAAGGTAAGGACTAAGCCCTAGGTGGGGAGAGAAGCCTCAGGCCTTTTTCTTCCCACCAGGGCTATCATGATATATCCTGTAAGTATATGGTCCACCTGTTGCTTCTGTTGATGTCATGTCTATTCTTCCTGTTTTTAGGTGAAGATTGGACACAGCACCAAGCTTATGAGCCTCAAAAGTACCAGTGACTGAGTTACCATGAGGTCTAGGAGTGGAGTCCATGCTGAGTCTTGTGGTCTTTAGTATCTTGGCCCTGTGGATTGATCTTCATGACTCAGCCTAGTGGTAGTTGAGACTTGGGCTAATTCAATGTCTATCTCACATTTGGAAATAAAGTTACTGGGGCCAATGCTATGCAGAAATTGTGTTAAGATTGAATTTACTCTTCTAAGGGACTGAGGAGGCATAGAAGAAAGTAAGCCTCCAGGTATTAGCGTAGAGGGGAGGGGACCTTTATGCCTCTGTTCTTGCTATATTTTTGCAGTAGAATATCCCTTTGTAAAAGCTTATTGTTGTTCATTGGATAAATGGAATGATGCTAATTATTGATGGCTAACAATTGAGGGGAACTGGTTGAAATGAAGGCTTAACTCAAGAGCATTAGAGAAAGACACTTCCAACCCCTCAGGTGTACCTCTAGAGTTCTGAGGTGGAGATATAGCTTTCCTTGCTCTGAAGAGTATACAGGGCAATTGCTACTTACGCATACGAGTTGGAGTTAGTTCCTTAAGGACGGAGACTATTTTGTTTTTGTCTTTGTATTCCCAGCACCTAGTGTAGTGCCTGACCCATAGCAGATGATTAATACGTGCTTACTTGATAAATTAAATCCTTCAACATTCTTGTATGGTAGTCTGGCATGACTTACTCTTGATACAGCCATGCTAGCTCTGCAAGCTTCCCCTTCTGAGTATTTAAACACCATCCCCTTAAAAATGTCTTCTAGAATTTTGCCAACAGCCAAAATCAAACTCCCTGACCTATTGCATGCAGATTGCATTTTCTTCCTTTATTGGGGTATCAGGATATTTGCCTGATATATATCTTTAGTATTGTAGCACCACTCTCATTTTCCACAATCTTTCACAGATCACTGATAATGGCTTTCCAATTATATCTATGAGTTGTTGTTGTTGTTTTTCTAGTTCGTTAGAATGTAAGCTACTTGAGAGTTATACTTGTAACCCCAGTGTTCAGCACAGTGTCTGGCACACGGAAGGTACTTATTTACTGGTTGCTTGATTGATTTCAGTAGAGGGGGACGTAGTTCAGCAGGGATTGGTGATTTGAACTCAACGAGGTCAACTAAGTGCTATCTTCCTATCTCCCCTCTCATTCACTTGTCTCGAATTTCAGTTTCCTAGTGTTGAACTACTGGAGTGGTTCTATATTTTCCATTCCTACAGGTTATTCTCCTTGTCAGAGAAAACAGAAACAAGATAATAGTCGAGTAATTCTGCTTTCTCTCCATAGCCTAGAATCAGAGTTATCCACTCTGTCGAATCTCTTCTTTATCTAGTCTCTTTTCCCCAACCAAATCTCATGCAAGTTGGTGTAACCCATAGCTAAGTACTCCAAGGTTCTAGGCTTGTGTGGACCAACACTGCTCTAAGGTGGTTTCTCCACAAATTGTTTGTCTTTGGCTTTCTGCCACCCAGAGTTTCCTCTGGGAAATCTTACAATATAGGCTATGTCTAAGTCTCCGCTAAAGTGGGTAAAAAATGTCTTGGGTTCTCCTTCCCAGTGCTTGAGGTAACAAGGCATATTAGTTACAAGGAAGACAATTTTACCCCATAGACAGAATCCAGGAAACACAAAGACTCATGATAGCCCATAAATATCCCATTCAATACGCTTCCTATTTCTTGTTAGTCTCACTTTCATCCTATACCTTGGGCTTTCCCTAGAACAGAATAAATTTAGGGCTGTGGGAAAGGCAAACTCCTTTCTCCATCAGATTTGCTCTTCCATATTATGGCTTGGCATGTTATGGTTCCTTGCTAGTTTTCCAGCTCCAGAGCCATGTGGTAAATTTTCAGTTGAGGAGCTTGTAAGACTCCTTCAGAAAGCCATCCATCTGTCACTTAATTTATCAATGCTCTAAGCAACTCTCTAAGGAGATGCTCTTCTACAGTGGTAGGAGGAGTTTCACGCTGGAACTCTCTATACCAATGATATCACAGGTCTTTTTTTTTTAAGTCTGCATATATATATATTATTGTTCAGTTGTGTTGGACTCTTCATGACCCCATTTGGGGTTTTCTTGATAGAGATGCTGGAGTGGTTTACCATTTCCTTCTCCAGCTCATTTTATAGATGAGGAAACTGAGGCAAAAAGAGTTAAGTGACTTCCCCAGGGTCACACAGCTAGTAAGTATCTGAGTCCAGATTTGAACTGAGGAAGATGAGTCTTCCTGACTCCAGGCCTGGTACTCTACCCATTGTGCCACCTAGCTGCCACACTGTGCATGTGGGCACACATATGTATACACACATAATGTGTATATATGTATGTCTGTATATGTATATATGTATATATATATGTATATGTATATACATATATTTGAGGAAATTTGTATGTATATGTGTGTGTGTACATGTATATATTGAAAAAGAGAGAGAGAGAGTTGTTGTTGTTAGAGAGTTGCCTAAGTGCACTGGAAAGTTCAGTGATTGGCCCGGAATTTGACAGAGGCAAGACTTGAACCCAGTACATTCTTTCTCTAGACAAATCCTCTGTCTAATAGACAAGGAGACAGACACGCTACCTCAGTATACTGTCAGATCATTAGCATGTCATAGTCTGTGCAATATGTGTTTTTCATCCATTTCGTTTTTCTAACATAGATGTCTAAACAAATTTCTTTCAAATAATTATGCATTTTACTGAAGAAGCTTTGTAGTGCCTTGGGATTGGTGAAAAAATATTGTCATCTGGGCTTAGGAGCATTTGGAGGTCCTTGGTATCAGTAGGTGAGACTGTGTCAGGCTGCTGATCACATAAAATGAAACGTTCCTCAGTATTTTATGCCTCATTTGATGTTAGTTCTCGGTGTTTTCTTAAAAATAAAATTGTAGTTGTCTCTACCAGAAAGTCTTGTATTATTTAAACGTACACATAGAACTCATTTTGCTTGAAGAGAGCCTTTAAAGTGGCATTTTATTCTACTGCGTTAAACGCTTAAAAAAATAAATCAACAAATAATAGAGTGTGATGTTATATTCTCAGCATCTCTCAGTCAGCTGTATGAATATAAAGATAAAAGTCCTGTAGAAAATCCACCTCAAAAATTTGAATGTTCCATGATAATTCACTGCTGGTAGTGATAAGAACTGGTTCAATTGTTTTGGGAAACAATTTGTATTTATGCTTACTGCCAGCAAGAAGACCCATAGGTACAAAAATGTTCATAACAGCATTACTTAAAATAAAAAAGCCGGAAACAAAAGATATGCACTTATACTGGGGAATGGCTGAACCACATACGGTAATTTCATGTTTTATGAATGTGGAGCAGACATCTTGGCAGGAAGTCTGGTATAATAAATTGTAATGGAGTATGTTTACAAAGCTACTACTACTACTATTGCTAATACGGTAACATGTTAATTAACAAGGACAAAGCAAAATAATTAGATTATGCTTGTTGATTGATAGAGCACTTGCTACTCTTAAAAAATAGTTTTACAATGTATTAAAACTATCTTTAGAACCAACGGTCAATTTTACAACTTTTTGCCCTAGGTAATGCTACACAGTTGGACTTACAGTTAATGTTGGGAATAGTGGAAAATTTAAAAAAAGGAGTCATATTCTCCTTAGTGCCTAAGTCATTGCATGCTGATATTAGGTGCTTGGGGAGCACAGTAACTTTTTCAGTCTAATTGGGAATCATTCAATACGTTGTAGCAGTAGTGAATCAGGCAGTGAAATGGTGGCAAAAACTGACTGAAGTAATTTTAAAAAATTTAGGAATGACAAACAAAAAGGTTTTCATTTTAGAGAGATGGTGGAACCTATATTTTCTGCTTATCCCTGGAGCAGTGACTACTTGACTGGCTTTTCTGCTGCATGAAATCCATTTGTAATGTGCAGTATTAAGGGCAAATAAAGAATACTGGCAACTTTTCTGACCTTTATTTGAAGGCCTGTGAGGAGATTCAGAAGTATTTACAAAGCTTAACTGACTGGACATAGATGTAAGGTGTGTGTATTGCCCATCTAAGTTATGTCCACATGAGTTTACCTAAATTGAGCTCTAAGGGAGACATAAATCTATATCCCTGGAATCTCACTCACCCCTCTCCCAGGGCTTTCTCCAAGAAAAGAGCAGGCCATTGAGGCCACAAGGCTAACCACTCTGCTCTCCTCAGTAAGAGACTACTAGGCTAGAATTATATCTATCCACTCCCCTAAATATTGCTAGGGAAATTATTATTTTTTTTTCGGTTCACCATATTTCCTAGTTACTATCCCTTAATGATAAAAGAAAGAGCAGCTAGGCAGCACAGTAGATACAGTACCAGGCCTGTAGTCAGGAAGACTCATCTCCCTCAGTTCAAATCTGGCCCCAGACACTTAGTAACTGTGTGACCCTGGGCAAGTCACTTAACCCTGTTTGCCTCAGTTTCCTCATCTGTAAAATGAGTTGGAGAAGAAAATGGCAAACCACTCCAGTATCTTTGCCAAGAAAACCCCTAAAAGGGTAATAAAGAGTTAGACACAACTGAAAAATGACTAAACAAATAATGAAGGGGTGCTCCAAGTTACATCCAAAAGCTTGACTTTCCACCAAACACCATTGACACAAGAGACCATTACAAAAAGTGAATAGTGAATAAATCCATTTAACTAAGCGGATAGTAAACAGAAATCAGAGAAGATAGACATATTACAAAATATCAGACAATATCCAGAATGAGTGATAAACAAAGTCCCTAATACCAAAGCAACTAGTTGAAGCAGTGGATAGGATGCCTTATCTGACCTTCAATAGGAAGGCCTGAGTTCAAATGTGACCTCAGACTACTATTTGTGTAACCCTGGGCAAGTAACTTGTTTGCCTCAATTTCCTCATCTATAAAAAAAATTGAGATAATAGAACCTACCTCCCAAGGTTGTTGTAAGGATCAAATGAAATAATAATTATAAAATTATAAATTGTATAATAAAAATTATAAATTTATAAAATTATAAGATATAAACAATAATTATAATTTGGAATAATTATAAAGAAATTATAATTATGAATAATATTATAAAGTTTAACATACTGCCTGGCACATATTAAGTGCTATATAGATGTTAGCTATAATAATAATAATAATAATAATAATTGTTCTTAATTTCACCCAAAGGGAAATCCCTTCAGTCTCTAATGTGACAAGGTGGAAGTCAGGGGCATGCTTGAGGTGCCATCTCTACTACATGTTAGCTTCTTTCCAAAATTTTCTTTCTCTCCCTCCAGGAACCTCTCCCTAAAGAGAGCCTAGAACCACATATAATGGGGTTGTCTCTTGAAGCCCGAGCCAGAAGAAGGAACATCTCTCCTCTCCCAAGCTTTCACCAACTCCAAAGAAGAAAAACATTCTCCAACTGTCTAGGCTTGAACCCCGGATTATACAGAGAAGAAAATTGAGAGTTTTGCATAGCATTCATAAGAATAACTCATTCGAGCATACCAATGTACTACTCAGACCCAGTAATCTCTTGTTCTCATCATATGTCTAGCCTATTGTTGTTTTTTAAAAGACTGTTCCAATCTCAAAACGCCAAATTAAATGAACATCTCTGCACACACAGTACAACAGAAATGGAGGATTGTACATGAAACTGTGACTTATGTATAGCTTACTTTTCTTCATAAGTATGTGATAAATTCAACATGTAACTTTCAAAGCTGTCCTGATTGTCTGGGATTCCTTTTGTCCTTCCTTTTGTTGTCTTCTGTGTACTTGAAAAAAATTTCAATGACCTTCTTTTCTTTTTTAAGTTTGGCAACCTTATCTATAACTCTGTCTCTCTGTCTCTCTCCCTCTCCCTCTCCCCCCTTCCCCCCCACACCACACACATCCCCCAACACACATCCCCCCACACCCATACTTACACACCCACACACTCCTCCTCTCCAAATTTGGAAAGAAGAAAAGAAAAATAAAATCTCTATCAGAAATAAGCATAGTCAAGAAAAACAAATTTTCACAGTGTCTGTGTTAAAATACGGGTACCTTTTCCTACACTTTGAGACTATCACTTTTCCACCAAGAAGTGGGTAACCTGTTTTATCATCAGTCCTCTGGAATTACGGTTGGTCATTGCAGTGATCAAAGTTCTTGTCTTTTGAGGATATTTTCATTACAAGGTGATTAAATTGTGCTCCTGGTTCTGTTCACGTCACTTGGCATTACTTCTCATAAGTCTTCCCAGGATCCTCTGAAACCATCTCTTTTGACATACTTACAGCCCAATAATATTACTTTTCTTTAATATAGCATAATATGTTTGTCCATTATCTAATTGATGCCAGTTTATCTCTTTTGCTCATGCATTTTTTGATGACACGTCCCTCAGACTTCCTTTTTGTGTAATGTGTTGCAACCTGCTGATATGCGCCACGTACGTTTCCTTTGGCCTTTCTGTCACCCTTAGTTTCAATTCTTTGGAGACAGCATTAATAATCATTAATCTCATTATTTTCCATGAAGTAGACAGCAAGACCATCTGCTGCAAGTGCAAAGTTAGGGTTGGAGTCAACAAAAGAGGAAAAAAACCTCTGGAAATGAGGCAATGAGTAGTGAAACAGAAAATTGATAAGAAAGATAATCCCATGGAATATTTGGTCATCTCACTTTAGAGTTCCTATAGTGGACATAAGCATATGGAAAGTAATTAAGATATTCAGTTGTGTGCTGATATCTGTTAAATAGAATGGATTAGTAGAAAAGTTCTGCAAAAGACTTGACATTCTCATAAATTATTACTTTATTGTATTTTATTTTTATTATATTTCTTTACTGAAATATTACTTTATTACTTTATTGTAAAGTATTACTGGAATATTACTTTACTGTAAAGACTGAAACAAGATGGGTAAGAATAATTGTTAAATATGTTTCAGAATCAAAAGTGAGTAAGTCCAAAGGCTTGTAAATAACTCATTGACCTCACATCTGCATATCATGAACAATTGCTATTAATTGAAATACTGATATTTCATTGGATTCTACGGTGGCCTAGGTGAAATACTCCTCAAGGTCATTCAATTCCCTTTGCTCACCAAATAGCTGCCATAGTACCCATTTGATTTTTCCAGGGTACCATGATATAGTACTTATGATAGGAGACATGAGCATTTCAGAAGTTGGAAAGTTTTAACTCCCATTACAAATAAAAAAAAAATCAACATTCTGGTTTTTATACCAACTTTTTTTTGTGAGTCTAGTTGGTGGGAATCAATTCCTTAGAGACTGATTGCCCCTGGTTAAACTGATAAAAATCCATTTCTAAATCTGCAAAGCTAAGTATCACACTGTACTTCTATGAAGAATCTGTATTTTAATTAATAGCAATACAGGTTGTAATGAGTCTTCTAATATGCCACAACCCTTTGAGACCCGTCCTGGGATATCCTATTAGATTTACCTATCTTAACTATATGAAATTATATTTTTCTTTTTTGTTCCCAGTTCTTTGTAAACAATAAATACTTAATAAATGTATTTGTGGCCTACATAAGGTATGGGGGTCTTCATCCCAACTCATATTCTCGCTGTTAAATTCCCAGATAAAATCCTCTTCCACAGGACTTTAGGGATTTCTCTGAGGGGTTGGGTTGTATCTCTGAAGCTATTGACTCCAGACATTTCCCCCCCCCCAATTAATCACCAGTTACAATTATCTCCCATATATAGTTGACTCCTTTGTATCTGCAATTATCACCACAGTATCATTTAACCAATTAACATCAATTAGCTTTTGCAATGCTTCAGTTACTGAGAAGATATAGAAAGAAGTATACACATACACCCATTCTGAACTGGGGGCACATTCTTATTTTTATTGCCTCAGTCCCTGGAGCAGTGGACTTAAACTGAATGTGTTTGTTACATAGCACTTGCCCCACCAAGATCACTTCTGAATGGCCAATGGACAAGTCTTTCCTTCTTGGCTTCAATCAGTATAGACTTCTGGGAAGCTCTAGAATGGACATTAGTTCTCAGACCTTTGGTGGCTTGCTCTTTAATCGTGACCCTGGCTCCTCAGCAGGGTCAACTATTGGAAAACTCTGCCATGGACTTCATATTTTTCTAAGCTCACAATTATAACCAAATCAACTTCACCTAAGACCAGGAGAGGACAAATACAAAGAGACAAAGAAACGGGGCCGTGTTCATTGACACATGACAGCCTGTGTGAGGAGTTAGGTAGTTGGCAGTCGGGGGCTGCTACCACCATTGCTGCTGCTTCTCTCCACCTGGAGGCTTACAGTAGTTACATACAGTATTGCCTGCCACCAGGACATAAAGGAGTGCTTTTGCTGGGTAATGTTCTTCCGTTCTGACCTTTTTTTTTTTTCACTATGAGTTAAGTGATAGGAAACAGATATAGGATATCTGTATGTGCTACAAAGTTTTGTAGGGAGTTTTATCATGCTGAACTTAATGGGCATGGTCATGGGCCAGTTCCCTGTTACATGTGTTACAGGAATGAATGAATGAAAGTTAGAGAAGAAGAGATACCTTTGGATAAAAGATGAAGCATTTTATGCTCATTATGTCCTGTTTGTAGAAGTAGTAATGGCTCACAATTAGAATAGTGCCTGATACATAGTAGGTATTTAATAAATATTCCCTGATTTATTGAATTACACAGCACTCTACAGTTTACAAAATACCTCCCTTGCAGAAACCTCAGCTGTGCGGGGTTATACTTCAAACCCTGAGGGGAGCAGTAGTCAGCCTTTGGGGAATTCATCCTGCAAGGGTTTGTATGAGTTAGGAGAGTTATACGAGAGGGGCAGCTACTCTTAGATCCTTAGACCAGGGGAATCATAGGTCCAGACCAAAAACAAAATTCCCTATTTCATCTAATACAGTGCATTCTGAGTAGGGGGAAGGGAATAAGTATTTATGTTGCTCCTGCTATGTGCTAGGCACTGTGCTAAGCACTTTACAAATATTATTTCCTTTGATCCTCATAGGTAGATGCTATTATTATCTTCATTTTACAGTTGAAGAAATAGACTTAGACAGTTAAGTGACTTTCCCAGAGTCACTCAGCTAATAAGTTTCTGAGGCAGGATTGAAATTCAGGTTCTCCTGACTCTATGTCCAACACTCTACCCACTGTGTCACCTAGCCACCTAAGGAAAATCAATCAACACCTGCTAAGGCAGAAGACCCTGTGGATTCCCAAGACAGCATGGATCCAGCAAGATGGTCCTGAGTGGTTTCAAAGAGAAATGGGAACTGTGAAAGCAGAATTTATAGACTGAACAGCAGAAATTAGTGACAATAGAAAATCTTGAACCAGTAGTGACCAGCCTCACCGAAAAAACAAAAGAAAATAACGAGGAATGCAAATACATGGAAGTGAGAGACAATCTGGAAAAAAAAAAGAAACAAAAAGCAATAACACTGAAAGAAAGTTTGATCTCTGTATGAGCAAAATATACTGATCTCCATGACAGGATGTATAGAAACGACCTAGAGATCTTGGTCTTTCAGAAGAACATGGTAAGTCAAAGCACCTGGACACCATAATGCAAGAAATAATACAAGAAAGCTGCCCAGAACTTGTGAACGCAGAAAATGAAGTGCCAGCTAAAAGAATCCACAGATCACCTCCAAATAAAAATCTTGTGCTGCATACTCCAAGACACACAATGGTTAAATTTAACAATTTCATTCAGAAACAACAGATTCTGCAAGCAACCAAGAGAAAGACCTTCAAATATATTAGCACGCCTTTCTTTCTATGATCACTACAACATTAATTATCATTTATAGTCTTTGCTAATTTGTTATGTTATATGAAACATAAGAATTATTTTGATTTGCCTTTTTCTTATTATTTGTGAGTTGGAGGACTCTTTGTATGTATGTTAACATCAATATTTTGCAATAGGATCTCCCATACTGCCTTCCTAGCTATTGCTTGCTACCATGCAGCAGCACAAACAGCCATTACCTATAAAATCCAGCAATGGAATCCTACTTCTGTCTGATTCTTGTTTACACCAACTCTTCTTTAATATGGGGTGTGTGTATGTGTGTGTGTGTGTGTGTGTGTGTGTGTGTGTGTGTGTGTGTGCGCGCATGTGTCTGTGTGTAACTTTGGGGAACATTGATTGCAAATACACCTTTTCTGTACCTGGCCCATGGAGAAATGCTGACTGCAGTGTGTTGCTAGACACATCACGGTGATTCAGTGTCTACAACACAGAGCCTGGCATATAGTAAGCATTAAATGGTTGTTGCTCACTTGTGCCTTGTTACTGGCTAGAGCAGATATAGCCTGTATGTTTGTATTCAGAAGTACAGGGTTTCTTTATAGAACTCTGATAGTATGTGTGATGTTGTCAGAGGTTAGAGGAAATTGAAATCTGGTTCTAGACTTAAGTCTTGGTAGGTTAGTATCCTGAAATGAGAATGAAACTAGTTATTAAGTCAGTCTTTCCTTAGGTTCCTCAGTCATAAAGAAATTAGACAAGGGAAAAACATCAATCTTCAAATCTGAGTTCCAGCATCAACTGGTCTACCCATTTCCTTGCTGTCATTGGAATATATCTTCAAATAGAAATCAATCTTTCTTCAATAACTGTGGATATGGACTGATATCTAAAATACATAGAGAACTGCTAAAATAATAAGAGCCATTCACCAATGGAAAAACGGTCAAAGCATATGAACAGAAAGTTCTTAACAAAAAAAATACAAGCTATCAAGAAACATAAGGAAAAAATTCTTCAAATAATAGGAATGTAAAATTTAAAAACATACATTCAGATTGGCATATGTGACTAATAAATGAAAATTGCCCTTATTGGAAGAAATGTAGGAGGACAAGAACAGTAATATAGAGTTGGGAAGCAGTTCAAACTTTCTGAAAAGCAATCTGGAACTATACCCACAGGTCACTAAACTAAATATTCTTTGATCCAGAAATATCTGTACTAAGCATAACTAAAGGAAAGGGCCTATATATGTGAAAATATTTATAGCAGCACTTTTGTCATAGTAAAGAACTGGAAGTGAAGTGAATGCCCATGAATTGGAGAATAACTGAAATAAATGCAGTGTAATATGATTGTGCCATAAGATATAAAGAAAAGGATAGACTCAGAGAAAATTGGGAAGACTTATATGAACCTTTGCAGTGAATTGATCAGAACCAGGAGATCAAATTGTTCACTCACTACAGTATTACAAAGCAAAACAAATGTGAAAGACTTAAACTCTGATCAATGCAATGACCAACAAAGTTTCCATAAGACTAGAGATGAAACATGTTTCCTACCTCTTGGCAGAGAAGTGATTGGACTTTTGATGCAGAATTATATATACGCACACACACATACATACATCTATCAAACAATTTGTTGAGTCTGAATTTTGTTTTGCTTGGCTGTACTTATTTGTTACAAGGAAGGGCTTTTATTTTTGATGGTGAGAGTTTTGAGAGGTGTAGTAGGGGTAGAGTAGTGATAGAGAGGCAAAAAACCCAAGAGTGTCATTTAAGTTTTTAAACATTTAAAAATACAAGCAAGATTGAGAATAAGATACAGAGAAGCAGAGTAGTGTTTATGTAACTGTTAAATTTACTATCTACTTTAAAAAGGAAGCAATTTATATATGAGAGATTTATAATTTCATATACAATCCTATTTTTCTGTTCCTTATATAAGAAAATGTGCATGTTTGTAGATCTGTAATAAAAAGGAAAAGAAAAAAGTAAGGACAGAATCCTTTTAGCTTGTCTAAGGAGTGTTACTAACAGCAGCAACAGGGGAACGTAGAAATAAACAGAAAAGGGATAATCTAAACATACAAAATTACAATTTATAGTCCTGTCTAAAGAAAAGATCTTCCAAGGGAAGGGCAGTGAGTACAGTAAGTATAAAGTCTTGATAGTTACATAGACAAGAGAGATAAGGTAAGGCTCATTTGTCAACGAGTATGGTATAGCAGGAAGTACTCTACACTTGGAGTCTAATGTTGAAGTCTCAGCATTGCCATTTCTTAGTTATATGACTCCAAACAAGTCATTTAACTTTTCTGAGTCTCAATTTCTTAATCTGTAAAATAAGGGAGATAATATTTCTACCGCCTACCTCATAAGGTCCTTATAAGGAAAATGATCTCTTAACTCTAAAATACAATTTAATTATGAAATATTATTTGTACTAGTTAGATCTGGATTCTTCCCTTCAATCAGCCAGCTTCCTTGAATAGAAGGGAAGCAGAGAAGATTTTTCTTCCAATGCCCATGGTTTATAAAGCATTGTACAAAGTGCAGTGTTTGGTAAGGCATATTAAAATGTCAATACTGTAGTTCTTTTGCATCAGATATGAGGCAGGTAATAGAAAACATGAACTTTCCCTAGCATAATTGTTCCCAGATGGTGCCAGTTGACATTTGCTGTGAAGCCTGACAGACAGCTGCCCTGTGGGCTTGAGCTCTGTTCCCAACAGTCAGTTTGTTTTATCTTTTTTTCTTCAGATTTATCAGTAGCTTGCCAAATTTGAAAACTTCTTGTTAATATTTTTGTTTTGTTTTGTTTTCTTGTTTTTTTTTTAATTTAATTTAATTTAAAATTTTTTTACCCCTGATAACATGTCTTACATTTCCTTGGAAATATACAGAGACCTCCGTTGCAAATTTCTGCTTGATTAACCCATGAAACTTTATATTTCTCATCTCTGTTGGTACTCCTGTTTTCTGCCACTTCTGTGATTTTCACGAATTTTTTTGGTCTTTCTTTTGGATATCTTTTCTCTGGAGAATGATTCTCAAGAGCACAAAAAGTCGAAAAGTTATTTACAAAACCTCTCGTGTCACTGTTTATAATTCCCATATAATTTCTTTCACAGCTCAGATCTGATCCTGCTAGCCAGGTGCTAGCACTCCCTACAGCCCTAGAATTATTTTATTTCTTACATTTTCTGTTTTATTTATATATTTTATATTTAGACCCCTGGAACTCATTTCTCTGATCGGCTGGTTACCACCAGAATCTCCATTTGAAGAGATGTGTCCTGGCTAGCTATGTCTTCATTACTTTCTGGGATCCATTCCTGACTTTCCAAACTTTCTCTACCATACCTTCTCCCTATTCTTCCCTCAGCCCCTTTTCAGATACCTTTTATGTGTTGTCTTCTCCTGTTAAAATGTGAGTTCTCTGAGGTCAGAAATTGTCTTTCTTCATTTGTATTCTCAGGCTTAGTACAGTGTCTGAAATATAGTAAATACTTAATAAATGCTTGTTGATTTAACTTGTCTCTCCATGACCCTGAAAGTCCTTTATATTTATTTTGCACATATTTTGTTTTTACTTATCTTTCTTTTTTAAAATTAATATATTTTTAGTTTTCAACATTCCCTTCCACAAGATTTTCAGTTCTAAATTTTCTCCCCATCTTTCCCCTCTCCCTACCACAAGATGGTACGCATTCTGAATACCCCTTTCCCTAATCTGCCCTCCCTTCTATTTCCTGTAGGGCAAGATATATTTCTATACCCCATTGCCTGTATATCTTATTTCCCCGTTGCATGTAAAAACAATTTTTAACATTTGTTTTTAAAACTTTGGTTTCCAAATTCTCCCTCTTCCTCCCTCCCCACCCACCCTCATTGAGAAGGCAAGCAACTCGATACAGGTTATACATGTGGAGTCATGCAAAACACTTCCATAATAGTCATGTTGTGAAAAACTAACTATATTTCCCTTCATCCTATCCTACCCGCCGTTTATTCTATTTTCTCCTTTGACCCTGTCCCTCCTCAAATGTGCTTGCTTCTGATTACTCCCTCCCCCCATCTGCCTTCCCTTTATCATCCCCTCTCTTATCCCCTTCCCCCCTATTTTCCTGTAGGGTAAGATAGATTTCTATACCCAATTGAGTGTGTATGTTATTCCTTCTTTAAGCTAAATCCAATGAAAGTAAGATTCACCCATTCCCTCTCATGTTCCCCCACTTCCTCTCCACTGCAAAAGCTTTTTCTTGTCTGTTTTATGTGAGATGATTTACCCCATTCTACCTCTCCCTTTCTCCTTCTCCTATAATCCTCTCTCATCCCTTGATTTTATTTTTTAGGTATCATCCCTTCATCTTCAACTCACTCTGTGCCTCTGTCTGTATATATATATATATATATATATTCTTCAACTCACTCTGTGCCTCTGTCTGTATATATATATGTATATATATATATTATATATATATATATATTATGTATATATATATATATATATATATATATATATGTATTTTTTTTCTTTTTTCCCTCCAACTATGCTAATACTGAGAAAGGTCTCATGAGTTACAAATATCATCTTTCCATGAAGGAATATAAACAGTTCAACTTTAACAAGTCCCTTATGATTTCCTCTTTTCTGTTTACCTTTTCATGCTTCTCTTGAGTCTCGTATTTGAAAGTCAAATTTTCTATTCAGCTCTGGTCTTTTCATCAAGAATGCTTGAAAGTCCTCTATTTCACTGAATGTTTATTTTTTCCCCTGGAGGATTATACTCAGTTTTGCTGGGTAGATGATTCTTGTTTTTAATCCTAGCTCCTTTGACCTCTGGAATATCATATTCCAAGCCCTCTGATCCCTTAATGTAGAGAAGTTGCTAAATCTTGTGTTATCCTGATTGTGTTTCCACAATATTTGAATTATTTCTTTCTGACTGCTTGCAATATTTTCACCTTAACCTGGGAACTCTGGAATTTGGCTATAATATTCCTAGGAGTTTTCCTTTGAGGATTTCTTTCAGGAGATGATTAGTAGATTCTTTCAATTTCTATTTTACCCTCTGGTTCTAGAATATCAGGGAAGTTTTCCTTGATAATTTCTTGAAAGATTATGGTTAGGCTCTTTTTCTGATCATGGCTTTCAGGTAGTCAAATAATTTTTAAATGATCTGTCTTGAATCTATTTTCCAAGTCAGTTGTTTTTCCAATGAGATATTTCACATTGTCTTCTATTTTTTCATTCTTTTGGTTTTGTTTTTATAATTTCTTGATTTCTCACAAAGTCATTAGCTTCCATTTGCTGTATTCTAATTTGTAAGGAAGTATTTTCTTCAGTGAGCTTTTGGAATTCCTTTTCCATTTGGCCAATTCTGCTTTTTAAGGCATTCTTCTCCTCATTGGCTTTTTGGACCTCTTTTGCCATTTGGTCCTAGTCTATTTTTTAAGGTGTTATTTTCTTCAGTATTTTTTTGGGTCTCCTTTAGCAAGCTATTGATTAGTTTTTCATGATTTTCTTGCATTACTCTCATTTCTCTTCCCAGTTTTTCCTCTACTTCTCTTACTTACTTCTCATAATCCTTTTTCTTTTTTTTTGAGCTCTTCCTTGGTCTGGGACTGATTCATATTTTTCTTGGAGGCTTTGAATGTAAGAGCTTTGATTTTGTTGTCTTCTTCTGGTTGTATGTTTTGATCTTCTTTGTCACCAAAGAAAGATTCTATGCTCTGACTTTTTTTTTTGCACTGTTTGTTTGTGTTCCCAGCCAATTACTTGACTTTTTAAACTCTTTGTTAAGGTAGGGGTCTGCTTCCAGTGTGGAGAATGTACTGTCTGAAGCTTCGGGGGTTTTGTGCAGCTGTTTTCAGAGATACTTCTAGGGACCTGTAAATTTTCAGTTCTTCCAAGGTGGTAAGATCAAGGGTGAGGTGTTTACTCCTTTCCTGGCCTGTGCTCTGGTCTATGAGTGACCACAAACACTCTTTTCTGCTTGGAACTGTGAGGAGGATTTTCTCTACACTGCCACTAGAAGGACTACCACCCAGAACTGCTACCCAGATCCAAGCACGGGCAAAGCAAGAGATTCCTGCCTCAGCACCAGCAGAGAGATCCCTGCCATCCCCTTCCAATCAGCCATTTGATTCCCCCTCTGTCTGTGGGCTGAGAGCTCCGAAAGCAGCTGCCACCCCTGGCTGCACCAGGACTGGGGCCAGACCAGGCTCCTGTCTCACCCAGGTCTGACAGACCTTTCCTACTGACCTTCTAAGCTGTTATTGGCATTGGTGGGTTGAGAAATCTGGAAACTACTACAGCTCCCCTTGATTCAGTCCCCTGACACCTACTCTAGGTTCACTGAGGCCCAGTCTTTGCCTTCATGGACCATCAGTACTGTGCTCCTCTCTCAACCTGTTGCAACAGACCTTTCCCATCAACCATCTAGGTTGTCTTGGGCTGCAAATTTGTTTCATTCCATCTTCTTGTGGGTTCTGCTGCTCTAGAATTTGTTTAGAGCCATTTTTACAGGTATTTGGAAAGGTTTGCTCAAGCAAATCACTGCTTTTACTCTGCCATCTTGGCTCTGCCCTTTACTCATCTTTCTATGCGTTGTTAGGGTTCCCCCCCCCGACATTACTTTGTAAAATATCTTGTATTTGGCATTTATATCATTTTACTCCAGTAGAAAGTAAGCTCTATAAGGGTAGGGACTGTTTCTTTTTTGTGTGTGTTTACAACCTCTTGCCTGGCACATGGTAGATATTTTAAAATGTTTGTTGAATTGAATTTGACTGATTCAAGTACAAGGATTTGATTGATTGTTTTAAAATTCGTTATTAGAAAATAATTACTTATACATAATATAAGGCCATATGCAGTAAGTTTGTACTACAGGGGTCTCAAAAATACTTAAAGGGCATGTAAAATACAAGTAATTTGCAGAGGGACTGCCCGATGGGGATTGCCAATGAAACAACACTGGTGCCATGACCACGTTTGTTTTTATTACAGTCACACTCTCAGGAGCTGGTTTCTTTTATTTCATTTTCTCTTCTGAGGGTCAGGCAGCATGGTGCAGTAGGAAGAGAAGGCATGGATTCGAATCCTGAGGCTGCTTTGAACTACCGTATGACCTTAGGTAATTCATTTCACCTGTTGGGACCTCAGTTTACTCTTTTGTAAAATGAAAGGCTTGAATTCAATGGCCTCTAAGATCCCTTCCTGTATTAAACCTATGTTCCAATATGTGAATTAGAAAGGTCTGTAAGAAATTTTAGTTGAAACGTTATTTGAGTTCATATTTGATGCCTTTGAAATTGAATCACTCTTTACTTTGAGGGGCTTTTACTTTCTCTTGGAAGGCTTTGATTTTTTAAACTGGTTGTAAATGGATATTTTGCAAGTCATCCTTAGGCCAGCTGTATTCCTTTTCTCTTAAGTGGTTTCTTTTATCAGGCTGTGATTCACTTGTTACCATCAACAAATGTCTCCTGAAGCACTGCCAGTCTAGTCACGTGTCAAAGGAGCTCTTGTCTTAAATAGAAACGTGTAGAAAGGGAGCATTAGTAAGGTTAGTTGTTTTTAAGGCAAGGGCTTGGTAATGGCAGAAGACAATGAGAAAGTTTCCCAACCTGGTCTTTCTTAGAAATCAGAAACGAGCTATTTGATGAAAGGTAAAAGTGAATGAAAGTCTGAGGTACAGAAACAAAAGTGGATCCAGAGTTGGCTTGGCTAGTTTTGACTCTGTGGACTTACGGCATGAAGGAAAGGATACTAGATTTGGAATCAAAAGACCTGGGTTCAAAGCCTTGCTCTATCATTTATTCCCTATGGGATCAAAAATTTCTTCCAGCTCCAAATTCCTTAATTCTATACTCCCTCAATTGCCAATTCAATGGAAAAGGAGAGAAGTAGAGAACAGAAAGTCAAAAGAATTGCAATAATCTGAGGCTGAATGGGATCTTAGAGATCCTTTATCCAATGGATCATTTGTTCATAGAGATGGAAGGGGCTTAAAAATCACTGAGTCCAAGCTTTTCATTTTGCAGCTGAGAAAATTTAGGTCCAGAGTAATTCTCCTAGGGTCATGTAGTAAGTGTCTGAGAAAGTATCTGAACACAGTTCTTTATGACTCTAAGACCTGTGCTCTATCCAAGGAGAAGGAGGAGCAGGAAAATACTGATAGCTGGCATTTATATGCAGGTTTAAGAGTTTCAAAGCATTTAATATATGTTATCTCATTTGATCCTTACAATAACTTTGTGAGGTAAGTGCCATTGTTATCCTCATTTTACAGATGATGAAATAGAAGCTGAGAGAGGTAAATGACTTGTCCAAGGTCACACAATTAGTGTCTGGGACAAGATTTATATTAGGGTCTTTCTGACTCCAAGTCCGGCACTCTATCTACTATGCCACCAAGTTGCCCTTCCAATCTCATTATTTTTATAGATGATGAAACAAAGGTACATTAAATTTAGACAAGATCGAACTGGTAGTAAGAGAGTCAGAATTTGAACTCAGGTTCTCTCACTTTAGACCTAGTGCTTTTTCCCACTCTATAACAATGCTTCAGAAAGGAGAAAGTGAAAATATGGGAAAGAAAGGTAGAAAGTAGTGATTGGATGACACTCACCAAGGAACAGATAATACACACCCAGAAGAGGGGAGTCAATAAAAACAGCCAAAAGGGTAAAAATACCCACCAGGTAAATGTTCTTCAACATTTAGACACTGAGATGAGCACAGACCTGTCCAGATGTTTAGGATTTGCCTTTTAGTGGAACATCTGAGTTTCATCATTAAAATGGAAAACAACCTTCTTGACTTAGTTATTCCATAGACAGTTAGGCTCATTTTACAGAGGCCTCTGTGAGGATATAATGAGCTAATACATGTGAAAGCATTTGAGAACTAAAAAAGCTCCATCGTGTAACAAATGCCAAGTCATCATAAATTCAAAGGTAATAATATTCCAGCAAATTCATTTCCATCCCTTTAAAATAACCTGAATTCTGTAGTCTGAGTTTTGGAACTTTCAGTTTTCTTTCCTTAAAAAAAGAAAACTAGTTAAATATAAATTAGAATTTGTGATCAGTAATATTTGTAGGATTCATCATTCACAATTCCTTGTCTGACAATATAGGAACACCCAGATCATGATTATATTGGCTATGGAAGGGTAGGGACTTGTAGATGAAGAGACTATAATTCTGTGTGGACATTTGGTCAAAATGACTGGAAGGTTTTTTTTTGACAGGTCTGTGAAGAGGTCTGCAATATTTATTTATCTTTGCCCCTGACTAATTGGTAGGCTTTTAAAAGATTGCAAACATAATATATATGTGGCTCCCTTCCCCCTTTTTGAAGGGGTAGATTCACTGGACTATCAAGCTTTAGAAAAAGCAAAATAGAATCATGGGGCCAATAGTGAACCCAGGGCTTTTGAATTATTATATTCATTGACCTTCTTGTCTGCTACTAAGTTTGTCTGCCCTTCATGCTAATCCAAATCTGCCTCAATATTTTAGGATAATAGACTTAGAATTATGAGGGACCTTAGAAGTCAACCAGTTTAACTCTCTCATTTCACAGATGACAAAACTGAGGCCCAGAGAGGTTAAATGAGTTTCTCAAAGCTAAAAAGGACCAGACCAAGTATTTGAACTCATCTTCTAACTCTAAATCACATGCTCTCCCCACTCCACCATACTACATCCTGTCTTTAACCACGTATTTCTATGTTTATGTAAAGCAAGTTCTATGTGTGGGGGTCCATCATGGGTTCTAGTTGTGGCTCTACTACGTGTTGTTGGACTATTTACTAAAACTCTGTGAACCTCAATTTCTCCACTTGTAAAACATGCACAGTACTTGATCCATCTATTTCATAGGGTTGTTGTGAGAATCAAATTAGATAACACATGAAAGTCCTTTGAAAACCACAGGCTATAGTAGGAACATAAGTAATTATTATCATAATAAGCAATAACATGTTTTAAGGTTCTGAGTGATAAGAGCATTGAAATGAGAATCACTATGCACATATGTAACTGTATCGAATTGCTTGCTGTTTTGGGAAAGGTAGGGGGGAGAAAGGGAGGGAGAAAAATTTGGAATTCAAAAATTTTTTTAAAATAAATGTTAAAAATTGTCTTCATGTATAATTGGAGAAAATAAAATAGTATTAATAAGTTAAATAATTCATGCAAAAAAAGAAGTAAGAATCAGTAAACCTGAGTTGTAGTCTTGGCTCTGTCGTTACTTCGTTCACTGAGTGAACTTGGTAAGTTGTTTAGCTTCTCCTAATCTTTGAAAAAGGAAGAAGAGTACCTACTAAAGTCCAATAAAATAAATCATTATTTGAATAGTATTGTGCTAGGAGATAGAAAATATATGAATTTCAGATAAGACCTCATTTCCTGTTGCCATTGAGCTTGTAGTTTAATAGAGGAATATAGAAACATAGGTCTCTAATAAGGAGGGTATGGTAGCGGATTTCAGTTATTTGAAAGCTTATCATATGGCAGAGGGATTAGATTTGTTTTACTTGGTCCAAGAAGGTAGAAGAATTTCCAGGGAAGAAGAAGGCCCCCATGCCCCATCACTGAGAATGTGTGTTCACTCTGCCCAATATCCATCTGTCTTCTCAACAGGAGAAAGTTAAGAGAGAACCCAAAGGAGACCAAACTATTCTGTCAGCTCAAAATTTTTAAAAATTTTACTATTTTATTTTTTCCCAATTGCATGTGAAAACAATTTTTAACATTAGTGTTAAAATTTTTTGAGTTCCAAATTCTCTTTCTCCTTCCTCTCCTCCCTTTTTGAGAAGGCAAGCAATTTGATAGAGATTGCGCATGTGCAATTATGTAAAACATATTTCTGTATTAGTCATGTTATGGATAAAAAAAATAGACAAGAAAGCACAAAAACAGTAAAAAATAGTATGCTTCCATCTACATTCAGTCTCTATCAGTCCTTTCTGTGGAGGTGGGTAGTATCTTTTCATCATGAGTCCTTTGGAAATGTCTTGGATCATTGTATTGCTAAGAATAGCTAACTCATTCACAACTGATTATCTCAACTCAACTTTATAGGCCACTGAAAGACAAAAGTCCATCCTTCGGGATCCTAGCTAGCCAATCACCTAAGAGGAATCATTAGTCACATGGAGCTAATCAGGGGTTTTGTGTCATCTTAATATAACAGTATTCTTGGGAGAGGTACAGATTCTGCATTCCCCAAAAGATTCCTGAGAAATTGAACTTGCTACAGTGGTGAAGAAATTTGGGATTTCTTAGGATGAAATCTTGCAGCCTATTGAGTTAAAGGATAATATCTTGACCAGAGGGGGGAAAAAATCAGAATACTGGAAGAAGCGAATGAGAGGGAGCTCCAACACAGGAATAAAATGATGTCAAGTGTCCATCATGGCCAGAAGTTTTATCCTCCCTATAAGTGGTAGTGACTAGACTAGGAGATGAGTCCTAAGCATTGCTGAATATTCCTTAACAATGAGATCCAGGAATTGGGGAGAGTCTCTTCTCCTCTGGCCACTTTTTCTTCCTCTCCCCCCAACCTCTGTTCCTCAGCTGGAGCTTTCCCTCCCAAATGTCCTATTTCCAAGCTAAACTACTTCTTTAATGTGGCCAATGGCGTTTTGCCTACCCGCTATTGTGGAACCATGCCTGGCTCCTTTAGATAAAGAGTTCTTCCCTACACTTGTTTAGATGTGTCTTTAGTTATGGTCAGGGTATACAGTAAGAGAAGACAAATCTGAAAAGGTTTTATATTTCACAGAATATATAAGCTAAGACCCCCCACAACCTGGCTTGGCAGTGAGATAGACTGTCTGGAAAGCATCACAAGTTAATGTTATTACAATTTTCATAGCTCTTTAAACTCCCCATGAGCAGAGAGAGATTTTGTGTGGATCTGGGCCATTTACTTCCCTGTGACTCAAGGTTCCATTATCATTGTAACTGTTGGTGGAAATCACCAGGAGCACTGGGGCCTTCAGGCTAACACTTCCCCACCCTCTGCCTACTGTTGGGAGGAGACTAAGGGAGAAAAAAATGAGGAGGAACTAGTAGAGAAAGTCCCACTTCTGAACTGGCCCATTAGGTAGATATAAGAGTAATCAGTGAGTATTTCAAACCCTGTTCCACTTTCTCAATGGGAATGGGAAGGTATGAGAGCACAGATCCCTCAAGCTCTAAATCAACCCCTAGTATTGCATCAGGATGGCAGAGTGGGCATGCCCATGCTCTTGATAAGAATGTTCCCCTCAGATGTCTCCAAACAAAAGCTCATCAAGTTGTAATCTCATCAAGTTGATTGGAGAACTCAAATTGATCATAAATCTCTCATAAAAATCTATACTCTATCAGAGGTACTATGTGAGGTCCAAGGAATGAAAATTCATTATTGGTGGCGATGATTGTGTGCATTGTGGTCATCTGACAAAACACGTAGGAAGTAGCATTTCATTTGGGCTTTAAAATGTGACAAATTAGATGATAAATAATGATGAGAGATAGAAATTTAATAGTTTGCCGAGTGTAAAGAACATTGGAGACCTGGGCTTAATTCCTGGCTCTCACATGTACCAGCTGTGAGGCTGGGAAGTCTCTTCAACTCTTTGTGCTTTGGTTTCTTTATCTGTGAAATAGAAATAGCAATTCTTTAGTACCTCCATCATAGTGTTGTTGTGAGTAAAGTATTTTGTGAATCATAAATACTCAAATGGATCTGTGATTTCACTGATCTAAAAGTTTCCTCTAATAATGCAGATCATAAGCTAGCTATGTCTGCTATCTTGTGTGACTCTTGTTCATGTCCTCCTGTAAATCTGTCATGGGTACCCACCCAATACATTGGAGGTCTTACAGAAGTATATAAATATGAACTTTTATTAATGAAAGTGGCAAGAGGAAGCCATTGTGAGAGGAAGAGAATATGTGAACATAGGTGGAAAAACACTGGGAGTATCCAGGGGACAAGAAGTAATCCAAATTGGCTTGAGCTCAGAGTGCATGTAGTATAACATCATATTTTTTGGCCAGACTTGTGATTTCAGTAACATAGAGAATTTCTGTTGAGGAAAGTCTCTTTATGGGGGTTAAGTGAATTGCCAAGGATTCCATAGCCGGTATGTGTCAGAGAGAGGACATGAATGTAGGTCTCCAAACTCCAAACTGGCTGTTAACCCACTATGTCACTAGAGCCATTGCCTCTCAGTGTGAAATGAAGCTGGAAAAGTAGGATGGAGCAGATTGTTGAGGGTCTCGAATCTTAGGCTAAAGAGTTTGAACTTATTTTACTTTTATAAACCAAAAGAAATCATTGAGGGATTTTAAAGAAGAAGAGGAATATGACTAAATCTTTGCATAAGAAAGAGTAGTTTGGCAGTGGAGTAATGGATAGATTGGACAGAAAGATTGGATCTGGAAATACCTGTTAAAAAGCTATTGCAATAGTCTAGCTGAGTTGGAATCACAGCCTGTATTAGAGAAACGTGTGAAAGAACCTTAAAAAATGTAAAAAACACTTTAAAAAAGCACTGTATCTTCCACAAATGACATGTAATATTTGCATATAGCAGAGGTCTCTTAGAAAATGTGTTAGACCCACCGTGTATCACTAGTTTTTAATAACTTGTTCAAAAATTTAAAAATTACTTGCTATAAGACAGACATAATTCTAGGAAATTCCCTGAGAAAGCAGTAGCTACTACTTAAAGGTTCCCTTTAAATCAACTGACAGAAAAGCTGAGTTGGTTTAACTGTGTTCTTTCCCCAGCAATGGATTGGGAGCAGGTGGAGAGGGGGAGGGGAAACAGCTGACACTGGGATTTATGTCTGGTGCTTGCTCTTTGCTCATTAACTAATTTTTATGTCACGAAATTATAGAGCTGAAAAGGGGCTCAGGAAATCAGTTGGTGCAGCCCCTACTCTCCAGTAGTTCAGTACCCAGACCACCTATGATAGATTTTTAAGCTCTCCAAATTTTGCTACCACCGTTGGCACTGCAGTTCAGTGTTTATACTGTCTGTGGAGTCAAGAAGTAGGGACAAATGAGTCGAGTCAAAGCTACCAGAGAAAGAGACTGGAGATGGAGTCCAGAAGTACATCTAATAAGGATTCTAGAAAAGAAACTCCCACACAATCAGTCCTCATTGGCTCCAAGGGAAGGAGGCTGCATAAGTTCTGCTGGTATTGTTATGAAAAGTCAGCAAACAAAACCTAAGAAATTAATTAACAGGGTTGGCTTTCCCAAGGTTTGAATACTTTACCAAAAGATGCAGTACACATTTCTCTTTCAACTCTTTTCCTCATCTGAAGTTCCTCAAAACACAACTCAACTTCGAGTGATTCCATTAAGCTTTTTTCTAACAACTGTAGCCCACAGTAATTACTCCTGCCTCTGAATTCTAATAGCACTTCCTGTTTATACCATGCATTCGACACTTGTCATACGAAACTTTCATTGTTAATGTTTTATAGGTGGCATTTGTCTTATCTCCTCAACCAAAATGTATATCCCTTGAGAGAATTTCTTTCCATTACCCCACTATCTTCTCTCTGAATCATCGCAGTGCCAATAGCACTCAATAAGTATTTTTTGATTGATTGAATGATTTACAAGTTGATCAGGGATTTCTGGGATTCCTGATTTCTATTAGGGATTCTAGATAACAATCATTTTTCAAGCATCAGAATTTTACTACTGTACCTCTGGAAAAAATGGCACAACTGGAAAACTTCCTTCTTTTCTTTCCATCAATGGCCAGCTGCCCCTGGATATTTATAGGTTAATGATTTATCTCCATCTTTCAATTTTAGCTTCCATAACTTCTGCCAGTTCCATTTTGTTAGCTGCTAATATGGGGCACATGGAGCGGATAGAATGCTGAGCCTGGAATCAAGAAGACTCATTTTCCTCAGTTCAAATCTGGCCTCAGACACTTACTAGTGAGGTGACCCTGGGCAAGTCACTTAACCCTGTTTACCTCAGTTTCCTCATCTGTAAAATGAGCTGGAGAAGGAAATGGCAATCCATTCCAGTATCTTTGCCAAGAAAATTCCCAATGGGGTCATAAAGAGTTGAATGCAACTGAACAATACCAAAATATTTTACATTTTCTCAAACTCTTTGAATAAATGGTGATACAAAAATCCACTCAATATTATTATTCCTTTAATTAAGAGGTCTAAAAATATTTAACTAATGTAAAGTGTCATAAGATCCATGAGGAAATATCATGTTAACAAATAAAATGGGATAGTCCTAGACCAAAAATGATGCATCTAAAGCACACTACATGTTTTGTTTTTATACTATTTTATGAGAGGTAGTACAATGTGCTAGAATAAATAATGGATTTGGAGGCAGGGGTTTTCTGTTTCAATCCTAGATTTGCCATTTCCTACCTATGTGACCATGAGCAGTCACATTACTTCTCTGGGTCTCAGCTTCTTTTGTAAAATGAGTGTAATGGATTAGAAAACCTCTCAAGTGCCTTTCAGCATTAAATTTACGATCTAGGAATGTCTTCATTTTCCCTTTAATTATTGAGGTTTTCCTATATACTTACCCATAACCTTTAAAACAAAGAAATATCAAAGTGATATCTTTCCTCAAGAAGGAAACAAGGCAGTTGTATAACTTAAGCTTGAATAAAAAGAGAGTAGAACCAGATGGTACCTTTTAAAAATCTAAGAATGAAAACTGTTGCTGAGTCCAAGGTCTAGGAAAGTCTCCTCCCTTTCCTCTAAGGAGTCCTCTATGTTTCGGAAGCATACATGTGCTACAGAGCCTGTTCAGTTCTGGGGAGTGTGCAATACAGAAAGGCCTCAGGCTTACTTTTCTTATAATCTTTGACTCCTTATGCCCCCACCATGGTCCTCCAGGAATGACTTACTCAAAACTTTGATTTTAGTTCAGGTATAAAGTCTCTTATATAAATAAGGTGGGAGTAGAGAGGTAATCGGTATACAATATCAGTCAAGCAAGGGACAGGTATTTATTTCCTACACATGAAAGAAATGCTGAGAACAAATATGTAGAAGCATTTGTCGTCAGAAAGACAGAACAGGATTCAGGGATTTAACTTATAACTATAGTCATGTTCTCTTGGGAGGCTGATACTTAAACCTCATCAAAATATAATGCAGTTTTTAGGACTGCTGAATAGAGATAGTTATTTTTCACCTCAACTCTGCACTGTACTCCACAACTCCATTTCTTCTGGAAGCCAAGGTAGGGCTTGGACTCTTTCTCCTGTAAAGGGTCATCCTGCCAACAACGATCTCCACCTTTAGAACTCTTAAACCTACAAGATCACCTACAATCCTGGACATATCTATCTCAAGTGCAACGTTTGGTCTCCAATTCGGGACAGGAAACACAAAACAGAAAAAGGTAGTTATAGGTCCGGGCACAAGTTTACCCAGTTGAGTCCCCCTCCTCCAGCTGCCACATGGGAGTAGTTACCGTGATGCTTAGGGTTAGAGGTAGGGGTAGAAGGTTTCTTCTCTTCCTTTCATACTCATATGGAAAGTTTACTGAAAGAGCTACTCTCCGCTCTGGACAAGTCATTTGAAGAAAATGTCAGAAAGAGTTATTTCCTTTTTAAAGTTGACTGGGTCATAGGCTTTTTCTAATCAGCAGCTTATAAAGGGAATATCAAGTCAAAACAGCAACTTCCCCCTGTTTTGAGTCACATGCATGGCTCTATTGAAGTAGCCAATGGTTTTACCATCCCTGCTCAAGAGCTAAGCTAGCACATGGACAGTCAGGGTCAGTAAAGGCATCTTTCCACATGCCCTCTTGAACTCCCAGTAAGAATAGGTTTAAGGGGCAGCTAGGTGGTATAGTGGATAGAGCACCGGTCCTGAATTCAGGAGGACCTGAGTCCAAATCCGGCTTCAGACACATAAAATTCATTAGCTGTGTGACTCTGGGCAAGTCACTTAACCCAACTGCCTCACACACACACACACACACAAAAGAACAGGTTCAAGTTAATCATGACAAACTCTAGATTACATAGAGAAAAGAACATTTGTGAACCTGGTGTTCCCACAATTATCTGTTTTGATACTATAATTTCTACAATATCTTTATGTCATTCTCATTATAATCCACATAATGGAAAACTAGAAACATTAAATGAGAGTCAGAAATTCAATATGTAAGATAGATGATACTGATTCTAATTTAAAAGATCTCTTCTCTTTATGGGATGAGAAAGGTGTACAAAGTAAAATATTTTGTTTATTTCATAATTTATATTTTTGTGTCCATTTTAGAGAGGCAATGTTACACAGTGGCTAGAATGCTGCAATTATAATAAGGAAGATCTGGATTGAAATGCTATCTCTGACCCTTATTATTTATGGGCCAATGTGCAAATAATTTAACCTCTCAGAATCACACACAATCTCTGAATCACAAGTTACCTAAAGGCTACCTAATTCAACCTGTACCTGAACAAAAAAATCCTTTCTACAATGTACTTTAGTTGCACTCCAGGTCTTGCCTGAAGACCTCAAATAAAGGGGAACACAGCCTCCAGCTCCTTCCACCTCTGAACAGTTCTTATTGTTAGGAAGGGATATTAAGGGAGGACTAGTAGCTCTGGCCTGAGGGCTTAACAAGCCCTTTTTAGAGCTGCTTATTCACCTTTGGTGTCCAGCAGGTCACCTAAGTCCCACCTGTAGCTCCAACAAGCTGTAGCATGCACAGTGGCTGCAGCCTGGTCAAACTGTCTCAGCAGACATGCTAAACCAGGTTGAGGGTAATCGACAGGCATCAAACCCATTGGTTTGTTTAATTATTCCTACCCTTTATATTCATTAATAAAAATATGAAGCCCTGAAAGTAATTACTGCTCCTCTTCCCTGAAATTATTTCCCAAGAAATACTGAATTCTTCTTCCATTATACTAATACTTTCCATAGCATCCGGCGTTAGTGGTAGGACAGTTTTCTCTTTTCCCAGTTTTTAATGTGGATATCTTTCTGAATCTTCATTCTATCATTCAGTTAAATTCAATTTAGTTGTCATTCATTAACACTAGAAAACTAGGTTCATCAATCAATTTTACTATACTTTACTGTAATTTCTCCAATTTGTGTCAATACAATTTAAATACAAATAATTACAAGCAGATATTATAATTTTACTTTGAAATAAACATTTTCATCCCACAATCTCTATTTTCTTTACCTTAAGGGCTAAAAAAAAATGTGATGCATCGATTGACACAGCTTGGTCCTTCAAGGCATTCTTAAATTCTGGTCCTTCTTTAGGCACCCACTATGTCCAAGGCAGTGTGTTAAGCAATGAGTATACAAAGACAAAAATAGACAGGTTTTATGCTCAAAGTGCCTACATTCTACTATCTATTGTATCTGACACTGTGATAGGTCCTGGGGAAGCAAAGATAGATAAATATGACAGAGGTCCTGCTCTCAAAAAGTTTGCAATTTAATTTAGTAGAGGATAAAGTAAGCATAAAATCAGTTATGGCACAAGTGGGAATGAGAGGAAATGCAAAGGAAAGGAGGGTGCACGAAAAATATGAGAAAGGTTATTTGGGGAGGGCAGGATGTGATCAACAAAGACTTTTAGGAAGAGATAGCATCTCAGTTGGGCCTTGTATTTCAGATTTGTGTGACCTGTAGATTTGATTGGCATGCCTTCTACATCTTTTTTTTTTTTAGCAAGATAATCAGGATTAAGCAACTTGGCCGTGTCAAACAGTTAGTGTCAAGTGCCTGATGTAAAATTCAAACTCAGATCTTCCTGATTCCAAGGCTGGTGCTCTATCCACTGCACCACCTAGCTGTCCCTTGCCTTCTATATCTTTAGCTAAGTCACTGATAAAAATATTTAGCAGATCAAGGTCAAGTGCAGAGCCCTGAGACGTGCTTTATCCAATCTAATCTAACACAATAACTATTTGTATATTAGACACTACCAATGGAAAACTATTAAACACTGAACTTAGCAAAAAAGGAAAACCTGATTATAAAAATATGGAAACATTTTCCTGGTCATAGGATATTAATAAAAAAAGTATTAAAAACTTAATGGAAATAATATTGAATACATTTTACACAGATATATTCAGATTTATCCAGATAGAGAAGAATTTAAAATACGCTTCCTTTTTTGACTTATACATGCCTATAAGCATTTTTATTTGGCAGCTTTCCTCCTCCTCCTCCTTCTCCTCCTCCTCCTCCTCCCCCTCCTCTCTCCTTCCAAAGAATTTACAAGAATTTTCTTTTATTTTTACTATATTTCAATGAAATATTTTCAACTCCCTCCAGGCTTTCTTTGAGAGATGATCAACCAAACATGCCTTCTGCATGCTAGGTACTAGAGTAATTACTGAGGATGCAAAATCAAAAGTGAAATGGCCTCTGCCCTCAAGAAGCTTATATTCTGTTAGAGGAGACAATGTATGCACAAATAAGCATACACAAAACATACATAAAATTAATATAAGGTAATTTGCTGAGGAGGAGGAGAAGAAACTACTTACTGGGGAATCAGAAAAGGCTTCAGGAAGATGGCATCTTTTGAGCACAATTATGAAAGAGATATTTCATTCTCCTCTTATTTTTGGTGGTTTGATTTTTTAAAAAATTAGATCAATTATTTATTTGAAAGTTTATCTTTTCCCCAGACCTACAATAAGGGGAAACCCACCATTTCTTTAGGGATCTCATTATACTTTTGAATGTAATACAGAACATTATTTTACCGTTTAGGTAGCAGGACCCTTTAGGCCATGGAAAGCAGAAGTTGTTGCTTAATCTTGCCCCAGACCTCTTTCCTCCTAAATCTAAACAATAGTGAAATGTACTCTTGCATAGCTTAAGCACAACACATATGGATAAGAAAACTTGCAATATAATGGCTTTAGATAATTATGTTTATACCAGAAACCAGGACACCTGGTCTGGTTTGTGTGATCCCTGACCTGTAATGATGGGGTGCTCAGATGCTTGTGCTTATACTTTTGCCCCAAAAATGCCTCCCTAGTCTCAGAAACACCGCCTCTGACAATCACTCCCCAGCCCAAGGACACTGTGCCTAGCAGTATTCATGCATGGGCCTCAGCACGACCCTTATCTGGCTGCTCAGGCCCCAGCCCTCAGATCATATCTCTGGAAGCCTCCATTGTGAGAAAGGTTTTTTTTTTCCTTTGTTGCAGAGCATTGCCAGACTTCAAAGATCCATCCCCCTCCCTGTCCTGTATACTCCCTATATAAACCCTAGCTCGACCCCTGCTGGGGGCTGCTTGATTTGGATGTGAATACCCCTGGCAGCCGGGCTAATAAAGTCTACAATTTAAATTAGTCTGGGTCTAACTCGCTAATTTCTCGGTATAACAGAATAGCTCTAATTATTAGAAAGTTTTCTTGACACTGAACCTAAATTTGACTTTTTGCAATTTCCTGATTCCAAGTAGAAGTCTAATTCCTCCTTCACGTAACAGTCTCTCAGATGCTTATAGACAGCTATCACGTTTCGCCTAAGTCTCCTCTAGGATGAATGCTCCCAATTCCTTCATGCAATTATTGTATGACATGGACTCATGGTCCATCCAAGTTGCCTTCCTTAGGCACTCTTAAGTTTGTCAGTGTCTTCAAACTGTGTTGTCCAGAAATGAACATAATACTCCAGATGAGATCTGATAAGGGCAATATTCAATAGGAACATCACCTCCCTATTTCTTGAAGCGATATCCCTCTTAATTCCATCTAGAATCATATTAGGCTTGTGATCCACTAAAACCTCCATGTCCTTTTTTGTTTTTTTAAAGAACAATTGCTATGTATCCATGCTCTCCCATTTTATAGTTACGAGTTGATTTTTTTGTACCTTAGTTTAAGATTTTATAAAATTTCATCTCTATTGAATCTCATCTTATTATATTCAACCCAATCCTGTAGCCTCTCAAGATCTTTTCAGATCTTGACTGTCATACATTGTGTGATATAAACCTCCCAGCTTTGTAGCATCTACATGTTTATACAAGTCACTGATGCAAATATCAGACAGCATAGGACCAAATACATATTCCTTGGCTACCCTGCCACCTTGACCTTCAGACCAATGAGACCTCCTGTATCTCACTGATATCAAGCCATTAACTACTATCCAACCAGTTCTGAATTTATTTTACTGCATTTTTGTCTGGTCCATATCTCTACATCTTAACCACAGGAAAAGTATAAGCTACCTTCTCAAAAACATTGCTAAAATCTAGATAAACTACATCCACAGCATTCTGTTCATCTACTAATTTAATAATCCTGTCAAAAAATGAAAGGAGGTTAGTCTGGCATGAGCGTTCTTGATGAATTCATGCTGGCTCATTGTAATTCCTGCTTCCTTTTGTAGATATTCACCAACTAAACTGCTTTCCTTGTTATTATTATTTTCAGCACTAAAAATAACAATTAGGCAGCAGGTGACAAGCTTTTATTCTAGAGTAATAATCAGTCTCTGCAGGAGTTTTGAAAAATTTACCTGATTATTGGAAAACAGAGTAGTTCAAAGCCACTTTCTACAATTATATTACACAAATAAAATCTGAAAGGTCAGGACAACATTTATAGAGCATTTAAGAGAAAAGTCATAAGTAGTAGTACATAGTAGGAAATGTTTTTGAATTTTGTATTTTGTTAATTGGTTGAAGAATCAGAGCTAGACTCCAGCAAAGTTGTGATTATAGTAACACCAAGGTCCTCATGGCAAACCCAACAGGGATCAACAAGGATGCCGGCACTATTTGGATTCAGCAAGACTTTCACTCAATTTTATTTTGTTTTGTAGGATCCTTACCTGCTTGCTAAGTACCCATTTTATACAGGGATGCTTTCAAAGTATACATACAAAGGCCCTTTCTACCGTGAATACAAATTACCTATCAATCCTTCCCCATCAGTTTAACCCCTAAATCTTCCTTCTAAATAGTCTATTCCCAACAATTTATATTTTTTAAAAGCCCAGCCTATTTCATTTTGCCTATATTCTGCTAAAAAAGAGTTGTATGTGTGCTTTCTAATGCAATATCTGCTTCACAATAATAATAGGATAAGGACTAGACCTGTGATTTCATTGAATTAGGGAACTTCCAAGGGAGAAACTGTCTAACAATGTAGGTTGTCATCTTCTCTTTAATGTATCATTTTAGAGAGTTTCCTATAGCATTGAAAAGCTGTAGCTTACCCAGGGTCACACGTGTAGTCAATATGTCATAGATGGGAATTGAACCCAGTTCTTCCTGCCTTTGCGACATATCTGGTATATCATGCTGTCTTCCTTGATAATAGTAATAAATATTATGTCTTATTTTATAGATCTTTACAATTCATAAAGTACTATTCTCACAACAACCCTATGAAATAGGCACAATAATTATACGTGTATATTTTACAGATAAGAAAACTTTGGTTCAGAGAGATAACACATTGTCCTGAGGCAATCCACTATTAAGTGTTGTACTTAGGACTCAGACTTAAGTAGTTTGACTCTAAATCCAGCTCTGTTTGATGTGCTCTTTGTTTGTCTTATGAAAGGCTTTCTGAAGTTTTTATTTATTATTTGAATTCCAGAGAGAGATTTAGACTTAGATGTCTGGAGCCTGATGTCTTCTTCTTTGTCACTCCTCCAGAAAACTATAAATAGAAATAATAAATGGCAATTCTGATTTCTTCATATTTAAAGGACTATATGTGGTAAGGTTAATGAGGAAATAAGAGAAACAAACATTTGTAGAGTACCTACTATATGTCAGGGACTGTGCTAAGCATTATTATTTTCAAATAGCTGCTCATTTGATCCTGTAACAACCCTGTAAGGAGGTACTGACATTGTCCCCGTTTTACAGTTAAAGCTAGTGAAGCAAACAGAGGTTACATGATTTGCCCAGGATCACACAGCTAGTGTCTGAGGCTGGATTTTGAATTCTTGAATTCTTTACTCCAGACCTGTCTGATGAGGAATCAACTATTCCACATGTAATATTCCAAAAATGGAATACTTCCATTATCATCATTCAATTGAAATTACCCCTTTAAAGGTCACATTGGCTTCCTGACAGCCAAATCCAATATCCCTTTGCTAGTCCTTTTCTTTCTTAACTCCTCTATAGGTTCTGACGTGACTGACCATTTTCTTCTTTTGGATGTTCATTCCACCATTAACTTCACAAACACTACAATCCACTGGTTCTCCTGCCTGTCTGTCTTCTCTAGATAGTCATCTTATTATAACTTGTAATATGCCTCTGTTTGAGCAGCCTTCTCACCTTGGAAGATAGCTTTGATTCATTTGGCCCCCTCCTCTGATTGGCAATTTCCTCTCCAGAACTTTTATTTAAGGAAGTGTACAAGACAGTCACATTTACTCCTATCCAGGCTCTACTCATGACTCTCTGGACTTCTCTACCTTGCACTCATATAGGCACTTTTCCCCTCCCCATCCCCCACTTTCAGCTTCCTTCTACATGTTTTCTTCCCCCATATATTAGAAAGTAAGCTCCTTGAGGACCAGGGCTATCTTAAGGTTTTTTTTGGGTGAGGCAGTCAGGGTTAAGTGACTTGTCCAGGGTCACACAGCTAGTCATGTGTTGGATACCGAATTTGAACTCAGGTCCTCCTGACTCCAAAGCCGGAGCTTTATCCACTGCACCACCTGGCTTTCCCTGCTTTCTTACTTTTTGCTTATATTTCTATTCCCAGAATTTAGCACACTGCCTGGTACATAATAAGTGCCTTAATAAAGGCTTTATCTATCCATCCATCTATCTATTGAAAATGAAAACAAAATCTACTAATTCAAATACATTTTTAAAAATTCTTAGCTCATTTCCCCCCAGTTTGACTTTACCTCTAACATCTGTATTTCTGATAATGTCTCCACCACCCTTTAGTCATTCAGGTTTAAAATCTCAAAGTCATCTTTGACTCCTCTCTACCTTGACCCACATAGTAAATGTTACCAAGTATTGTTGATTGTATTCTGCAATTTCTCCTTTGGAATATCATTGTAATTACCCTAATGTTTCTACTCTAGAAACATTTATTTCTTCTTGATGAAGATATTATAACAGACTACTAATTGACCTTCCTATCTCCAGTCTCTCTCATCTCCAATTCATCCTCCACATCTCTATTCAAGTTATCTTCTGTCAAGATATTAGGAGACACCCTGTTTTCCAGAGCTAACGCCCAGCAAGCAAGTTGTGCACCCTGAGCTTGGCATAATAACAATTCTTGTGCTCACCCTTTGGACAATTTCACCCTATGGTAAAATCATGATTATTGTGTTGCTTTGACCAGCACCAGGTGTTCTCTGAGCTAGGACAAGCACCAGGCAAGCTCGGACAAATACCCATGTTGTGTTCATGAAGCCCTACAATGAATTAAACTTTATTACCCTTCATTGTCAGGGCTGCAGCTCAGTGTGTAGCCATTGGTAGAAGTATTGAGATCTCCCCACACTGCCTCAGGTCCCCCTTATTCAGGGAGGGACCCTGACATATGTGTCTAGATCCCCTCCTTGTTTGCAAGCCATTTTTCTCATTTTGAAATTAAACTTCTATATGATTCTTGACCTCCTGTCTCTAGCCTACTCTTTTCAGTTATGCTCATCCACAGGGTAGAGGCCAGTTCATTCTGGCTGACATTAATTGGTGTCAGAAGTGAGACTGGACATGGAACCAGGCCATTGGACTCTCTGGTACCAGCAGGAATGGACAAGGCATTTATTTCTCTGGAGTCTGATCCCCCTTTTCTGGTGAGTCTTCTGCCCTTGTCCCTGTTCCAACCTCTGAGCTCTTGCCTTGGTCGAGCTCACCATTCTTTGTGAGAAAAACCCTAGGGCCTTCTGGTGACCCAATTCATCTCAGATCACTCTGGTAATGATATCCTTTCTTAACTGCACACCTCCACTAACTGGTCTCTCTGTGTGCCTCTGCTGTTTTTAAACTATACACCTCAGTAACTGTGTGCCTCTGTTAAAAACCAGCAAACTTAGGACTGTAACCGTGTGCTTCATTAAAACTATCTGTGCCTGCATCTGTCTTGTCATTTTGTCTGTGTTTGTATCTTTGCAAAATGTAAAATGTCTGTGTTGTGACAAATGTTTGTGTTGTGAGCTAGATTCTGTTACCTTAAAAGATTTAAGATGTAGCTGGCTAGAAATACTTCTAAAGGGTATAGCCAGAGAGTTCAGAACACTAGAAAAGATTAATGAACTTTTATATTTGAAGCAATTGTCCCAGTAAGCAAGACTCACTCCCACTTTTGGCTTTCCAAGGGAGACTAGGTTATAAGAAAAAAAAACTGGTAAGATACTTTCCCCCCCTGTCATTTCAGCTTTGGCCATGTTGGAATTAAGAAATAGAGTCAGGGGGGCAGCTAAGTGCTGCAGTGGATAGAGCACTAGCCCTGGAGTCAGGAAGACCTGAGTTCAAATCTGGCCTCAGACTCATAACATGCACTAGCTCTGTGACCCTGGGCAGGTCACTTAATCCCATTGCCTAGCAAGAAGAAGGAGAAGAAAGAAAGAAAGAAAGAAAGAAAGAAAGAAAGAAAGAAAGAAAGAAAGAAAGAAAGAAAGAAAGAAAGAAAGAAAGAAAGAAAGAAAGAAAGAAAGAAAGAAAGAAAGAAAGAAAGAAAGAAAGAAGAAAAGAAAAAGAAAAAAGAAAATCAAAGTTTGTAGAATTTCTAAAAACATTTTAGCAGATTAAGGAGTTTGGAGATTAATCATTTTAAGATCACAGGGGAGAGCTCCTGAGACTTTGGGGTAATTCCAGGAACTCACTCCTTTCTGAAATAGTAAGTTTTGGGGTACCACTCTGTAGAATTGTTTTAAGGAAAAATAAGGATTAGATTTTATGAAAGTTTTAAAAGTAAATGGCAAGACTGATAGCTTCATTGTCCTAAGGCAATGAAGCAAGTCAGCTAGTTTGGAAGTAATCTCAGAGTGAAGAAAGAAAAAAAATAGGTAAAAGGCTTGTACCTTATAGCTGCCTCTCATTAACCTTCCTTGATCATCTCAGATCAGGTTCCCAAATAAAATTGTTGAAAAATACTGGAAAAACATAGGGAAACTTGAAATATGTTCCAGTTGCAGAAATTTATTAGCTGCATAATCTTAAGCAAGTTATCTTATGTCTGTTTGCTCCCATTTCCTGATGTGTAAAGAGAAAAATAATAATGGTACTCACTTCCCAGGGTTGTTGTGAGAATCAAAATAATCTAATGATTGTGAAATACTTAACACTATATAGTGACTGGCATATGCTAAGCACTATATTATTATTATTTCTTTAATTGAATGTAATTGTTCTGTACCTGTTACCTCTAAAGTAGTTTTAAAACGTCAAAGGTAATAAGATTAACGATTTTTATATGTGATAATTTGGAGATGCAATTAACCGAATTGATGTCATCTGAAGTTTCATGATATTGTTTGCATTATTGAATCTCTACATTTCCTTATGTTGTAAATTTGTAACATAAATGCTGTTAAATAAAACAACTTTTTAATCTGAATGCTGTTCCATATGAATTGGACTTTTAAAAGGATATGATAAAAATGAATATTTGAAAAGTGCTAAATATTTAATGAGGTATATTTTCTTATAAAAGATAATAATAATAGATAATAGCAAATTTTAATTTGAAATTTTTGGCTATTATGAAAGTGTATATAGTGGTTTAAAGATGTAGTTTCAATATGTTAATGAGTCAGCTATCAGGTATTTGCTGCATTACTGAAGCCCCAGAATAGTTAGTTTTAATTTATAAGTAAAGAATCAATGAAATGTTGACTGTTAGGGAAATACCAAGAAAGATATTCAAGCCTTTAGTTGTGGTTAGTGAATTTTTCCTGTTTGAGGTAAAACTTCCTGGACTGTATTTACTATTGTTTGAGCTTTGATTACAGGAACAGTTGTCTGAATTTTCATGAAGTGAAAAGTAGAAAGTGGTGTGATCTACAATCTAGGAACTGTTAAAGGTGGATGTCTGTGTCTGGGAAAAGTTTTGGAGATGACTTTGGTATGGCTTAAGGTAGGATCCTCCTGACTCTGTTTCCCCATTGTGCTATTTATTTTCTGAAAAGGAAATTTCCTCACCTGGTTAATACTGAGCCTTGCTTTTAACATCTTGTGACTACATGATTGGTTGTCAGATATGACTCATGCCTGGAATCAAACAGCTAAGGGAGTTTTTCCTCCTGTTATGATATATAACATATTAGAACATATTAGAACTCTTTTTCCTTTTATAGCAAATTTCCATAATCAAGAAATTTTATAAGCACAATACTAAATCTATTAAATAATAGATTGATGTAGGAACATCTATGAGTTACTGTAATAGCAGGCAAGTATGAATATCTTACAATTTTAACCTATATTTTTGGTCAAATTATAATATATGGATGACATCCTCTTGGGGGGAAATGGTTAGACAAAGTAGTAACACAAAGATGTAATGTAAACGTTTTCTAAATAAATGGAATGGTAAATTTTGAGAAAGCAACAGCATTATATGATTGGCTTCCAAAATAATAAGTCCTCAAAATTAGATTAAAGATTTTGCAAATAAATTATATTGATAATGGTAAAGAAAGTGAAATTATGTTCCCATTATTAAAGTATCTATCTGATAATTTTAAAAGGCAGAAGAGTTCGTTTTATGGTTGGACCCTTATAAATTTTTAAAAGATTCTTACATCAGGTAGAAGATTCAGGTAAGGATAGAAACAGTAAATGGTATATAAACTGAACTTCTCTAAAGTTTCAAGATTGAAGAACCAAATTTAAGTGATCATACTAAATTATATTGTCAGAATTATCTAGAAACCTCTAGATTTAGAACTAGAGAAATAGAGCCCCTTTTAGAGCTGTCATGAAAATAAAGCCGATTGTCCAAGAAAAGACATCTAAGGACCAGATAGCTACATGAGACATCTGGGACTCAAAATGTGCTGATTAAGTAAATATTGAGAATGGATTGCTAGGACACAAGGAAACTTGGCATTAGTTAATATTGGTGATAACTATTGTATTGCTTTGCATGGTTTATATTTAAGTTTTCTTGGCTACCTTGGTGATATATAAATCTCCCTTCTCAAAGCTAGTCCATTGTGAGCCCTCTAAGTAGTTTCGTTTGTATCTGACTTTATGTAATTATGCGATTATGGGAATTGTGAGAAAACTTTATTACATTGTTTGAATCTAGCCCTGCATAGCTGGGAAACTGGACCATCTCTATGTGCTGTTTAGAGATCCTTAACCAAGAACCTATGTGATGCCCAGCTGAATCTCAGATCCAAAGATTGATACAAGTTTTCTCACAATTGTCAATCCATATGTCTTCTAAGGGCCGCTACCAGGCCCTTCTGACAACTCCTATAACTATCTAACTTGTAGGTGTAGACTCCTGGATCATCTGAAGAAAGCTCCTGCTCCTGAGTAGATGTTAGACCCCTCTAGGGACCTCAAGGTTTGTCTAGTATGGACCCAGCAGCCAACATCCAGATGAGACAGCTGTCCCAAGATGTCAGCCAAGGACTGGGTTTCTGTCCTCTTCCCTTTTGTTATGTGCCAACTACCAGGGGCCTGATTTACGTGTGCATTGGCATTTTCTTCCTCTACATTCTTGGCCTCCCTCTCTTTTCTGATTGCATATAAACAATGGCTAGTAATGATCCCTGGGACACACTACCCCAATATGTCCCCTCAAGGAATAACCACCTAGGCTATTGGCCGAACTGGCCTTTCATGGCATCTTAATTTATACCTACCTCTCCTTTATTGGCCCAAAGGGTAGGGGTCCTTTCAGACTCCCTCTCTTTGTCCAAAAGGGGGAAAAGTCAAGATTTTAGCAGACACCCTATTTTCCAGAGCTAAGGCCAAGCAAGCAAGCTGTGCCTTGAGCTTAGCATTTAACAATCCTTTGGGATCACCCTCTGGATGATTTCACCCTCTGGCAAAATCACGTAATTATTGTATTGTTTTGACCAGCACCGGGTGTTCTCTGAACTCGGACAAACACCAGGCAAGCTCGGACAAGCACCCATGTCTTGAAGCCCTGCTGTGAATCAGACTTGTTTCATTGTTGCTGTTAACCCTCATTGTCCGGCTACAACTCACTATGTTGCCTTTGGTATAAGTCTTGAGATTTCCCCACACTGCCTTGCGCCCCCCACTAGGGGTGGGGCCCAGGTACATTTGTCTAGATCCTCTCCTTGCTTGCAAGCCATTTCCCTCACTTTGAAATTAAACTTCTATTTGATTCCTGACTCTCCTGTCTCTAGCCTGATCTGTCCAGCTATTGCCATCCGCAGGTTAGAGGCCAGTTCGGTCTGGTTGACATTTCCTATTATACTCCTATGTCCATGCAATTCCTCTACACAACAACCTTTACTGGAATCCCATTTCCTATAGAATAAAGTTTAAGCTTCTGACCTTAACCTTCGAGATCCTCCACAAGCTGTATCCGACTTGTTTTCTCTGCTTTGTTCTAATCCACTCTGCTTTAGTATTCTATATTCCACTCAAGTTGGACTATTCCCTGTTCTTGTTCTGTCATCTCATATCTCTGCGCCTCTGTTCACACAATCGTCTATGCTTATAATGCACTCAACTACCTCACCCCTGGCCCTGGAATGGACTTCACTACCCCAAACTTCCGTTCATTGAAGCCTCTCCCTTTGTTCAAGGCCCCATCAAGCCTTCTCTGATGACTGCCTTACATTTTGTCTGGATGTTTCCTTTTCCACATGATCTCTTGTATCATAATTATTTGTATATGTCTTACTTCTCTTTGTTTACAGACTCCATGAAAATAAGATCTGTGTTGTATCTATCTTAACAGGAAATAGCACAATACTTTTCATGTAGTACTGATGATTCATTCAATGTTAATAAAGGTTTGTTCAATGTATTGTGCTTCGTTCTGAGTGCCACATTTCTTATGTTACTGCTTTGTTTCTATCATTCTCCTCACAAAAACCTTCAATAGATCCTTATCACTTGCCATATAAGGTCCAAATTCCTTAATCTATCATTCCAGACTGTCTACCAATATGGCCACTACTTCTCAAGCTTCATCTCCCACCTTTCATCTGTTCAAACCCTATACTTTGGCCAAAATTCCTAGATGTAGTGTCCTCTCTGATCCACACACTCCCTCACCTTCACTTGAAGGTATGGTCTGTCAGGGGATGACTAACCCAGGATCAAGATATTTTGTGAGTCCACACTTCCAAAAACATAGTTCGCAAGCCTCACTTTCAAACTTATCTTTACTCTAATCACCCAGAGGTTACAATCAGTCCACAACAAAGTCATTAAAAATTCTAGAACTTATACATTTCTCCTACACACCTAGGGTGCACTCCCTCAAAAACCCACAATGGGAAGAGTAGGTATATACACAGAGCACATTAACAGATAGACACATATGTAGGGACACATAAGATGACACGTGCTCAAGGCAACTCATACCTTTGTCACTTCAGGGCCCTGATATTTTCTCCTTTCATAGTATCTTCATATTGCTTTCCTTGGACACAGATTTTGTGCTGGGTGTGTCATTTTGTTGGACTCCCTGGGTCTATCCTCTCTGAGGCTGAAATCTCTGGACCCATTTTCTGTTAGATGAGGCTTCTCCCACTGAGTGAGATGTTGGTGCTAATGGAGAAGTGGAATAGTAATGACCTCTCCTCATTGTACTCTGGAAAAGCATAACTTAAAAAAGGCAAAGAGAGATTTTCATTCAGGTTCTGGATTCTTCCTCCATGGACAGTTTTCCTCTTAACTGCTGGAGAGAGCTGCCTTGAGAGAATTTGTCTGCAGAGCCTGATTTTTTTAGGTGCTACCAGAGGTTTGCCTCATCCTTCAGTCAGCCAATGGCTGTTTATGATATTCAATCATTCTTCAGTTGTATCCTACTCTTTGCAACCCCATTTAGGGTTTTCTTGGCAAAGATACCAGAGTGATTTGCTCAGAAAGGTCAAATGTCTTTTGTTGTTGTTCAGTCATTTTTTCAGGCAAAACCTCATTTGGTGTTTTCTTGGCAAAGATACTGGAGTGGTTTGCCATTTCCTTCTCCAGTCCATTAGACAGATGGACAAAGGGTTAAATAACTTGCCCAGGGTCACGTGCCTAGTAAGTATCTGAGGCCGAATTTGAAGTCTTCCTGACTTCAGGCCTGGCTCTCTATCCACTGAGCCATCTAGCTTCCCTCTAGCCAATGCCTACCTGCTCTATAATTCTATTAAATGTGATTAATGAACTTATTTACATATCCTAAATGAGTAAAGTAGTTGCATTTCCTTTATAAGTTGTGAACTGAACCATTCAAATTCTAAAAGTAGGTAAAACCTTAGCTCCCCTTTGTCTCTGTTACCTGTGTTATTTTGTCTCTTTTACCTCTATTTCTTTTTCTTTATTACCATCCCTCTCAGAATGCCTTCAATTTTCTACCTCTGAACTTTTACTCATGTTGCTGTCTCTACCTGGAATTCTTTTCCCTCTATCTCTGCTTCTTGAAATCCTGCCCATCCTTCAGTCCCCAATTCCAATATCACCTCCTCTACAGCCTCCTTGGAACCCTTCTTACTCTCCTCTAAAATGCATAGTATTTTGTTTGTACTTCTGTCTCAAGGTATTAATTATGTTTTTCCTCATATTATAGTTATTTGTGTAGGTGCAGAATCATAACCAGAAATTTTTTGAGGCTGAGTTAAAGTGGTAAGCATCCAAGGCACAGAGAAAAATGTAGAGGAGTCCACCACATAGAAGATGGTCCCATTGTGCATGTGTATATGTCTGAGGGGGGTCAGAATAGAGGACAGTCCAACTATAAGTGTACTGGCACTGAGAAAGAGGTAAACCATTCTCTAGAGAAGCTGGACTAGAGATTGGATTGGGGAGGGAAAGAGAACATTGGGGGAGGGGAGAATCATGGCAACAAGACCCTGGGATTGGGGCCAGGAAAGAGGTTGGGTTACACGTCCCAGAAGAAGCTGGCAAAGTTTTAGAAGCACACCACGATGGAGAAGAAAGACACCACCCCTAAGGAGGAATTGTGGGCCCCCAAATGTCAGCATCCTGGGACAAAGTCCCAGCTGTTATACCTAGCACCTTCTCTGAACAGATGTCTTATCTTTAGCACTAGAGCATAAATGCCTTTTCAACAATTTACCAATCTTCAAAGAGGTACTTATTTTGCCACTGTAGCCCCCTAAAGTTAAGGATCTTGTCTTATTCATTAGAGAGAAAGTCAGTGGATAAAGAATAGGCCTCAGGGCCAGGAAGACAGGGTTCAAATCCTGGCTTTGATACATACTGACTGGGTGACCCTGTACAAGTCACATATCAATTCTCTGGGTAACCCCCTAAATGATAAATTGCAGAGAAGGTATTGACATGCATTGGTAGAGGGGATTTCCTCAGCAGAGATTTCCCTAAATAAGTGAAATTACAAGTCCAATTTTTAGCCTGCTGTATTTTCATTAGGCCTAGCACATGTCTTATGCATGGTACATAATAATATTTGACAAATGGTGACTAAAATAATAAACTCTAGACAAATATTGTTCATAATTAAAGAAATATTTCCCACTATTTACAGGTGAGCAACAGAAAGATAATTAAACAACTCAGTGAGGCTGCATACTCTCATTGTTGGGAAAACATTACATACCCATGCTCACCCCACCAGACCATCTCCACTGTGAAAAACTGCAGTGCTATTGGAGAATCTCCCACCAGAGTATTCTACTATCTTTTGTAAGACACAAAACATCTTAAAAATGTCTAAATGCTGACTGATGTAAATAAATAAAGAAGCGGCTAATCAGAATGGTTCCTCTGTGGAGCAGCCCCCTGGAAGTTTTTGAATAAAGGGTAGAAAGTCTCCCAGGACTTTCTCAGCATGAGAGCCCACAAGTCAGCCGATGAATAGTTCATACTGTAGCTCACTATAAACATGGAGCCCAAGAAAATCAATGGGAGGGTGAGAAAGGGTGGAAGGAACAGGGAGCCACAAAATGAAGACAAAAACAAGTCTTCATTTGCTTTTCTGTACTTAAGTTCTCTCAATTATTTTTTTTTGGCAAGAATTGCTGCAAATCTGTACGACTTCCAAGAAAAGTCCTGATATATTGCTCTCTTGCTCTTCACCAGTGAATAGACAGCACCAATTCTTCCTTCTGTTCTCTACCTCTTCAGCTGACTGCATCTCATGGAGCTGTAGCTACAGAAAGCCTCAAACTATTAAATCAGTAGTGGAAAGGGTAGAAGACAATCCACCTTTTGTTGTGTGGGTGGCTGGAAAAAAAGGGTTTCTATAGCATGCAAATAACTTTGAACACATAGATCCAGAGGCTAGGAAAAATGTGCTGTGGTACTAAAACCCCCTTTGACTGACTAACTGATCGTCAGGGTTTGATGAGGGTGGAAAACTGAGGGGCTACATCAATTGTATGTCACAATCTATAATTTGTGCCCAAGTGAGTGTTGTTGTTTTTGTTGTTCAGCTGTTTCAGTCATTTCTGACTCGGTGTGATCCCATTTGGGGTTTCTTGGCAAAGATACTGGAGTGGTTTGCCATTTCCTTCTCCAGGGAAAAAGTAGGTCCATTTTGTTGGGCAATTAGAGGTTAAGTGACTTGCCCAGGGTCACATAGGTAGGAAGTGTCTGAGGTTGGATCTGAACTCAGGTCTTCCTGACCCCAGGCCCAGTATTTTATCCACTGAGCCATCAGCTACCTCCAAAGGGACCTAGATGGGGTCACAAAGAGCCAGACATTTGGTTAACTAGATAGTGCAATGGACAGAATGTTGGGTTTGGAGTCAAGAAGACTTATCTTCTTGAGTTCAAATCTGGCCTCAGATACTTAATAGTTGTATGACCCTGGGCAAGTCACGTAACCCTGTTTAGTGTCTCTGACTCTTTAGTATCTTAACCACTTTAGTATCTCTGCCAAAAAAAAAAACCAAATAGAGTCTTCAGTAACTGTAAAAAACATTATCTACGGTACTATAAACTGTCCATGTCCTAGAATTAATTAGAATCTTAGAAGACAAGAATTAGAATTATTTTGTTTCTAGGATCAAAACCATCCTTCTGCATTAGATATTCAATGTTTTTCACAATCTAGTTCCAACCTACCTATCAGCAGTATTGCATATTGCTCCACTTAACACAGGGATGCAGCTAGCTGGCACAATAGACAGAGGGCTGGGTTTGGAGTAGAAAAATGAGGAATTGAGCCTCAAACACTTTGTAAATTTGTGACCCTGGGTAAGCCACTTAACCTTTATCAGCCTTAATTTCTTTATCTGTAAAATTAGGGGATTGAATTCGATGGTCCCTAATACACTCTATCGTCCAGTCAAACTGGCTTATGTGCTGTCCTATATATGTGACATTCTGTTTTCTTATCTATGTACCATTACCTAGACTTTCCCCCATGCCTCTGAAATACTCTTCTTCCTGACTGCTGCCTCAGAGAATCCCTAGTTTCCTTCCAAGTTCAACTCAGTTCCCACATTCTATATGAGTTTTCTTGAATTCTGCTAATGCATCCTCTTCCTACTGCTTTGCATTTACTTTATATATGCTTTGTATCCATGGCGTATGCATGGGTATCATGAAGCTCAAATCATATATATATATATATATATATATATATATATATATATATATATATACATATGTGTGTGTGTGTGTGTGTGTGTGTGTGTGTGTGGTATCACATTTTAAAAGTTGAAGCACTATACAAATGCTTATTATTATTTTTCAGGGGAAAAAAGATTCTTTTTTTTAATAGTCAAAAATTATTTGGAGCATTTCTGGTGAATAAGATAGGTGGCCAAGCTGGTTAATTAAGTTTTTGGCAAATAGTATGTAATTATAAGCCAATTAAACTGAATTTCTTGTCTGCCCTATGAACTGGAGGAAAACAAGGCAGAAATGCCTTAGTGGTCATCTAATTCAACCCCCTCATTTTACAGATGAGAGAGCTGATGCCCAGTGTAGTTAAGTGACTTGTCCCAGGTCATACAGGTAGTACATGGCAGAGCTAGGATCTGAACCCAGATCCTTGAACTTCAAATTTAGATTTGTCAAAAAAGGGTGTTCATGGATGGGTTGTTTTTTAAAATCATTTTTCTACCAACTCTACTCCCTGAATTTGATTCCACCATCATCATCCTCCCAGGAAAAATTCATGATCAGGAAGCCCATCATCCCCAAGACTGCATCATTTTTCTTAGTCACACCCCATCAGTAAACTCGGTGGCCTCTGGCCTTCTGACTGGAGGCCTGGAAGGTAGAGCAAACACTCCTCCCAAGGCCTCCATTTAAGGAGGGCTCACAGCCTCCCATTTCCCACTGCACTCTTTGGATTCCATTCTACCATAGTCAGGCCCCTCCCAGCTTTCTAGCTTCTTTTTTGTATATTTTATTCTCCCATTGAAGTGTAAACTCTGTGAGGAATGGGTCTGTCTTTCTTTTTCTTATTTGTATCCTCAGAGCTAAACACCATGCAGTAACATAAACACCAGAGCTTGTTAAATGTTTATTGAACTGAATTGAATTAAAACTGTGTGTAAGAATTGAAATTGGTATAAGAATACCAAAATGAAGTGATGCCCCCAAAAGACAAAATTATTTTAAACATCTAAGTTTTGATATTTGTTTAAAAAAGGTTTTTTTGGGGTGTTTTTTTTTTTTGCCTTTTAGTGAGGCAATTGGGGTTAAGTGACTTGCCCAGAGTCACACAGCTATCAAGTATCTGAGACTGGGTTTGAACTCAAGTCCTCGTGACTCCAAGGCCAGAGCTCTATCCACTGCACCACCTAGCTGCCCCTTAAAATTTTTTTTAAGCCTCAATACTATAATCTCCTTGGAGATAAGGCCCACGTCCTCTTTATTTTTTCTATGTCCCTTGATACCTTGCATGGTACGTTTTGTCTTGTTCAGTTATTAGAAAAGGGCTGACCAAGGATCAGGCTTTGACAGGCTAGGACTTCAGCTTTAATCCCAGAGTCAAAGTGTAGATAGAGACACAGAGAAACTGAGAGAATACTACAGGCTTCTTGCTTTGCAATACTCCTTTTACTTTTCAGCACAAACTGTTACAATTTCAACTACATTAGAACTGAAGAATAAAACAAGTAAAACTCCCAAACAGCGTTTATAAGGAAGCACTGAAATCTTCAGATTTTGTTGATTCTGTGACTTCTCCAGCTCATTTTGCAGATGAGGAAACTGAAGCAAACAGGGTTAAGCGACTTGCCCAGGGTCACACAGCTAGTAAGGCCAGATTTGAACTGAGAAAGATGAATCTTCCTGACCCCAGGCCTGGCACTCTATCCACCGCACCACCTACTGTCTTCAGGTTTAGGATTCCACTAACAATTGTGCAGAAGGAAATGGAGAACCACTCCAGTATCTTTGCCAAGGAAACCCCAAATGGGGTCACAAAGAGTCGGACATGACTGAAATGACTGAGCAGCAGCAGCAGCAACTCTACTTTAAGAACCGTTGTTCATCTTTCATTTTCAAAGAGGACCAGTGACCTCACAGGTGATGTTTTCTCTTGCACTAGATTGGATTTAAATGAGGCAGAGCTGCACAGTCATCAGCCTCACCCTTTTCCTGAGTCATCAAAGACTAGTCAGTGGCAAGACAAAAGTCAGGACAGTGCAGCAGATGACCTTAGTGTCTTTGATGTCTGAGCAAGCTCTAAGTGCACCACAGCACCAGCTTTGGCCGCCTTCGTGGCTATTGCAATAAATTGTTCTCACCTACCAGGAAAAGTCTCCGTGTTCTTGGGGCAGACATCCCCCTGACTCACCAATTGGTCTGAAGGCAGCCCATCTACTGAGATGATTTACCATGGCGGGGCTGCTGCACATGCTGCACTATCTTGGAGCCACAGGTGAGGGTTGAGTGAATTGGATGGACCCCAAAGGTGAATGAGCAGCCCTGAAAAAGCTCAGCAAGCCTTTACATGAGAGGTGCTAGTTCTTCTGAACACCCCAAATGCCCCACTTTAAAGAGAAGCAATGTGTAAAAACCAAAACTACTGCGGCTGGCCTCTATTTCCCTTTTTTTCTTTGTTTCTGTCTTTCTCTTTATTTCTCTGTCTCTGTTTCTGTATCTCTTTCTCTCTGTCTCTCTCTATCTCTGTCTGTCTCTCTGTCTCTGTCTCTGTCTTTCTCTGTGTCTCTCTCTGTCTCTCTCTCTCTCCCTCTCTGTCTCTCTCTCCCTCTCTCTGTTTTTCTCTCTGTCTCTGTCTCTGTCTGTCTGTCTGTCTGTCTCTGTCTCTCTCTGTCTCTCTCCCTCTGTCTTTCTCTCTGTCTTTGTCTCTCTGTGTTTTTCTCTCTCTGTCTCTGTCTCTCTCCCTCTCCCTCTGTCTCTGTTTCTCTCTCTCTGTCTCTCTCTGCATGTGTGTGTGTGTGTGTGTGTGTCTCTCTCTCTCTGTCTCTCTCTCTCTCTCTCTCTCTCTCTCTCTCTCTTCCTCTTTACCTACTCATTCTCTACCCTCACTTCATCTTGAACTCTCCCTCTATCCCCCATGCTTTAGGTCCAACAGCTTTAGATCAAAAGCCTAAAGAGGTTGCTCAGTTCTCACCTGAGAAAGATGCTGGTAGACATTGGGCTGGTGATCAGCAGCAGGCAAAGACAGAGCAGATTTCCAACATATCTGTGCTTTATTGCTACGAAACTACTCCAGGTAAATCTTCCACTCAAATAATCAGGAGGAAGAGCAGGGTAGCTGAATAAGAACCACACATAAACAGGGGATCGCTAATGGAATAAAAACTCTAATGCTGCTCCCATGGCACTCCCTGCTGATAAGTAGTATTACACCCTTACTTGGTTGGCTAGAATGATGTTTGATTAGCAAGGACAGGCCCTCTTGGAAGCCTACTTCTGTGTTATGCTCCTCGGTGAGGAAACACCACAGGATGCCACTTTAGCAGTGACCTGAGAAGACTTGTTTCTTTCATCTGAGGGCTCATGTGATTCCTCAGGGGGCATAGGTATCAGTAAAGGACTTGATCAATGTGGTAGTTTCTTTTGCTTAAATGGCTCTTTTTTTTTTTTAAACTGGTACTGGTTTCCTGGGGTTAGGAGTTAGGAAATAAGCAAGTAAGTCAGTAAACATTTATTAAATGCTTACCACATTTAGGTACTTCACTCAGCACTGGATATATAAAAAAAACATTCTTTGCCATCAAAGGGCTCCCATTCAAATGGATTCTTTAGGCTCATTCTTTAGGGTGGTCAGTGAGAAGTGACATTGATGTGAAAAAATCAGTAAAATATTTGCAAGATATTTGGAAATCTGTCTATACTTCCTGAGGTAATTGTGGCAAGTATATCTTTGCTGCCCATCTTACAGAAAGTCAAGATTGGTCAAATGCAATTTGACTTGTGCCTGCCTCTCTTCCCTATTCCAACCTGCCCTCAGGAAATAGCTAAGCCAAAGAGAAGGGAAGGTTGGGAGGGTGGAAGTAGAAATAGTTGTTATCTCAAAATGAATGAATGAAGGAACAGTTATTCACTGCTTATTATGTGCAAAACAATATGCTGAATGCTGGAGTCACAAACAGAAAAGCAAAGTAGTCCCTGCTCTCAAGGAGCTCATATTCTTCTTCAAAAATCATTTTATTTCCTTATTTTCCAATCACATGAAAAAAATTTTTAATAATTATTTTTTAAATTTATTTTTTAAAATTTTGAGTTCCAAATTCTCCCCCTTCCTCCCACTCCTCCCTCCTCCTTGAGAAGGCAAGCAATTTGATATCGATTATAGATGTAGTCATGCAGAACATGTTTTCATACTAGCTCTGTGGCAAAAGAAAACACAAACAAAAGAAAACAATAAAAATAAAGAAAATTTACCAAAAAAGGTATGCTTTGATCTGCATTCAGAATTCATCAGTTTCCACTCTGTAGATGGATAGCAGCTCATATGCTAATGAGGAAAACGACACACATAGGAAGTTTCAGCTACAAGTTAGGTGGAAAGACCCAGAGGTCTTTAGGATACAAAGGTCAAACCATGGATAGATAGTCACCAGGTCAGCAAATATTTTTAAAATACCTACTCTGTGTCAAGCACTGTGCTAAGTTCTAGACAGACAGACTGATAAAGCATTTACTAAAAATTTAGCATATGATAAATTCTGGGAATACAAATACAAATACAAAGACAGTTTCTACCCCCAAGGAGCTTACATTCTGATAGAGGAAGACCACACGTAAGAAGGAGCTGAAAATTAAGGTGGGGGGAGATGTGGCTAGGTACATATGCTAGGGCAAGGTATAAAAGTCTAATAAGTCAGGAGTGTAAATGGGAGAGAAAGTGGCATGGTTGATATGGATACTTTCTCACATGGGGGTTCTGGGCAGTAATTCACCCTTCAGAGGATGTGCTTTGGCATCTCCAGGATAAGAATGGAGTTGGGATAGAGGTGGAAAAGTCTAGAGAGTTAGGAGCAGAGCTGGGAGAGAAGTGGGACTTGGAATCTACTCTCCTGGTTTTTCTCTGGTGAGACATCTCTGTATGAAAATACTGACAAGGTGGGGGCGGGATATATAATGGCTGTCTTCAAGTATTTGAAATCCCTCACACTGAAGAAGGAATAGATTTATTCTGCTTTACCTCAGAGGAAAGAGCAAGTGACAGTGGGTGAAAGTTGCGAACAGAGAGTTTAGTCTTGAAATGAGGAAAAATTGTATAGCTAATTAGAACTTTCCAAAATCAGAATGAGCTGCCTCAGGAGAGAGCAGGTTCTAGAGGTCTTCAAGAGAAAGCACGTCCATTTCTAAGTTATGTTTGATAGGGGATTCTTTTTTCAGTTATGAGTTTGATTAAGTAGTTCCTTACAACTTTGGGATTCTATGATTTAAAAAAAAAACAAACCAAAATAATTAGAAGACTATTTCAATAGACAACCTTATTTCCACTAGCTCTCTTCCTACCCTCAAGCTTCACCCCCACCCCACCTCCTGCCATTTGTATCCCCTTTCTCTAGTTTTGGGACATAGCTTTACTAATTAATTAATTTTCCTTTCTTCCTTTTGGTCTATTTTTCTAATTTTTCCACTCTTTTTTTCCTCTTAGTTAAATGATCAAGTAAAATCTGCCTTTTTCCCTCCTTTTCATCTTTTTAAAATTTTCTTTTTGTACCTTTTCCTAAAAAGCATTTTTGTTATTGTCCTCATTACTTTTTCCCTTTCTCTCTATTCTAGACTTTTATTCTTTGAGTCATGACCCTTATAATTTAATTATTTCTTCTTTCATCTATGTGTTTCTCATGGAATTAAAGCTTTTGAGTTTCCCTTTTGTAAGCAGTGCCTATCATATTGCCTTATAGATCTTGTCCCCCAGTCCCTTTTTTTTCTGTTGGGCTTCCTCATGTGACTTGACAATCACTAGGTAATCAGAAGATTGTCCTTTGAAGTCATCCCTCTTTTTTTCTCACTTAGAAATGAAATTCACAATTGAAAGAAGTCAATGTTGATTCATAGAGAACTCACCCATCGAGATACTGTAAGAAATTTTAAGGATATTTTATATCACTTTTACTTTCCAATGTGTCCCTCTCCTGTCCCATACCCAGAGAGTCATCCCTTATGCCAAAGAATTAAAAAATGAAGAGAAAACAAATCACTAACTTTGATTTTTAAAAGTTGTGAGAAGAGGATGGAAGAAAGAGAAGGTGATAGAGGATGAAAACAAGAATGTTACCAAAGGTATAAGCAACATGTTTATAAGGTTTCAGATGATACAAAGCTAAGAGGGATAGCTTACACACTGGATGGATGACAGTATCCAAAAAAAATCTTATTTAAAAATTTTTTAATTTTATTAATTTATTTTGATTTATCAACAATCACTTCCATATGCTTTTGAGTTGAAAATTTTTCTCCCCCCCTCCCCCCCTCCCCAAGACGGTTTTACATTTACATACCCATTAAACATATTTTCACATTAGTGAAGTTGTAGGTAAAAATTAAAACCAATAGGAGGAACCATCAGAAAGATGAAACAAAACTCAACAGAAGGTAAAAATAAGTGATAGCGATTCGACTTCCATAGTTCTTTCTTTGGATGGAGACAGCATTTTCCACCCCGAGGCCTCTGGAGATGTCTTAGATCCTTGTAATGCTGAGAAGGGTTCAGTTTAACAATATTAGTCATCGCATAACGTGGCTGTTATTGTGTACAAAGTCCTCTTGGTTCTGCTCACTTCACTCAGCATCAGACCATATAGGTCTTTCCAGGTTTTTCTGAAGTCAGCCTGTTCCTCATTTCTTATAGCACAATAGTGTTCCATTACATTCATATACCACAACTTGCTCAGCCATTCCCCAGTTGATGGGCATCCTCTCAATTTCCAATTCTTTGCCACAAAAAAATCTTGATAGAGAAGTACATTTGGCAGGTTATGCCAATTAATTTAACCTGTACTCCTTAACTTTTTTTTTTAAATAATAGCATCAATTCCAGGTCACCAAAAATAGCTTCTAGCCTATGTCTTAATGTGAACAATTTCCATATGAGCTACATTTGGTGTCATCAAGACATTTGGACACCTTCTTTTGCAGTAACAAAATGATGTCCCTTTTCAAGGTATCTGTGATAGATAAAAATCCTGCTGCCAGTTATAAATGACTTGAACTTCTTAGATAATTTCCCTACTGGCTCAAGGTACAAGGCAATTTGATATTCTTTACAGAGAACTATACATGTTTGTTATTCAGTAGATGTGCAGGCAAGGCTTTCTCCATCGAAGCTTCTAGTATAGGTGATATAAGATAATCTGGAATCCATGATTCAGGGAAATCACATTTACTACTTTTCTTCCAGGTTTGACAAACTAGTGTGTGATTATACACAATGAACAATAAACTTGAATGCTGCAATGTGTGCTGATATCATTTAGTGTCCTTTGAGAAAAGAAAGACATGATCAGAATGAAATGTAATGGGAACTTCTTTCCTCCCACAATAATTGCAAAAGATTCTTTGTCAAGTTTTGCATAGTTTTCCTTTGTACATGGCATGATTCTTGAGTGGTAAGCAATTATTGTGGCATGGAGGTAATGCTTGGTTCTCAAGGTTTATGTTAATAAATTATAGGTTCTGGCTGGGTGTGGCAGTGCATGCCTTTAGTCCCTGCTACTGGGGAGGCTGAAGCTGGTAGATTGCTTAAGCTCAGGAGTTCTGTGCTGCAGTAGGTTAAATTCATAAGTACTCTACACTAAGTCCAGTACCAATATAGTGAGCCCTTAGGAGTAGGGATCAGACAGGTAGACCAGACTGTGTAAGGAGTGGTGAACCAGGCCAGGTTGGAAGTGGAACAGATCAAAACACCCATGCCAGTTAGTACTGGGAACAGGTGAGGAGCCTCTAGACTTCCAGCCCAAGTGAGATAGAGAGACTCAGTTCCAATAAACAAATAAATATGCAAATAAATAACTAGGTAGATGAATAGATAAATAAATGAACAAATAAATAAATAGATAAACAAACTGTAGGTTCTAGTAGATTCTACTAAGCTGGAAAGGTTTTCAGTGTGGTATGAGGAAGAGATTTTTATCTGCTGTCCAAGGACCAAAAGTAGCTAAGGTTGGAGAGGCTCACCATTGTTTAGACATCAGGTAATGACTTGTTTGTTAATGGCAACCTATGAATCCAAATAAAATACCAGTTGGCCCTCAGTGCTCTGCAAACCCTTCCTTTTCTGCACTGACAGCTGTAGATTAACAGAAAGTATTTAGAGGGTACTGAGAATTACACAGGTTATAAACTATAAATATTAACTTAACTTTTGCACTCTAAATGTGAGATCTTTCTCTAATGATTAACTAATGAGTTTATATACAACTGAAGAGAGTGACCCATGTAAATATTCATATTCTTTTTACAAAGAAAATTGCAAGATATAAGGAAGTTGCAGATAAATGGAAATATGGGTCATAGGTTCTCTTTGGAGGACAAATAAAGGAATTGGAAGAGTGGGTTTCACTATACAGATATGTACTGATTAGTGAAAAAAAAAAGAATCCATTGAAGTGTTCATATTATTTCCACTGCATATTTCTATTGGGCTGGAACCAATTACCACATTTTACATAATTTAGACTTTGAATAGTGTAAATTTAAACATATGTGACCACTTCAAGGGATTCATTATTCAAACTAATTGGGATCTAGCTTATAAATTCAAAAACAAAAGAAATCTAATTTTATGGGATCCATAAAATTAGTCTACTTGTAGTACTCATTAGGGGCATAAGGAAAAAGAACATCATGAGGACAATTGCAGCACATATACCAAAATCTCTTGCAGAAGATGAAAATATATAGAAATTCTATGACTTGCCATTATCCTTCTGCAAGCCAAGTTAACATATATATCAATATTTGATTGTTTTATTGCAAAGACAAGGATGAGTAAACCTGGTGAAATATATATTATAAAATATGGTCCACAACAAATAAATGTCAGAGGTCAAAGACTTGTAGACTCACATCTATATATAAGGAATAACTTCCTCAAAAAGAGATTCAGGAGGCAGTAGAAATGACAAACACCAAAATGTGACCAAAAAAAAAAAGGAAATTTATTCTATCTAAATAGAGGTGATGACCAGTTACTGTCATAGAATTCATTTCTAAATCAGCCATTTTTGTATAAGCCAAACAATTGACTAGTTAAAGCAAAGGTCAAAATCAACTCCAAATTAAGAAAAAAGTATAAAGATAAAATTGATATTATGTTCAATTATGATAGCCCTAAATTAATTTACTCAAACAAGTGATTGATTTTTTTAAAATGGGAAATGGATAAAGGAAAAGACATTGATTACTCATCACCATTTACTCCAGAAATTTTCCTAATATAAAGTAGTTGTCAGAATAAGGAGGCCAAGAGAGTTCAGAAACCACTGCAGCCAGCAAATACTTTATTCTCTAGCCAAGTAAAGAAAAAGGGCAACCAAGGGCAGTGCTAATTTAGAACAAACTCATTTGAAAGATGTTACATGGTAGAAGACGGTGGAATATTATGAGCAGAATTAGCTCAAAAACATCAATAAATAGTAGAGGAGAAAAACAAGTCTAAAGAAAGTTTGGTGTGAGACCCAAACTAAGCCCAATCATCCCAAGAGTATTTGCAGGTAAACTAGCAAGACAACAAACAGGCATAAATAAAACCAATTTTCCGGCATTTCTTTAATATGCTTTCAGCTTTGATGCCATTGGAATCATTACATTTGATAACTTCGGTACTGGATGTGCTTTCTTAAAAAGTGGAAATGTCATTTAAGAGGATGCCAGGAAGAAAAGCTGAACCAGATCAAGAGCACAGACAAGAAATTTGTACTGTAGGCAGCACAATTTTGAAAGCATTGAAAAATTGATGTTTGAGATACCAGAAATGAGGACAGATACAAAATGCTTGGGAAAACCAGGGACAGTATTATTACCATCCACTCACCAAAAAGAATAAAAGGAAATAAGTAATTATACAAGCTATATGAACTAGAGAAGGAATATTTCTGAATATAATCCATACATTCACTTTCTCATGTATTTAAAAATCTTTATGGAAATTATCTACTTATTTAAAGCATGCTCTTGATGAAAAACTAAGAGCAAAAAGGCAGGCTTTTGGGGAAAAATTTCTATAGAAGGCCATATCTTTACAGTGACAGTATTGATTGAAATTGTGCAATGGCCAACATCTTTTGTGGGTGATGATGATGATGATGATGATGATGATGATGATAGCTGACATTTATATAGTGCTTTAAGGTTTGCAAAGCACTTTAGAATTTTATCTCAATTTTTTTTCTTCAGAACAACCGTGGGAGGTAGGTGCTATTGTTTCCTCTACTTTACAAATGAGAAATCTGAGGCAAATACCAAAGACTTGTCCAAGGTCGCATCCCTAGGAAGTGTCTAATCTTAGATTTGAACTCAGGCCTTCCTGACTCCAGCTCTACTTAGCTACTTCTAGTATAAAAACCCCTTTTTAAAATTATAAAAATTCATTCCTCTCCTCCCCCAACACATAATAGTAATTGTACTCTTAGTATCCATTAATTGAAAAATAGAAAATGAAAAAAGTACTATGAATTTAGTAGTACCATTAATTTGTATCTTATGATTAACAACAAAATCTACATACTTGTGAAAAACAGCCAGAAATGCAAATATAAGAAAAATTATTTATTCATTTTTCAGGAGTTATATTTATTAATTGATTATACTGAGACATGCTATGTATTTTATGAGGCTAAGTAAAAGATGAGATGATAATTCTTGACATGCTTATGGGTGTGTGTGTCCTTTGCAATACTTCTTCTGCCTACCTTGGTCCATTGGTTGGGAACTAAGTATTAAGAATTCAGGATCTCTCTGTGTTTATCATTTCTTTTTTTGTGAGATAAAACATTTTATTTACTTGATTCCCTATTAATGATGTGGTCCTTCAGATACTATCAATTGGAAAGGACTAACCCAGAATATTATCAAGCCTTCTCAATTAGATGCACAATACTCAAAAGAAATTGCTCTAACAATCCACACAGGAAAAACCAGATGGTTAAAGAGCACAAATTGTCCAGATTATGACATGCAGTTGGCTGGCTGTCCTTTGAGTTGGCCCATTAGTACATATTTCTTGAACAATCACTGACTATGGACAGTGTGTTAGGTCCAGAATTTAATTCAAGGAAAATTGTGGGTTGGACTGATTTTTTTTTTTAGGCAATTGGCGTTAAGCGTGTGTAATTTCTTTTTAGGCTGGACTGAATTTTAAAAAAAAAACTCTTTCAACAGTTTCACACTGATCTCTACCCTCAAAACTTATCTTTATTTTTTTAACATTTAAATATTCCCGGTGATTATATTGGCTGTAAATATGCTAGGCATAAATAAACTGGAGCTTATTATCAATGATGACTTCTGTGCAAAGAAGGGATAAAAGATATTATCCAGTAAGTGTTTGATTAGAAAAGGCAATGGCCTAGTATTGTAGCAACATAAAAGTGGGCAGTCTGAGTGATGCACAGATATCCACGGAATTTTTAAGGAGTTTAGAGGAAGCCCCCCCAGGAGGTAATTTATAGGAGAACAAAGATAAGAGCATGCAGGATGAGGTATAGAAGGAGTGAGCCACTGAAGATAACAACCACCTCAATAAAATCACAGATTCACTGACTTTTTGAGGTAATAGGTTCTTTGCTCAGTGCCATCCATTATTTCATGGGTGAGTATAACGCTAACATGGTAAGGCGAAGCTTCAATGATAAAGGCCTTATCCTCACAGCAAGCTTCATTTAAACATTCACAATGTCTAAAGGGAACTCATCTTTCCCACTAAACCCTTCCCCTCTCTTACCTTCCCTATTATTGTCAAAGGCATCGCCATTTTCCCAGTCCCTCCAGCTCTCAACATAGGAGTCATCCTCAACTCCTCACCATCTCTTATCCAATCCATTACCAAAGTCTTTCCATTTCAACTTTGCAACATCTCTCATTCAATATGCTTCTTTTCTCTCCTCAGACACTGCCACCATTCTGGTTCATGTCCTTATTACCTTATGCCTGGACTATTGCAATAGCCTGCTGGTGGGTCTGCCTGCCTCAAGTCTCTCCCCATTTCAATCTACCTTTCATTCAGCCACTAAAGTGATTTTTCCTAAAGTACCGGCCTGACCATACTCTACTCAATACACTCCAGTGGCTCTCTACTGCCTCCAGATCAAATACAAAAATCCTCTGCTTGGCATTCAGAGCCCTTCATGACCTTTCTACCTTTCCACTCATCTTACACCTTACTCCCCAACACATACTCTTCTACCCAGTGACACTGACTTCTTTGTGGTTCCACAAACAAGACATTCTGTCTCTGGGCATTTTCTCTGACTGTCCTCCCTGCCTGGAATGGCTTCCCTGGCTTTCTTTAAATCCTAATTTAAATCTCATCTTCTATAGGAAGTCTTTCCCAACTCCTCTTAATTCTAGTCCCTTTCCTCTAATAATTATTTCCTACTTATCCTTTACATATTTTATATAGATTTATTTGTTTGCTTTCTCCTTCTTAGATTGTAGATTCTTTGAGGGCAGGAACTGTCTTTTGTCTCTTTTTCTCTTCTCACAGCTTAGCACAGTGCCTGGTACATAGTAGGCGCTTAATAAATGTCTATTGGTCGATTGATTGATTGATTGACTGAAGCTTCAGAAAGGTTTTCCTTTGTTCTTGGAGTAGCCACATCATAAATTGACTCAGCTTTATATTCAGTGCAGTAGATATAAGCAAGCATTGATGGTAATCCCAATTACACTTTTTTTTTATTATCACTTAATTAGTGGAAGTGTTGAGATGATGTAGGTTGATCCCTTTAGGTATTGTAGAGCATGTGCTTCCCATATTCTCCAGTCTACTTTCTTGGCAAGGACTTTCCTTGAATCACAGAATTAAAAGGAACTGCAGAGGTCATTTAGTTCAACCCAAACCCAAAGCATGAATGCTATCTATAATACGACCCAACAAGTAGTTATTCAGTTTCTGTTTGAGATATCTAGTGATAGGAAAGTCATTGTCCCTTCAGGTAGCCTATTTCATTTTTGCTGAGCTCTTCAAATATTTGGAGAGAATGGTCTTGTAGTCTGTCAGCTTTCTTTTCTCCAGGCTAAATATCTGTCAGGGTCCCCATGCTAAGACTGTTTTTTAACTCCTCTCTCTCTTTTTTTTTTTAGTATTAGGAGACAAGCTGCTTTCCAGAGCTGAGGCCCATCAAGCAAACTGTGTCCTTTGCGTTCACCTTCTGGATGAACTCAGTCACAGCAACATCCCAGAATTGTTTCACACCAGTACTACGTGTTCTCTGAGGTCAGACAAGCACCTGTAGTACCCATGTTCTGGTCATGAAGCCCTGCTAAGAATCGAACTTGTCTCATTGTAGCTGTTACCCTTCATTTTCAGGGCTATAGCCCACTGCATAGCCATTGGTATATATGTATTGAGATTTGCCTACACTAAAGAGGGTCTCCTGCCGGCTGGGGGACAGAACGTATATCTAGTGTACCCCATATTCAAATATTCAAATATTCAATTTCCCCTTATTTTTGAAAATCAGGACCATATATGTCTGTGTTCAGTCCAACAACACTTTTACTCTTCTCTGACAATGAGCTAGCAACCATACCTGCAAGTTCTCTCAGTATTGTTGGATATCATGTGTCCATGCCCAGTGACTTAAACTCGCCATGGATAGCTAATGCTCTCTTACTAATTGCTTCACTTGCCTTTAGCTTTCAGTCTTTGGAAAACACTTTGCTTCTTTTTTTCCAGTGTAAATTATCATTCTCCACAGTAGAGAAATAAGAAACAAAATGGGCTGGCTAATTTTGTCTCCGCTCTGTTGTCCGTTATAATTTTTATCATCTACTCTGAATAGGAATAAAAAAGCCCTTTGCGTAATTATTAGCATTTAACTCAACCCATAGCTTTCCTGTCACTCCTTATTCTCGCAGGACTATGTTGTTCTTTATATATACATACACACACATACATGTGTATGTGTATGTGTATATATGCATATATACATACACACATGTATGTATGTATGTACACACACATATATATTACCTGCTTTTGCTTCTACTTTTTTTGTTAAAAAAATAGAACTTACTGAGAATCATACATGCAATCTCATATAATATCATCTAAGAAAACCCCTAGTAGTATTGAGGCAACTAACAAAGTTCTACAACAAAAACAACAGTGGTGTCACCATGAAGTTGGTTCTACTTGTGAAATTTAAATCTCTGAATATAAATGATGCTACTGCATTGGGTATGAACATGACCATTCCCTATTTTGTTAGCCTGTGGCACCTCTCTCCAGGAATAAACCCCCATTATGTGATAGCCCTTCCCTTCACAAAGAGAAAAAGAACTTTCCCTGGAGACCTTTTTTTTTTTTTTGGTCTCCAGGATCACAGTACTCATCTCTACCTCTGGAGATGCAGGGATCTGAACTTGACTGTCTTTAGGTCAAGAGTCCATCACCCATCGGCCCAAAACAATGTTCACCTATCCCATCTATCCCATGCTCAAGAAATATTCACATGAATGTTTTCTCCACTGTGCCAGAGGCTTTTCACCCTGAAGACGTGCTCTGAGGGCCAAGAGAACCATATACACAGATACCATAGCCACGTCAACAGAAAGAACAATCACACAACACACATCAAAAGTGAACATTGCAAAACTATAGAGAACAAGCATGGCTAAAAAGAAGAGATATGAGAAGATCCTCTTACCTAACCCTTTGCAGAATGGGAGTCCCAAGCGCTGCACATAGCACACATTTTCAGGGGGTTTTTTAATATATTGATCAATTACTCTGATTTTTTTCTCCCTCTTTTTTATGTAAAAATACTATCTAAGTGGAGGGAGGGAAAAAAGGCAAAGGGAGAAGAATACTGGAGGAAACTATGGGAATATTAAAAAAAAAAACAAAAGACATCAATAAAAACATTTTTAAATAAGAGCTGCTATGGATATGGCTATGACCCAGACCAAAATGTATACCCTCTTCCCCAGGTTTTCAAGGGCCAGAGAGAACTTAGAATTCACCAGGATTCACTGGTAGCAAAATGCTTTCCAAAGCACGCCCCCCTTCCTTAAGCTAAACCTATTCACTCTGGGTCCCAGTACACCAAGGGCCACTGCTGGTCGCACATCTCCATTTCATACTATTAAGAAGTATAATTTCAACAGTTCCACAAGTTTATCCAAGAATTTTGGCATAGTGGATAGAATGCTGGACCTAGAAATAGACAGTGCTGGGTTCAAATTCTGCTTCTGAGTCTCACTGTGTAACCATGGGCAAGTCACTTAGCCTCATTGAATCTTAATGTTATCATTTGGCAAATAGGGATAATAATATCTCAACTACCTAACTGGAGAAGCACCTTGGTATTAGTAGAGATTAAATCTCAAAGTCTGAAAGACCTGGGTACAAGTCCTACCTCTGATACATATTGGCACTGTGACCATGGATAAATCACTTAGTCTCTCAATGGCCCCCAAGAAATTCTTGAGGCTTTAAGTTACAATTGAGTTGACAATCTTAATTGCTGGAGGGAATTTCCATGACAGAAGTTCCCAACACCAGAAAAGTGCTTTGCAACCCCCAAGGTGTAATATCAACATCTGTAGTATTAATATGGACAATTCCTTATAGCATCAGTTCCTTCATCTTTAAAATGGAGATAATAATTATGAGGAAAGTGCTCTGTATACCAGAATGCACTATATTAATGTGAGTTATAAAATTAGAAGTGACTTAATCTTAAGTGCAACCAATGTAATAAAAATCTTACTGGATGCAACCAGTGCAATAAGAATCTTACTGCGGCATACGTTTGGGCCCCATGGACTGTCAGAAGCAATCTATGCCCACAAAGGAGGTTGACTGACACCACAATCTTCAGGATGTCTTAGAGTAGACATTTTGAGCATAGGATGTGCTCATCTTCTGACATAGGGACCACGTTTAAGGGCTTAATGGTAGTTCATGAGTGTGGGATTAAAATGTCCCTGTGCGCAGTAACTTCTCATTGACAGTACAATGAGTTGTGCCCACATTGCATAAAGAAACAAATATAAAATTATCATGCTGGCTAAATAAGCTAAGGGCTTTATTTAGCACAACCACCTTTTATTCCAGCACCATTTCTCTGTCCAAACTCCACCCTACAATCACTATAGCATGCAACTGAAGGAACTCAAAAGGAAATGAAACATTGATAAGGAAGAAATAAAAAGTTACATTGTATCACAGTATTCCTAATATATACAATCAATCAATCAATAAACATTTATTAAGTGCCTACTATGTACCAAGCACTGTACTAAGCACTGAGGATACAAAAAAGAGGCAGAAGTCAACCCTCAAGGAGCTTACAATCTAATTGGGGAGAAAGCAAACAAATAAATCTATACAAAACATATACAAGATAAATAGGAAATAGTTAACAAAGGGAAGGGACTCGAATTAAGAGGAGTTGGGAAAGCCTTCCTATAAAAGATGAGATTTTAGTTCAGATTTAAAGGAAGCCTAGGAAAGCAGGAGGCAGAGGTTGAAGAGGGGCAGCATTTGAGGCATAGGTGATTACCAGAGAAAATGCCTACAGAGGAGAAATAAAAGTATCTGTGGAAAAGCAAGAAAGCTAGTACCACTAGATCAAAGAGTATGTGGTAGGGAGTAAGGTGGAAGAACACCGGAAAGGCAGAAGGGGGCTAGGTTATGAAGGCTTTGAATGCCAAAGAGAGAATTCTGCATTTGATCCTGGAGGTATGTGATGCACTGAGCCCAGCAAGAGATGGAAAATGTAAGGCATACAATCAAAGGGACATTTGGTTTCTCTTCTCATCTGAAAAGCTAGAAATCAGATGGCAGCAGGAAGTAGTAGACTACCAAAACATATGATTATTCCTGAAGCTTTTTTGCAGACCTATAAACATTAACCACTACTTAGAATTTTCCTGTAGCGTTAATGCTTTGAAATACCTTTAAGTAGCCATAACTGTGACTAGGGTAAATTCTGTTGGCCAGGGATTGGGTTGTAGGCACAATTCAGTGGTGCAAAAGACAGTTCCATCCTGGCAGTTGACACACTGGGAGAGGGCAGCCCATTGCAGAAGATGAGATACAAGGACTATGGTCACTACAAGGGAGAGACATACCCCTCCACTCCAATGTAAGCAAAGCCAAGACTGTGGCAAAGCCCTGTTGACTCAATGCTAGTTACAGCTCTGATAAAATATTATGTTCCATACCAAATTTAGCTGTTGTGCACATCCTCAAAGCATTTATATAGTTCACAAAGACAATATTCTGTCACTGGAATCCTGAAATAAATAGAGAAGATTCTATGTAGGACAGAGTGAAGAAGGTACTTATGTGCCTTCTCTATTAACTTCAACCCATCTAGCTGTTTCATTTCCTTTCATAGTGCCCCAGCACTCTTCGTGCCTCCCACTGATGTCTTGGTTTTTCCAAATTCTTTCCCATCATGGCTCCTGGCTATGGATGTACTGCTCACTCTGGCCCTGGCTCTCATCTCTTATTCTGTGTAGAGTATATGCTGGCTTAGCATATTATTGATAACACTCTAGCCAGAGCCCCACGTGACTACTGAGAGGAGATATTTTGAGCCTTTCTATCTCATTATACCTCCTGAAGCAGCATGATTGATTCTTAGCCTGCACTTCCATTCAGGCTAAGAGCTTTTGTTCCATCTCTTATCATCAGGAAGGGTTATTACATATTCCCTCGTTGTTACCAGCCTGCCAAAGTTGGGCTTTTTACCTCTGGCTCACAAAGTAAATGCACAGCTATTTTCAAGTCCCAGTATATTCGGTCCTTTGTGGTTCCATTTATCCTTTGTTCCATTGTCTATGAGGCTGTTTGCATTTCTCACACTTAGCATTAACTTTCCTCTTCCACACAAAAATCTCTAAGCTTTTCCAGGAAGTATGTCGCAGTCCTATCTCCAAGGTGAAAGCTCACATCCCCAAACTTCAATTATATGATAATCAATAAACATTTCATGTAAAATAATGCAATGTAACATACTGTAATATAACATATAACATGAGCTGAGATAATGATATACTATTACATAATATAGCATTACAATATAAATAATGTAATGTTATATATATGTAATATGTAATAAATGGATACATACAGTGTTTAATAAACTGCAATAAAAATTAACTTGAACATACAAGCATAACAGCAACGTGTATAGCAACAGTATAACCACATAGACTCATAGACTCAGAGCTAGGAGAAACCTTTAGAAGCCACAGAATCCAGCCCTGTCATTTTAAGGATGATGAAACCAAGCCAAGAGACATTAAATTGCTTGCCCAAGGTCACACAGGAAATAAGGGGGAGAGGTGGGATTCAAACCAAAGTCCTTTGACTCCAAATCCCACATCCTTTCCCCTGCTACCTGTACCATGTACCCCTGTACCATGCTGCCTCTCAGTCAAAATGCTTATAGGTGCATATTCAAATATGTAAATATTTCTATTTAGATGGTTACAGTCAGTCTATATACATTATCCATTGTCTTACTTTCTACCTTTGCAGTATTTCACATAGATTTTCCCTTATCTACGTACATGCTGCATATTTGGCATCGTCTAACTACCAGAGTCTTATCAAAAGCAAATCAGAAGGAACATGATTACTTTATAATTTCCTTTCCTGTATTCACTGGGTCTCTCTCTTTTTTTTGATTAATGGGGCAGTACTTTAACAATATCAAGATCTGTGGTTTTATCAGTCTTTGGCCATCCCCTCTACCCTTCCAGATCTTAATCACTTCACTCCTTAATGGATTATCTTGATGGATTTTTATTGTAGTAGCCAATTTTAATTATTTTTTGTGGTCAAGAAAATTCATTATCTGATGGACAACCATCTAGTGATGAGCCTCTCTGTGTGCATGTACTTGGTCTTTTTTCTGCCTTACAATCCCAACCATTTGACATTTAGTGAGGCTTGAACTCTTTATCTCTCCCATTCTTTTTTAAAAAAAAATTTCACTCTATGACCTCCAAGAATCATTCTTTGGATATATTCTTAATATATATTATATCTATAATATAATATATCCCTAATTTATCTATAATATAATGTAGCCATAGCAACAACAACAACAACAGTATATCCCTAACGGTAGGATTACTGGATCAAAGGGTATAGCCAGTTGTATGGCTTTTGCGATATAATATCAAATTATTTTTTTTAGAGAGATTTCATCAATTTTCATTGCCACTGACAATGTATCTCTGAAGTCTGCCATGACTGAATTTTATAATTTTTATCATTCTATTTTTTTCACTAGATCAATAGGTTCAAGGAGTTGTTTTAATTCCTTGTCTTTTGTTATTATTGAGGTTGGACATTTTTCTGAGTGTTTTTTTTTCTTTTTAGTGCAGTTAAAGGAATTCAGACTAGGAGTCTGAGGACCCTGGTTCAACTAGTCCTGATTCAAATGTCTGCCAGCTCTTACTTTTATGACTTTGGGCAAGTCACTTAATGTCTCTGGGTCTCAGTTTCCTCATTTGTAAAATAAGGGGGTTGAACTAGTTGGCCTCTAAGATTTAAATCTATGATCTTATGGTCCTATGAGCCTATGAATTGTCTGTTCAGATACTTTGACCATTTTTGGAGATGTGGTTTTGTATATTTGTATCACCTCTATGTAAATTTTAGTAGGCAAGCTTTTGTCCAAAAATATTGCTAATATTCCATTGCTTTCTTTTTCTTTTTCTCTTAACTGTTGCTTTTAGTTGTTTCAAGTTTTAAAAATAATAAGATTCAACAACAAAATTGTAGTGATAATTTCTTTTATTGCTTCATCAGGCAAGAATTTATCTCCTCTTGACATCTGGAAAAGACTCACTGAATTTCAGAGCAGGAAAGTATTTTAGAGGACATCAGTCACATGAAATAGGTAGGTCATATTGTACCTAAAGCCTAATTCCACTCAGCAGGAAGGATTTTGGGCATGTGCCTGTCACTCAAATACTTTGTATTAAATCGTGGAAGCCCCACAATTCCTTCACTGGGTTCTTAGCTTATCTAGCGAAGGAGTGTGACTTAGTCAATATTTGCCTCAACCTCTACCCACCATCATGTCCCATCCATCTTTTTGATGAATGTTGTTGCTCAAAATTTGTGTGAAAGACCATTATTTAGTAAATAATTTACTTGAATAAGATAAAAAGGAAAAATAAGAAGCATTAATTGTTCAGATCATAGATTTAGAAGGGGTCTCAGAGGCCATCAAAATTAACCCTGACATTTTACAGATGAAAAAACTGAGGCCCAGATTAGTTAAGTGACTTGCTCAAGGACACGTAGGTCATACCAGACAGAGACAGAATTTAAACTCAGCTCCTCTGATTCCAAAGCCAGTGCTCTTTAGTATACTGTATAGAGGTCTGGTTTTGGACTGAGGAAGTCCTGGGTTCAAATCCTGTTTCTGGCACATATGAATTGTGTGACCATGAGCAAATCACATAATTTGGCAGTTTCCTAGACAAATCTTTAAGACTATAGATTGCAGATGACTTGTTGATCTGCAATGATGAAGGGAGTTTCCACATTGGGAGTTCTCTATCTTGATAAAATCACAGGTCTGGAATGTAAAAAAAACCCCATTACTCAGATGTAACATAGACTATACATTCCATTCATTTCTCAGACCACATTTCTTTCAAAGGCAGAAACCCTCTTCAGACTGGATTTAGTTACTGTACTCTTGTCTCACAGCCATAATACAAGGTTGGGAAGGGGAGCTAACCTGGATGTTCAATGTCTCATTTTAGATCTTCTGTTGTTTTCCTATGCCATGGGAACTGTTTACAGACAGTTAGCAAGTGACCAATTATCCATTCTGAGATTAAGAGTGCTGTGGAGCCTTACAATGACTTTTATTGTCACTGTCACATGTGCAAACCAGAATATAGGGTTGCTTCCCAGAGTCCCAGCATATTCTATTCTGTTGAGATCTAGCACTCCATAGCAGAAGATGATCATACCCCATCTGTCCCTGTAGCTCCCAGCCCTGAAACAGGGAGGGAAATGCTGATAAAGTACATCAGAGCCTAACACCCACATTGTACAAGCTGACTGTCACAACAACAGGGGCATAGAAATGCCTCAGCAGACAGTTTCCCTCTCAGTCCCTGTCTGTTTCATCCTCAAAATTCACCCACAGTCTCATGTACTATGTCAATCTTATGTCTCTGCCAGTTCTAAAAGTCAAATAAGGCTACTGAAAAGGGGCAAAAATTCCCTGTGGTACACAGATGAAAAGCCTGAGGTCCAGAGGAATGAAATGATTTTTTCAAAGTGACTCAAATAGTGGCAGAGGTGAGGCTAGAACTCAGACTCTGTTCTTTCTACAATATTACACTGGATAAGTATTTTATTCCATTTACTTCTAATTTCATATGTGGTTTTGAAAAGAAATGGATAATAGTTTCCGTAGCTAGATGGCAGTTTAGAGGCTCTTCTTTCTTTCTTTCTTTCTTTCTTTCTTTCTTTCTTTCTTTCTTTCTTTCTTTCTTTCTTTCTTTCTTTCTTTCTTTCTTTCTTTCTTTCTTTCTTTTTTCTTTCTTTCTTTCTTTCTTCTTTCCTTCTTCCTTCTTCCTTCCTTCTTCCTTCCTTCCTTCCTTTTTCCTTCCTTCCTTCTTCTTCCTTTCTTCCTTCCTTCCTTCTTTCTTTCTTTTTCTTTCTTTCTTTTCTTTCTTTCTTTCTTTCTTTCTTTTCTCTTTTTCTTTCTTTTTTTCTTTCTTTTCTTCTCTTTTCTTTTCTTTTTCTTTCTTTCTCTTTTCTTTTTCCTTTCTTCTTTCTTTCTTTCTTCCCCCCTTCCTTCTTTTTTTTCTTTCTCTTCTTCTTTCTTTTCTTCTTTCTTCTCTTCTTTCTTTCCTTCTTTTTCTTTCTCTTTCTTTTTTCTTTCTTTCTTTCTTTCTTTCTCTGTCTGCCTGCCTGCCTACCTGCCTGTCTGTCTGTCTGCCTATCTCTCTTTTACATATTCACTTGTCCTGCTCAATCTATTCAGGGGCAAGTTCAGTCACTATGACTTTAATAACAGTGACAAATATGTCTTAATGTTCCTTAAATAGGATTGGTGAGTAATTGGGCACTGCTGTCTCCTATAGCCATTGGGCACCCAGTTGGACTCGTTTTGCCAATGAGAAATTTGGATTACCTCTTATTCATAGCCATATCAAGAGAAATTCAGAGTCCAGAGTAAGAGGAGTAAAAGTGTCATACTTTGTCCTAATCAGACCCCAATTAGACTTCTGTGTTCAGTTCTGGGTGTTAAAATTTAGAAGGAACATTGAGAAACTGGAACATATACAAAGGGGGTGGGGGAGAAGATAAAGAAGCAAAGCATAGAAAGGGAACTCAACTTATGTCATGTGAGGCTAGGTTAAAGGCAAAATATTTTCAGGCACAACATATTTAGCTTAGAAAAGAAAAAATAGGGAAGATGTGTTCCCAGTCTTCAAATAAATGAAGGATATTCATATGAAAGAATGATTAGATTTATTCTGGTTGGCCTCAGAAGGAAGAACTAGGACATCTGGATGGAAGTTACAGGAAGCTAAATTTCAACTCATTTTAAAGAAGACAAGATAGGGAATAGGAACAATTCAAGCTATCCAAAGACAAACAAGCAGCTTCATGAGAGTGATTGTCCCTCATTGGAAATCTTTTAGGAGAGGCTGGATTCCATAAGTCAGTCATATTCTGGAGGGAATTCATGGTTCAGTTGGCATCAGAATAGATGACCTCTGGACTTTCTTGCAACTCTGATGCTCTGTTACTTCATGACATTTTTTCTCCATAGTGTTAATTCGTATTCCCAACAGCATTGATTTTGATAATGATTCCTTTCCCCATTGTTTAACATTATACCAATTTTTATAATGCATTTAGAGCTATTTCTGTAGTTCTATTAACCTTCTTCCTTATCCACCCCCCCCCAACCATTTTGCCCAGAACCAAAGAATTTTGGCAATTTTAATTTCATGATAGCTTTTAGTTTCTAGAAGAAAAAAGTCCTTCATCATGAACTTTCTCCCCCGTATATTTTTCTGGCATTCTTGCCCAATTGCTTTCCATATAAATTTAGTGGTCATTTTTTTTGCAGTTCCCTATTGAGATTTTAATGACTATTACATTAAATCTACAAATTGGTTCGAGTATTGTCATCTTAATACTATTTAATCTTTCTAGTCACATTCACTTTGTTCAGGTTTGCTTTCAATTTTGCCATTAAAGGTTTTTAGTTGCCTGCAACTCTCAGAGGCTTTGGAGTCAAGAAAATCCTGGGTTCAAAGCCTGTCTCTGAAACTTATCAGCCATCAGTGAATAAGTCCCTAACATCTTGGTACCCTCAGGCAACTTTCTAAGACTATACATTTTTGCGAAAGTGCTAATAATCTGCATTAATAGGGGAAGTTCTGCATCAGAAATTCCCCATATACCCATGTGATCACAGTTCCAGGACAAAATTCCCCCAGACTTGTCTTTATAAATGTCTTCTGTGTCCTTCAATAGGTTAAAAGTGAACGATTTAATATTTTCTATTGCTATTGTGTAGTTTCTTTTCCTCATTATTCTTTCTAGTTGCTTATTACTGAGATATAAAAATGAGATTGATTTTTGTGGGTTCATCTTATGTCCTACTAATTTGCCAGACTAATTTGTTATCTTGATTTATTCTTTCTGCGGTTCCTTGCATTTTCTAGGTATGTGATTATGTTGTTTTCAAGTAATGACAATTTTATTTTTTCCCTTTCCAATGTTTATGCTTCTAATTTATTTTTTATGCTTTATTGCAATAGCTCCCATTTCCAATCCTAGATTGACTAGAAGTGTTAACAGTGGCTCTTATTATGTTGTTCCTGCTTTTAATGGGATTGCATCCAGTATTTTTCCCTCACCTGCCTCTCTTAAAAAAAAAAGCCTAAAATGGTGTGACAGAGGATAAAGTAGAGACAGGTGGTACCACACAGTGGAAGTTTTTCCGGCCCAACAGATGTCAATGAAAGGGTTATATAGTCTGCCCAAGTAACACTTTCCCTTTTGTCTGACACCCATGCTGTGGGTTGGATCAAGACTGGTGGGCATACTGCCCTTTCAACAGATGGTCCGAAGTGTAGGCAGCCATGAGAACATCTATAGACACAGGGAGAAGTATCGTATTGATCCAAATAAAGGTCACATCCAAATGGAGGCCTCACATTAAAAATCAAATCTCTTCAAAATTTAAAAAAAGGTTTATTTTGAAAAAATAAGATAATTATATTCTAGAATCATATTTTACAAAACCTAGATCTTGAGAAAAATGTGATCTATTTTTGGAACATTATGGCATATCTAAATATGAATATTGAAACCATTCCCCCAATTTTCCATTCCTATGACTGAGGGAGACAAAGGCTTAATCTAGCATTAAGATGGATGAATTCTAAAGGGTTCTCAAATGTTACTTCTATGTTTCCTGTGTCTTTTTCCCAGTTCTGTCCCATTCTCCTAATATATATATATATATACACTAAAGGGTAAAGTTAATATCATTTAAATTAAATCACTTCATTTTGAATTCTCTAAAACAGCCTGACAGAATTAAGAGCTTTATTAAGAATGGATAATGGACTAAAGAAGTCTGAAACAATAGGTCTCTTGAAGGAGAAAAATTCAATACTGCTTAATTTGGACATCTTCAGTCAATTGTGAGAATTTGTGTTTTTCCACATCAGATTTTTAATCTCAGAATGTCTTTCTTATGACATCTGGCCTACTGCTGGGTTACCTCTTCCATGTTTGGTAATGGGAGATTCTCTATCAATGCAATTTTGTTTTAATTAATACCCAAATAAAGTATGTGGCATAGTTGATAGAGCATTGGCTTCAAAACTACGAAGACCTGGATTCAAGTCCTATTTTGAGATATATTGGTTGCACGACCCTGGACAGGTCACTTGACTTCTCAGTGGCCTAAGCAACTTTATAAGGCTTTGTGTTGCAAAGAAGGTGCCAATCTGTATTGGCAGAGGAAGTTTTGTTATCCAGGAAGCTCCCTGTATCAATGAAATCATAGGTTCAAACCCAATCCTGTATTGTACTTCAAATGTAACTATGAAACCTACAATAAAAATCATAAGATTATATATATGTATATATATGTGTATATATATGTATATATACATATGTGTATATATACATATGTGTGTACATATATGTATATGTACATATGTGTATGTATGTATACATATGTACATATATGTATGTACATATGTGTATGTATGTATATATACATATATATATATATATACTAAAGCTAAATGTAGTACTTTTTCATTGCTGGTCATAAGGTGTTCTCAGGGCTGCTCTTCCTTTCTTTTTCACCTTCATCAACAACAACAAATGAATGCACATTAAGCATTAGCTGATTTTTAATCATCTCTATATATTATTAACTGACTAGATTTAGATTAAATCATAATTCTCTATCCATAGTCTGCAATATTCTTCAAGTCTGAATAATGTTAATCATCTACATAAAGACTACATGACATGAGATAGCTAGGTGATGCAATGGATAGAGCTCTGGCCTTGAAGTCAGGAGGACCTGAGTTCAAATCTGATCTCAGACACTTGATGCTTACTAGCTGTGTGACCCTGGGTAAGTCACTTAACCCCGATTTCCTCACACACAAAAAAAAGAAGGCTACATGACATTAATTGCCTTTTTTGTGTCTTCTTTTTTAACCTTCATATTAATACTAGATTGTAAGCTACATAAATGTAAGTTTGATCATGTCAGCTCTACCCCACCCCCATCCCCATTCAATTAACTCCAGTGGCTTACTATTGCCTCCAGAATCAAATATAAAACCTCTGTTTGGCATATAAAGTCTTCTGTAACCTGACTCTTTCCCACTTTCCAATCTTCTTATATCTTAAATTCCATCCCTCCCCACCCCACCACGCCAGATCCTCTGTGATCCAGGGACATCGTCCTCTTTGCTATTCTTTACACAAGACATTCCATCTCCTGACTCTAGGCATTTTCACCAGCTGTGTTCCTGTCTGAAATTCCCTCCCTTCTCACCTCTAGTTCCTAGATTCCCTGGCTTCCTTCAAGTCTCAGCTAAATTCCCGCCTTCTACAAGAAGCCTTTCCCAACCTTTCTAAAACCTTCCATCTGTTGATTATTTTCCAATTGGTCCTGAATATGTCATTTGTACATAGCAGTTTTCATGTTGTTTCCCTCATTGGGCTGTGAACTCTTTGAGGCCCTTTCTTTGTAACCCTAGTGCTTATTACAGAGCCTGGAGCATAGCAGGCGCTTAATAAATGCTAGATGACTGACTGACAGGGGCACCGATTGAGTCTTATTCATCATTTTATCACCCTCAGCATTTACTAGAGTGATAGATGCAAAGCAGGTGCCTAATAAACATTCATCAAGTTACCAAATATACTTTATCAATCACTGACTCAGTGAAACAGCATGGCTTAATGGATGGAAGGCTGGCCTTGCAGCCATGAAGAAACGGATTCAGGTGCCCCTTCTGATCCATTCTGGCTGTATAACCCCAAGCAAGTCCCCAGGCAGCTCTCTAAGAGTAAATTGCAGAGAAGGTGCCCATCTGCATTGGTAGAGTTTCCTTACCTGAGAGTTCTCTATTACTAATAAAATCCTGGGTCCTATCCCAGCCCGACTCAGTCTCACTCTCTTTTAAAACTTAATTTAATGATCATGAAAGTCAACATGTTGATTGTAGATTATCCTTTGAATAAGTAGTGGAGCAGTAATGGAATTCCCCATTAGATAACGCTATGCTTCAGCTCTACCGAAAGGTCAAGAGAGTTCATTCTCAATGTCCATTTGCTCTTTAGTCTTATTCCAGCAACTTACCACCTGTGATGCAAACATCCGTCCGGCAGGAAATAATCTGAAATACCTGACTCATTGATGTGTGGGTCTCAGGTCATCTCACAACCACCAGACAAAAATGGCTTTCAGGCCCAGCTGCCCTGGACCTAATCTGAACTAGTGACCTAGAAATGCAAAACTCCATCTCCTGTTACCCATCAGCTGAAACATCCTGTCATCTGCTATTTTAATTTTAAAATTTCGGCTACTCTTGCAAAGGCACACACCCTTTGAGAGACTCACCCTGGCTAAGGATAGATTTGAGCACAGTTAAGTTCCTGTCATGGGATCTGTGTGGGTGGTTCGCCCCTCAACTTATTAATTTATTACTAAAAGAGAAACCAGAAATAGATCTTAAAATATGAATTCACTTTAGAAAGGTTGTTTTTCTTTAATCAGGGATGGTACAAACCATGGATATGCTGGTAAATGTTTAACAATGTACACACAATACACTTCTAAGTTTAATCCATATTACAACATTTTCTCCATCACTTTCTTAAGTCTAGACAATCAACAAAACAATAGATCAAGCCCTACTTTGTAATGTTTGCTGATTTTAGAGGTGTAAATTCTTTGAGAGCTAGCTCCAGCAAACTCCTAGTGTTGATATATAGGACACAGTTTCAGAGGTATGAGAAAGGGGAAGCGATCAGGGAGGTAGCAGGGATGTGAAGGTCATTGAAAAAGCAATGATGAGGAACAGCTAGGTGGTGCAGCAGATAGAGCACTGGCCCTGGAATTAGGAGGACCTGAGTCCAAGTCTGTGTGACCCTGGGCAAGTCACTTAACCCCAATTGCCTCAAAAGAAAGAAAAAGTAATTATGAATTCAGGGATAAGGATCATAAATTTAAAGCCAGGAGGGACCTTAGCAATCACTGAGTCCAACTCCTTCTTTTTGCAAATGAAGGAGACATTAAGTGACTTGCCCAGGGTCACACAGCAAGTTTTAAGCCTAAGTTTTCCTAACTCTAAGTCTGATAGCTACCCATTATATCACCCTTTCTCTCTAGGAGGAGGACATAGTACTCAACTTACCTAGCATTACACCCTTAGTGGTGGCAAAGTGGAAGAGTTAACCAAAAGGAAGGGGTCAACCTAATCTATTATCCAGATAGATGTTTGTTTTTGTTGAGTTCATGTTCAACTCTCTGTGACCCTGTGGATCATACTGTCCATGGGGTTTTCTTGGCAAAGACATTGGAGTGATTTGCCATTTCCTTTTCCTGTGGATTAAAGCAAACAGAAGTTAAGTGACTTGCCCACGGTCACACACCTAGTAAGTGTGGGAAGCTGGATTTGAACTCAGGTCTTCCTGACTCTAGGCCCGGCATTCTATCCACTGAGCAACCTAGTTGTCTCCTAGGCAAATAGAGGTTAAGTGGCTTGCCCAAGGTCACACAGCTAGTAAATGTCAAAGGCCAGATTTGAACTAAGGTCTTTCTGATTCCAGGCCCTACTTGGCATTCTATCCACTGAGCCTTTTATCCAAATAGTGCTGGCCCTAATCTGGTATCCAAATATTGAATCACCTATATCAGTTTTTCCCCAGCGGTTTGGGGATATATGAAGAGAATCTGAGGAACAAAATATTTCATTTTCACAGCCTCTTACAAAAATCCATTATGCAAAACAGCTCTTCCAATGAAATATTTGAAAGTGAATAATGCAACCCTGTAAGTTTTCCCCAAAGAGTCATATCATATGTCATTGTATTCTTAGTTTGGAAGTGACTTTTTTATTACTAAGTTTAAAAAATTCAGATAGCCAAACTAATTTTTTTGCCTGTCTTAACCTTTTTTCTTTTTTGAGCCTTGCAACCACCTGATGAATGTTTGTTAAATTAAAGCCCAGCAACCTTTTCTGGTTTTTAGAAAATTTGTCCTAGCACTTTGCTCTGGGCAACAATCATAAAGAAGCTATCAGGGGAGCTAAAATAAGAAGGAAGGGAGAAGTTCATATGATCAGAGGGACTGATGCTCAGACCAGAGAGAATGTCTAAGGAGGAACTTAACTTCCTTTACATAATGATTTGGGTATGTAATTATATAGACAGAGATTGCACATCAATGTCATCCCTGTTTTGAAATACACCCATTGAAAATTTGATTAGATTCAAAATCCAACCAATAGAACATGCAACTGAACTCAAAATTTTAACCAATTTACTTTCTCTAACAGAAGTTATGGGAAAAGAGTAGACCTATGATTATACTGATAAAGGAAACTTCCAGTCAAAGAAGGTCATAGGCACCTTCTCTCCTGGGGGCTGTATATTGACTTTTTAAAAAAATATATAATGTTATATTTATGAGGCATTTGGTGGCTCAGTGAATAGTGCATTGGGTCTGGAATCAGGAAGATCTGAGTGCAAATCCAGCCTCAGACACTTACTAGCTGTGTGACCCCTGGGCAAGTCACTTAGCCTCAGTTGGCCTTAATCTACTGGAGAAGGAAATGGCAAACCATCCCAGTATCTTTGCCAAGAAAACCCCCTGGACAGCTATGGTCCATGGGGTCACGAAGAGTTGGACACAAGTGAATGACTGAACAACAACAAAAATGCTATTTGTATTTTATTATACTTTTATTTATTTCATTCAATATCTCCCAATTGCATTTAGCCTGGTTCAAGCCATACTCTGGAGGGCCTGAGGTCTGAGATACTGTGTTTATCACCTCTGGCCCAGTACACTGACTGTTTCAGTGGTTTGCCAAGGGTCAGTCATTTATCAGGAGGCCTCAAAGTCATGTATTTCTGGCCCTAAGAAAGGCTCTCTGTCCACCTCACCATACTGCCTCTTTGAAAAGTTATTGTTAGAAACAAACAAACAAACAAACCCTTAAAGGGGCAGCTAGGTGGTGCAGTGGATAGCGCACCAGCCCTGGAGTTAGTAGTACCTGAGTTCAAATCTGGCCTCAGACACATAATAATTGCTAGCTCTGTGACTCTGAGCAAGTTACTTAACTCCAGTTGCCTCAAACAAACAAGAAAAACACTTAAAATTTCAGGTAGCTTTCATTTTAGAAATATTTTAACTTAAAATAGTAAATAAAATTATAGGTTTCATTCATAATAAAACTAATTTGTGGTACTTCAGAGTGGTCAGAAAAAATACTGAATTTTCAAGGAACATTTTTGTTCACACACAAATTGGCATATACTCTTTCAAAAACCATTTGTGATGGAAATACCATAGACTGTTTTAAGATGTGTATGCTCTAAATTAAATAATCAGATAGATTAGAAAGCTCTTAATGCAGTTTTTTACTCCTATGTGGAGGGTCGGTAATTATCGGGTGAATTAGAGTATGTTTTTTTCTAGATCATTTTGAGCAATATTGGTTTTCTTGCTTAAATTATATATATATATATATATATATATATATTATATATATATAAGTTATGTATATATATATATGTACACACACACAACCCCCAGATTTTCTAGAAAATGATCAAACTTTGTTAGAATTTTCATTCTTAATTTTAGCATATGGGGAAAAAATCCATAGTCAATTTCTTTGCCTAACCAGTTCCATCTCCCCAACTATATCCAACTTAGAAACTGAGGATAAGAAATGTCAATTTTATCCCAAGTAAAGTAGTATAAGGAACTTTAGACATGTGAGTATTATTTGGAGCGTTAATTTTGTTAACTCACATTTGTAAGAAATAAATGACGCCTGCTATTATAAAAGTGGCTTCCAAAAGGCAAAGTTGTTCTAGTACTACCATGCTTTCAAACAAAGTTTAAAACAACCATCCCTTATAAGTTTCTTTAACAAAGTCCAGACCAGGCAGCTTCTGCTTTCTATTGATTTAAATAGAGGAGCGCAGATGAGACAAAATGTTCTCTTCTCTCAATTTGTAAGGATATATTAGAAGTAAGACATGTGTAGTGGGCTAAAAGAAGGTCATCATAATGTTCCACAAATGTTTGAAGAGTGAATCACCCAATGCTTGGATGACAGGAAGGAAAAGGAAAAGTTGGGGGAGGAGGAGTTACCAAACTGCTAACCTCTTTTTTCTATTATAGTAGTACTTCCCTTCTCCCCTTCCCTACCCTCCATCTATCTCATCTTTTCACTTTAAAAAGTCCTTAAGCCTAAGGAATGTTCTTACAGGCTGTATTAAGTGACTTGCCCAGGGCCACACAGCTAGTAAGTGTCTGAGGTCAAATTTGAACTCAGATCCTCCTGATTCTAGGGCCCGGACTATATCCACTGTGCCACCTAACTGTCCCTAGAAAATATTTTAAAATGAAAATACTTGAATGGGAGGGCTTTTCCCCAGTGCAATGCAAGCTCTGGGGACAATTTTATTTTGTCTTTGTCAATTCAGTACCTAGCATAGTGCCTGGCATATAGTAGGTGCTTAATAAATGCTTTGTTTAGTTGTTTCAGTCATATTTGACTCTTTGTGACCCCCTTTAGGGTTTTCTTGGCAAAGATATTGGAATGCAATATCCTGATCCAGATCATTTTACAGATGAGGAAACTGAAGCAAACAGTGCCTAGGATCACATAGTCACTATGTATATGAGGCCATATTTGACCTCAGGTTTTCTTGACTCCTGACTCAGTGCTCTATCACCTATGCTCCCTTAATGTTTAGTTAATTGAATTTAATTGCTCCATTCTTGATGTCTACTTGTGAAATGTCATGTTCTCAATGGCTCCAGGTCACTCATGACTAGTTTTAAAAAGGTTAGTCTGTGAATTGATCCAACCATTCTGGAAAATACCTTGGAACTAAGCTCGCTAAGTCACTAAGCTATACATACCTTTGAACTTCCAATAACACTACCACAGGGATCTATACCCCTATAGAGGTCAAAGACAGACAGAAAGGACTCCCATGTACAAAAATAGTTATGGCGGCCACTTTATAGCAAAGAACTGGAAACAAGGTAGATGCCCATCAACTGAGGATTGGCAAAACATACTATGGTCTATAAATGTAATGGAATATGATTACATTGTAAGAAGCTCCAGCCTGACTTTCTTCTGTCACTTAGCATATTTTTGTATTAGCATCCCCTGTTGCAAGTGTATTCTCTAGTAATATAAACTAATTTTAATTAATATTGGTGGGATTGGACTGAACTGTAATTTCATTAGTATAAGAACTCTTGATGAGGAAACTCCTTAGACTTATGCAGATTGGTACTTTCTCTTAGACAATTGCCAGAGATGCTGAAAGGTTAAGTGATTTGCTTAATGTCACACACTCAGTATGTGTTAGAGGACGGATTTGAACCCAGGTCTTACTGACTCCTGGGATCTCCATCTACTATGTCACATGCTCTAATTTTATTTTTGGCTTGTGTATAACTATAAAATCTGTTCTTAAAATTTTGAAATATACAACAAAGTGAAGGGGATCGATGCATGCCTGTCAACAGTTCTAAAGCATCAGAACCAAGGACTTCTCTGGGCATGAAACCTTGGCTAGAAACCCCCCAGTGTCCAGTGGTGTAAGAGAGTAAAGCTTATGGATTTGGCTAGCAGAGATTTCTATCCACAGGCAATAAGCATCATCTGATAAGATTCAAGATTTAAATTCAGAATTGGGTCTGAAATAAGAGGTCAGCTGAGAGGAAATGTACCAAATACAGGTAAGGAAGGACTGAGCTCAACATATTGTTAAGTTTACTGGCCTGTGCTGCTGCCCTTTGGATGCATTTACAATGCCACTGCCCTATTCCTCTCAATAAGCTATGATTCTGATTGCAGGCAGTAGCTGACAAATGAGAAGTGGGAAAAGAAGATGTGATAAATGGAGATGGATTTAATGAAACTTCACAGCCAGAGCTCCCTGGTCTTCTGTGTAGAGGTGAATGACTATTGGTGTGGAGCACTGCAATATGCCATATGAGTTTTTTGCTGAACATTCCTCCTTTCCTTCTTTCCTCCTTCCTTCTTTCCTTCCCTCTCTCCCTCCTTCCTTCCTTCACCTTCTTTTCTCTTTTCTTCACCTTTCTTTCTTTCCTTCTTTTTTTCCTCCCTTCCTTCCCTCTCTTTCTGTCTCCCTCTCTTCTTCCTTCCTTCCTTCTTTCCTTCCTTCCTTCCTTCCTTCCTTCCTTCCTTCCTTCCTTCCTTCCTTCCTTCCATGGCGTGGGTCTTGGGGAAGAAGTATATACATTACAAAATGAATGTGATATAAGAACAAAATATATTAATAAAACTTATTTCAAGAAATAATTTCCTAGCTTGAATAGAACTTTTGCAGGCCTTTTGAAAATAACTTCCATATCCTAGTGCTATAATCTGTAACTGATGAATCTCAACTACAATCTCAATCTATTTCAAAACAACTGTAATAACTTGGAGAAATGGTAAAAGGGAACTACTTATCTATGGGTAGGAGTGTGCAGGTAAATATTTAACAAAGTGACTCTCTGGAGAAAAAAAATGCATTCAAGGTGCACTTTTAAACTTAATCTGCATTTTCTCCATCACTTTCTTAAGTCCAGTCAATCAGCAAAACAATAAATCAAACCCTGATTTGTAGCATATTTGCCCATTTCTGCCGTGTAAATGCTCACATTAAAAATTTAACATTTGGCTCTCTCTAGCCAGTTCAAGTTGTCTGTAGCATAACACTGCTCATGAGTATTAATATGATTATTAAAGTTCACAGGATTATAGGTGTAGAGCTGGAAAGAACACACCAAGGTCCAAAGAGATTAAATAATTTGCCCAAGATCACACAGGTCAGATGTAGGATTTGAACTCAGGTATTCTGACTATGGAGTTGGGGGCAGGGAGGTTTGTTTTGTTTTGTTTTCCATCTCTGAAATCTGAAATCATCAGAGCTGGTCTAGATAACCATTTTTAAATTTCATCAACTTGACCAGAAGGCATTGAGCTGCCTTTTGAAATCTTCTGGGATTCAGCCATGCTCAAGTGCTTTGGTTGGTGAGGTGCCTCCATCTCCTGGCAAAAGAATTTAGTTTCAATTCTGACCTGGTATATGACAGTTTTTGACTGAGGCTCACCAATTGTAATGCTGTCTTCTCTAACCAGCCCTTGCCCATAGGTGGCAGTAAAAGAACCTGTAGGCAATATTCATTTTACATAAGAGGCAGCATTTCTGTGAAAAAATAATGTAAACTTCCCCTAACATTTGGAAAATTATGCTAACCATGCTCTGAAAAGAGTTAAAGGAACTACAACAGTAAACATAATTTTCACTAGACATTTTGTGAATGTTTTCAAAACAGCATAGAAGACTGCAATCTTGAGGAAACAGAAAATGGTCCTGTCACTCATGCTGGATGGCAGCTTAATGGAATTTTTTCTCCCTACAGAAGATAACTGTGTGGTAGATTGAGACTGAAAATAATGATAATAGCTCAAATTGATACAGCATTTTGTACTTTGAGTGCCTTCCTCACAACAATCTTTTGAGATAGTGTTGTTGTTTCTTTTAATAGGATGAGTAAATGCTAAGATTTTAAAAGACTTGATCATCCAAAAAAAAGTCAAAAAATATTCATAGGATTACTCATAATCAGAGAATCTCAGGGACCACCTTGATTAATCTGAGCCAGAATCTTCTCTACTAGATATCTGACAAATGATCACATGGCTTTTGCTTCTAGGCATCCACTGAGAGACACCCCACTCCCTCCTGAGACAGCCCATTACACTTTTGTATAGCTCTGTATAGCTCAAGTGTGTGGCCACAGTCAGACATCGTGCGTCTGAAAGATGACAAGACTTTGTTGCCCCAGGAGGCTAGTTAGAATGGAAATTCTTAGAATAGGAAGTAGACACTCAACGTGAAGAATCGGAAGCCCAAGAATAGTGGGGAGTATAAGTACCAGGTCTTCAACCAGGCTAGCAAGATTGACACTACCTATAAAGTAGTTACATTACAATTGTAATGAATTTCTGTCTTGCATCAACCCAAATTTGTCTCTTTGCAGGTTCCACCCTTTTCATCTATCTCTTCCTTCTGGAAAGCTGAGGGAAGAAAGGATCTGAGAGGAATTATCTGTTATGAAACATCAGCTTATTTTGTCCTTCATGTTCCTGTATTATGTGCCCTATAATCTAGGCGGTAGTTATCATGGTGTGATATCATGTGTACATTCCATGGACAATTCATCTCTTTGCCTGTTTCAGCTCCATAGGTAAATTTTTCTGTTAGGAATAGCTTCCTATTCTGATAGGAAAAAGAGGCAATTGGAAACAGTTAAGTTCCAGGTCGTTTGCTCCTGTGTATTTAGTTAAGATTATAAGCAGAGAGAACATAAATATCTTATAGGATATGGATATATAATAACCAATTTATCTGGACAACTGAATGCTGTAAGACAGGTTGTGCCAAAAGAAGCCTGATCAGCTGAAGTCAGAATAACAAAAGGGATTTGGTGTCCTTGGCTACTGACTCCATTACTTTGCAGTTGGATCTGAAACATGCTTTAGTTCTGAAGATTCAGATGAAATAATTCGGATAATAATCCGGATGAAATAATTTCTAATGTAGGTATCACAGCTCAGTAACTTTGCGCTTAGTGAAATCATCTATTAAAGCCTATGTATGGTCCAATCGTCTAGTAAGACTAGCTTTCTTTTTTTTTTTTAAGCTGCAGTTGTTGTAATTTGATCCTTCATCCATGCCTCATCACCCTCCCATTCACTTCCCCAAGTCTCCATTCTTCCCTTACTTGACTGGTAGATAAGCCAAAATATTTGGTGCCATTTTCAATTATGTGATGTGAATGGAATCTCTGGGCAAAAAAAAAAAATCCTCTAATTCATTTTTCTGCATTCACTGACCCTATTTTTAATTAATGGGACAATATTTCACTATTCCATCAATATTTAATAATTTTTTTACTGATTTATTAGATAATAATAAAAGTTATAATATTATCATGGCCACTCTCTCCATTGATGTAGATCTCAATCACAGTTTCTGTAAGTTTTTCAAAAATATAAATATTTGTAGTGAACTTTTAGTGTCCACGGTAATTTATCACCTAGTGGCCAGCCCTTTTGCAATGAGCCCCTTCAACATGGCAAATCTGGTCCTTGGGCAACAGTCACAAGGTCTGTTGTTGGGTGGATATTCAAAGCATTTCCATTTATTTTGATATCATCAGGGAAGGGTTAACAACTGGCAATGATTATACAGCACTGTGGCAGAAAAAGGACAATCTCTTCTTGGAAAGAGAGGCAGAGTCCAAATTGAGAGCCAAACAAATGTGAACCAAAAGGGCAAAGAATGTTGGTATCAGGGTTTCTTTGGAGAGGCAAAAAGTGACATCAGAAAAGAGTAGAAATTAGTTAGTTGAGGAACAGAGATTTAAGCTGGGAGGTCAGTACTGGATCAGGAGGTAAGGTATAGGGAGTGCTGACTATTTGTATGCCTCAACCATTTACTATAAGCTTCTATCTTTTATAGTAACTACTTGTGTTCACTGACAAAAAAAAAACTGCATTGATGGTCCCCAGAACTTAGACAGTGCTGGCACATAGCTTAATAAATGTTTATGGACTGGCTGACAGGTCTGCCACACTGTTTCTGACTCAGTTGTCCAGGAAATTCATTCACTTGGACCACTAGGACCTGCCAGAGCTCTTTTTATACTAACATAGTCTTTGAGAAATCATCTAGTTATCACCTCCACAGTGTGAAGAGGAATCAGAGGAAAATTAGAGGCATTAAACTAAATTTTGAGAAATTAGCCTGTGCAACCATGGCTCATTACTTTATGCTGTTCTGGGTTTGATGCTAGGTAGAAACATTGAATGATGAAAACATATTTTAGGTGAAATGTGGCAAATTTTACTTCTTTTCTTTTTCTTGTTTCTTCTAGAAAGTGGAGACTATCATAATCCGTTGCTTTCCTTACTAAATCCAACTTTTTCCAACTGGTTTCTACCACGAATGAATTTTTTTCACCTTTACCATTTCTCATCCCCACCTCCATGTGAAGTTCATCTCAAGTGCCTTTTCCTGCCAAAGAACTTTCCTGGTCCATCCCCTGAAGCCAGCGACCCCTGAAATTCATATGGAGATCTATATATCTATATATCTATATATCTATATATCTATATATCTATATATATATGTATGTATATATATATGTATATATATATATATTTACTTTGTATATGTTTTATATTTACTCATATGTATTCATGTTGTTTCCCCCTATAGAATGTAAGCTCTTTGATGGCAGGTACTTCTTTGTTTTTGTCTTTGTGTCCCAGGATCTGGCAAATGCCTGACACAGAAGTGGCACTTAATAAATGGTGATTGATCTGATTGCTGATAAAAATATGAACAATAATGTAGCATCATTATTAATCAAAATATGAAGTTATAGAATCAGAATGATAATACCTCAAAGTTGGAAAGAACCTCAGAACTTGAGTGCAACCTGGATCCAATGAGGCATCCCCTCTAATTTATCCTAATAAGTGGTCAGTTAGAAATATGAAAAGCTAAAAAAAAAAAATCCAAGATCCTCCTTAGAGCTATAAATCATAGATTTTTAGAGCTGGAAAGGAACTTTAGAAATGATTTAGTTCAATTTTCTTATTTTATAGCTAAGAAAATGGAAGTCCATGGAGACAAATAATAATAAATCTCATATATTTAGAATTTTCTTCATAAAAATGTGGTGAGGTAAACAGTACAAATATTGCTGTTCCCATTTAACAGATGATAAAACTGAGACTCAGGGTAAGCAGAATGCCCAATGTCACACAACTGACAGGTGTTGGAAATAATATTTAAGCCTAAGTCTTCTAACTCCAAGTTTATTGTTTTCCACCATAGCAGACTTCCTCTCAGCTATTAACCCAAAGTTACATCAAAAGTCACTGCAATTTCCTTGAAAAATTTTTGTTTAAATAGAAGGTAAGAGGGAAAATGAGAGTTGAGCAAAGATTGAATGAAGTAATTATGAGAGGTAGTGTGGCATAATGGAGAAAAACATTACATTTGCTGTAAGGAAGACCTGGGTTCAGATCCTGCCTCAGACACTGACCGTGTCTGAGCCTCAGTTTCCTCTTATGTAAATTACAAATAATAATAGCATCTACTCACAGAGTTATTATGAGGATCAAATGAGATAATGTGAGGAACAGGTGAGGTAAGTATTTCACATAAATGCTTGCAAAATTAAAGTGCTATATAAAAGTAAGCCATTATTATTTACAAAAAATAGTAAGAGTTTAATAAAAGGCAATGGAGAATAACTCCACCACACCTTATAATAAACAGTGCCATAAAAAGTTAACTGTGTATTAGAAAATTGAAATTACATCTGTCTTCTGTATGATACTACCAATTCATAATCACCACCCAAGTGGATACAAAAAAAATAGGAGATGCAAGAGAAAATACGTTTGGCACAATACATCTGGAGATCTTTATATTAATTTTTCTTCTGCTTTGTCATTTTTAATATACATTTCTAATAAAGGATGTTTAGCTTTATGTGTTTTGTAGGAATTTCAGCCTCTCCAAATAATATGCAATTTGGGGAAAAGCAAAGTAAGGATGACAACATTGCAATCAGGATAACCTACTTAGGTGGAAAGCGTTGTTCAGTTATTCAGTCATGTCTGACTCTTTCTGACCGCCTGAACCATAGCACACCACTGCTGTCCATGGAGTTTTCTTGGCAAAGGTACTGGAGTGGTTCTCCATTTCCTTCTCCAGCAGATTAAGGGAAACAGAGATTAAGGTACTAGCCCAGGGTCACATAGCTAGTAAGAGTGTGAGGTCACATTTGAACTCAGGTCTTCCTGACTCTAGGCCCAACACTCTATTCACCGAGCCATCTAGATTCCTCCAGGTAAAAAAGAGTGATGTTTCTTATTGTTGGGTATCCTTGTCCACTGTCAATGAAAAAGAATAATTCATCTACCTCAAAAAGACATTACTGAAAGGACTTATTAACTTTGGTCCAGAAAATACATACATACATATATACATACATACATATACATATATATACATACGTACATATATACATATATATATATACACACACACACACATATATGCACACAAACATAGATACTTTTAGTATATCTTTTTGAGTTGTAAAACTTCAATGGAATAAGGGCTGGTATCCAAGTTGATAGATTCGAGAAATGTTAAAACACCACCTAGGCAGTGGTGATACAAATATAACATGATAAACAGAACCTATCATCAAGAAATTCTTCTGAGGTGTGGATATAGGGGAGGCAGAGAAATGCCACTATAAATACATCTAAAAAAAATAATAATAGCTAGTAGTTATATAGCATTTTAAGATTAGTAGAGCTTTACAAATATTATCTGGTTTGATCCTCATGGCAACCCTGAAAGGTTTTATAGGTGAAAAAGCTGAGGCAAACAGAAATTAAGTGACTTGCTCTGGGTCGTATAGCTAGCATCAGAGGCCTGATATAAGATAATTGGAGGAGAGAAAGAGCACTGACAAAAAGATCACAAATACTTCCAGTAGAAGATGGTACCTGAATCAAGCCTTGAACTGGTTAAAAATCTTAAGAGGGAAAGATGAGGTGGGAATGCATTCGAGGCATGAGAAAGCACCTCTGCAAGGGCACAGAGTTGGGAGGGGAAGGCCAAGTTCAGAAAAACAGCCATTAAGTCAGTTTTGCTAAAATATAATGGATGAAGGGGAGTAATATAAAATAAAGCTAAAAAGATAGACTGATGACAGATTGTAAAGGGCTTTAAATGTCAAACAGATGAGTTCATATTTTATCTTGGAGAAACTTGGAGCCATTGAAGATTCTTGAGGAACATGGTTAGACCTGTGCTTTTATAATATCAATTTATCAGAAATTTGGGGAGACAGACAGATAAGAGTTAACATTTGATATAATGTAGAAGAATAAAGGAGAATAAAGAGTTAAGGATAGGGGCAGCTAGGTAGCACAGTGGATAAAGCACTGGTCCTAGAGTCAGGAGGACCTGTGTTCAAATCTGGCCTCCAAAGAAAAAAAGTTGAGGGTGACTCTAAGATTATGAACATGGTGTTTGAAAGGATGATGGTACCCTAAGGAGAAATGGGGACATTGGGTGGAATGGGCAGATGAGAACAATTTGTTCCAAAGGCCATGAAGGTGGCTGAAGCAGGTGCTGTGGAGAGGTTAGAGGTGGTCAGACACCAAAGATACCAAAGTCATCCACAGCTTTCCAGTCGCCAATCATCCTGACTTTTGTCTTGCCACTGGACTTTGATATCTCTGGAAGAGAGAGTGAGGTTGACGATTTTGTGCAACTCTGCCTCACTTAAATCCATTTCATGTGCAAGTCAAGACATCACCCCATGATGTCATTGGTCCTCTTCAAGAATGAAGGATGAACAATAATGCCTAGACAAGAGCTCTGAGTGGAAGGGAGTATTCTGAAAGGTACCAGATTTAAAAACCTGGAACTGATGGAGGAGGCCACTGAGTAAACTGGGATGAGGAGGATGAGAGATTGAGCCCGGAAGAAGAACTACGTCAAGTAGTACCATCATGGTATCCCCAGGCCCCATAGTTTTGCAGCATATGATGACTTCAGAGTAAAGGAGAAAGGCTAATCTCTATCCTATACTGAGATAAAAATTTACCTGATTGTTTTGAGGGACTGGTATAGAATTCTGTGAGCAGATGACACCAGTTCCTAATCTTGTACCATAGGGTTTGAGTTCTGCAGTGAGACTGCCTTTCTTTTCTAATTTTCTGGGGGAATTAGTAGAGTTTAGATTCTAATTTCCCTTGAGCTGGTAAGGGGGAAAAAATGATTGTTCTGTATTATACTAGACTCCCTATCATTATTTACATTTTTAACCACTAGGTGGTCTTAATATCTACTCATTAAGGAGGTCCAGAATCACCATGATGGATTGCACATATTCCACTGGGGCAGAAATGATAAGTCAGGTACGATGGTTACCAGAAAATCAATGATCTCCTATCCCTCAACCATGCTTCTCTCTATGGGGAGGTACAGTTTACTCCATAAGGATGAGCCCATTAGACTGTGAGCTCCTTGAGAGCAGGAACTATCTTTTACCTGTCTTTCTATCCCCAGTGCTTAGGAATTATTGGCACTTAGTAAATGTTTGCTGATTAATTACGAGTGATTGGATTGGTGGATCTATCCAGTCAGAATTTAGCTGAGACTCCACACATTTGTTAACACTGCCCTTATTTTGAATAGTTCCATTTTACAATGAACACTAGTCACCTGATGTCGGCGTCACAAGCTCCCTCCCCATTTAAGCAGATCGCATACTGAAATGTTGCATATAGCATTTACTCTTATTATAGAATCAACACATAGCCAGTAGCTAATAAGAAGGAAACAATGCGTAGCTATAATAAACAACAAAGAGCAGCTGTAAGCCTGCTATTCTCCTAGACCTCAAAAGTACTCCCCTCCCCAACACAGAATGGATCTGAACTCTGGAGTTCCACGACAAATACAATTTGAGTTTTCACTGGAATAGGCAAGGGAATATAAGAATTCAGTTCTTACGGGATGCTCTGCTTCATACTTCCCAAGAGCTGATAATCACCTGCAGATGAAAAACTTCCCAAACTCATTGGAGTTTGTGCAAACTGGAACTCAGGAGGGTGGTACCTTGTCTGGTCACTGTCAGGGACTTTATCTGGTTGCAGCTAAACCATCATAGAGCAGATTAATGGAACTGGTGGAAGTGGCTTAGGATTTTCATTCAATACACTCTTCCATTTACAGCTGACTGGATCATAAAAACAGAGCTGCTGCTTCTTCCTTTATTTTACACATTAGGAAACTGAGGTCAAGAAAGATTAAGTGACTTGCCTAAGTCACCGAGAGCCAGGGTTGGAATCTAAATCTTTGACTCTAAATCCAATGCTTTTCTCACTACACCAGGCTACCTAGTCCTTAGTGTACACGTACATATGTGTATATGTGTGTATGCGTGTGCGTGTGTATATATATACACATACAAACACACATACATGTGAGTACACATGTGCCTATGCATGTGTTATACATATGTGTATGTATAACACACATATATGTACATTTGTGTATACATAAGTATTTATTTTAATATTTTTTACAATTTTATGTAAAAACAATTTTTACATGCATTTTTTAAAAAATTTAGTTCTAGAACAGCTAGGTGGTACAGTGGACAGAGCACAGGCTCTGGAGTCAGGAGGACCTGAGTTCAAATCTGCCCTCAGACACTTGATCATTTGATATTTACTAGCTGTGTGACTCTGGGCAAGTCACTTAACTCCAACTGCCTCACAAAATAAATAAATAAAACCTTTTAGTTCTAAATTCTCCTCTTTGCTTTATTTCCCTCCATTCTCCTTGAGACAACAAGCAATTTCATGTAGCTTATATATGTAGTGCTTATATATTTTGATATATCCCAGACAACAAGACTGAACTTTTTTCTCAATTAGTTCTAGTTATCTATTATGTGGTGGGTCCCTTCTATGACATTTTGATTAGCATATTTCTTTATTGCTGTTTTTTCTATTGGAAATAGAAGTAATGTTAAGCTCTTTTAGTAAATAGCATAATTACATTTCCCTTTACCACACTTTATTTTATCTATCTATTTATTTATCCATTTATTATTTGTTTGTTTAAGCACAAATACTTTCTAATTATTTTTTTAACTTTCATTGTACTATCTTTTTTCCCCTTCTACTACCTCCCCTACCAAATAAGAAGGCAAGAAAAACAAAATCTATTACAAATATGTATAGTCATGTGAAACATATTTCCTCATTAGCCATGTTCCAAGAGGAAAAAAAGGCAAAAAAGAAAAGAGAAAGAAAAAGAAAAAAATACAGTATTACACTCTTTCAGTGAAATGGCAACCCAAAATCTAGTATGGTTTTCTGGTCTGCTTCCTTGACTCTGCACCCCAACAGTGTTAAGCTATTTAAGTGACAAATAATTCACTTAAGCTGGAGAATTACAAAGCTCTCCAGATTTGCTCTCTGGGTTCTTGGAGTCTGCCTCATTCAAGCTGTAGATGGTGCTAAAAAGTCATATAGACAAACCCAGCCAGCTCTTCCCATACCAGAATCCTGTTTTCTCCAATCGGTTCCCTGCAGCTACAGAAGTCCTCCAATGAGTTCCCAGCAGCAACTGCAGAGACTGGCTTTAACCACTGGTCTCAGCTGACTCAGTCTGAAGACATTGTTCTTAGCATCTGTTTGTCTTCCTCTCTTATTCTTTTAAGCAAGGGGGGAAATCACTGCTCTGCTTATAGCTTTACTGTTAACTTCTCTCTTCAGATGGCTGCAATGTCTTCTTGTTTTCTGATTTTTGATCTTTCTGCCTCTTTGTTATCTGACTTTGATAGCCTTAGATAGGGTCCTTCCCATGAGTAATAGCTTATCTCTAAGTATTAACCCTAAATCCACAATTCTATCAGGTCCAATCTTCTTGTTGTCCTTCATATTCGAAGAGGTCCAAAATGATATCGCAATGGCAGGATCAATGTACAGTGTCTCCAACGATGGTCGATCAGACCAGTAACTCAGTGGTGCAGTGGACAGAGTACTGGGCCCGGAATCTTGAAGACCTGAGTCCAAATCCATTCTCAGATAATCCCTAGCTGTGTGACCCTAGGCAAGTCATTTAATTTCTCTGCCTCTGTTTCCTCAGCTGTAAAATGGGACTAATAATGTATAATTTTTCAGCTATAATTTATTACTGAAAACCATCATAAACAAACAAGGTTATAAATAGCAATGCCTTGTTCTTATCCCCATCTTCCTTCACCACTTGTGCTTTTGAGGAACATGCTTTCACTCAGGTACTCTCAAACAATCTATGTCCCTCCTCAAGCACTTGTATCTGAAGGACTTTGTTTCTTATCAAGTTGTTTTTCATCTGTGTTGCTCACACAAGTGTCTTTTCTTCTTTCCATAAATAAAATGTCCACATATGTCTACATACCTTGTTCCTAGACTGAACTCCCTCCTCATCCTATGCCTTGAACTCCCTATCTCATTTCAAAACTCTAGGTATGTGGAAGCTGGCTTGTATTGGCTTAAGAGAGCCCACTGTTAATTTTCATGATGTGCATTTACACCTCAGAAATTGGCTAACACTATGATTCAGGGCCTGGTTTATTGTTGTTTTTCTTAGTGTTTAGATTTAGAAAGTGATGTAGAAAATGTTAACAATGGAGATTCAACTTCGAAATGTTGTGCAACATTTTTTTCAGGAATCCAGTTGTTAAGCATTTACCAGCATACCACTGCCATGACCCAATCCATGTGACTCGTGTGCTTCCTAAACAAGACCTGTCCTGATTCTTCCAGTTATTAGTATATGTTTCATTTAACCAATTACTTTGTATATCTTGTGTCTCTATTTAACTGTGTAGATACTTTATCGCCTCAGTAGAAATTTAAGTTCTTCAAAGGTGGAGGCAGTCCAGATCTTATCTTTTTATCTCTAGCACCTGTTATAATGTCTAGGACATAGTAGGTATTACATAAATCAAAGGATAAGGCATTTATGAAGAACCTACAATGTGTTAGCCACTTGAGATACAAAGAGAAAAATGACATTGTCCCTGCCTTTCAAGAGCTGACATTCTAATTGGAGAGACAACATATACAGTCAGTCAACATTTATTAAGTACCTGCTGTATACCAGATATTGTGCTAAGCGTTGGAGATACAATAAAAGGCAAAAAACAGTTTCTGCCCTCAAGGAGCTCACAATCTAATGTGGAGGAGTGGGGTGAGTGGAGAGGAGATGATAATAGCTGGAGAGGGATCTGAATGGTATCTGCCCCTCCCAGAAGAACCAATTTTTCTTTAAAAGGTATTCAAACTCTCTTCAAAATATAATTGGTCCAAAGGAGTAAGACTCAAACTGTATCTGAATACAAAAGACAGAACATGAGGAAGGCCCCTTCCTTAGGACTGAGAGATGCTTCTGCTGCAACACTGTGCCAAATATGGGGGCAGGAAAGTGTCACTCAAACGAATCAATGCTATATTCTTGCTGAATATCTTTTCCACACTATTATCAAGTAAACCTTTTGTTAACTGTGAGAGAGTCTGTGAGTGTTTGATTTCATTCTACTCCTGAACCTGAACCATTAGACCAGCCTCAGTTCGGCCTCACCCAGAACAGCTTCATATAGGGGGTGGCAGTTGAGTTTAGGGTTTTTGTTTTGTTTTGTATTTTTTTACTTTTTGGTGAGGCAATTGGGGTTAAGTGACCTGCCCAGGGTCACACAGCTAGTAAGTGTCAAGGGTCTGAGGTCGGATTTGAACTCAGGTCCTCCTAATTCCAAGGCCAGAGCTCTATCCACTGTGTTACCTAGGTGCCTGAGTTTAGTTTTGAAGGGGACTAGGAATTCTAAGAGGCAAAGGCAGTCAGTTGGCAAAATTTTCCATATCAGGTACTATGCTACGCACTGGAGATACAAAAAAAGGTGAAAATATGGTCGTTCCTCTCAAGGAACTCACAGTCTAATGAGGGAAACAACATGAAAACCACTATATACAAACAAGCTATATATGGGATAAACTGGAAGTCATCAACAAAGGGAAGTCACTAGCATTAAGGGTGATTATGAAAAAACTTCTTGTAGAAGTATTTAGTAGAAGTATTAGCTGACACTTGGAGTAAGCCAAGAAAGCTAGGAGGCAAAGATGAGGAGGCAAAGAGCTCCAGGCAGGGGGGACAGTCAGTGAAAATCAGTGAAAATTGGTCAGTGGGTGATGTTGTAGAATGTTGTGTGTTAGGAACTGTAAGGAGGTCAGTGTCACAGGATTGCAGTGAATATGGAGGGGAGTAAGGTATAAGAAGATGGGAAAGTAGGAAGCGGACAGGTTATGAAGGCCTTTAAAACTAAAAAGATAATTTTATATTTGATACTAGCAGTAATAGAGAGCCACTGGAGTTTATCAAATGGGGACGGGGTGACAACATGGTCAGACCTGAATTTTAAGAAAATCGGTTTGACAGTTGAGTGGAGGGTAGACTGTATTTGAGGTAAGGAGACTGAGTAGCATTCAATTGCAACAATCCTCACCAGGGTGTTGAAGGTGTCAGAGGAGAAAAGGTGGCATATAGAGAGATATTACAAAATTAGCAATGATAGCACTTAGCAACTGATTGGATATTGGAGGGAGTGGAAGAGAGAGATGAGTGAAAGATGATGTCTAGGTTGCAAACCTGGGTGACTAGGGAAATGACAGTGCCCTAAACAAAAATAGGGAAACTAGGAAGAGTGGAGAGGTTGGGGAAAAGATGAGTTTAGTTTTAGACAGGTTGATTTTAAGATGTCTACAAGAAGGTAAATACATTTTCTCTACTTTCTTCTTTCTTTTTTTCTGGCTGTTAAACATTTACTAGCACACTGCTGACTAGACCTGGAGTAAGGAAGATTTGAGTTCAAATATGGCCTTGGATACTTACTAGCTAAGTCACTTAACATCTGACTGCCTCAGTTTCTTCATCTGTAAAATGGAGATAATAATAACAGCTACCTCCCAGGGTTATTGTAATATGTAAATGAGATAATCATAAAGCACTTTATAAATCTAAGAGAAGTATATAAACACTAGCTATTATTTCTACCATTATTATTGTTATTAAAAGCAAAAGCGGGCACCAGACAAGGCAGCTAAAATACTATTGGAAAATTTGATTCAAATTCAACAAAGGAAAGAGGCCTGAGAATTGCTGACTTCACAGATTCACCTGCACATCATGAATATTTTCAAGAAGAGTCAAAAGATGCTGGATATGTTGAACATCAAATGGATGGCACCATTAAACACAAAATTGGTTCAATGCTAACATAGAGACACAATAGGGATTCATTTCAGAATCGCATGGCTATATGCAGCCAGACATTAGATGATCAGAGCCAAGGACAAAGTAAACACCAAATGTAAAGAAAGGATAAAAATGATAAGACTATGCAATATGGCATCTACAACAAAATTTGTTTTAAAAAAACAAATCAAGCTATCAAACTCTCCCCAAAGGAAACCCAATCACAGGAAATTGGACAAAAATAAGACATTGGTTTTCTAACAACATCTATTTTCAACAGTTCAACTAACGCAGAACTACTGCCACAATGAAGAAAAAGAAAAGAACTTATAAATCCTCTTCAGTCAACAAATACCTAATATCTCTGCCAAGCAAAGACACGTGGAAGCCAAGGACAAACCAAGGGCTTAGATCATACACTCATCTACAAAACATTATGGGAGAACAGATGGAAGACTACAAGGAAACAAGACTTCAGAGAGCTTGACGTGACAACACAGCTAGCCATCCCATCACTCAGTGTTGACCAATGAAAACAGAAGACCCCAAACAGATGCAAAACGCTGCTATTTCATAGGAATCTACTTTCATCAAAAAAAGAATCATTGCAAGTCATATTGGCACCTGAGAAAAATAGGCTTGGGAAAAGCAGCTGAGCATGAGCAAAAAAAAAAAATGCCTCCAGAAGAAATATTTGCTGGAGCTCTTTCTGTGGTGGCAAAGAATTGGACATAGAGGGGATGCCCATTAACTGAATAAGTTGTGGTACATGAATGTAATGCAATACTGTTGTGCTATAAGAAATGATGAGTAAGTGGACTTCAGAAAAACCTGGAAAGACTTACATGAACTGATGCTGAGTGAAGTGAGCAGAACCAGGAGAACATTGTACATGGCAACAGCCATGTTGTGCAATGACTAACTTTGATAGATTTAGCTCTTCTCAGCAATGCAAGGATCTAAGACATCTCCAAAAGTCTCATGATAGAAAATGCTATCCACATCCAGAGAAAGAACTATGGAATTTGAATGCAGATCGAAGCATACTATTTGCTCCTTTTTTTCCCTTCTGCTTTGTTTTGTTTCTTCTTTCTTGTGTTTCCTTCTATTTCCTTCTATATCTATTTCTTTACAACATGACTAATGTGAAAATATGTTTAATAAGACTGTATATGTAGAGCCTATATCAGATTGCATGCCATATTGGGGAGGGAGGTGGGGAGAGAGGAAGAGAAAATTTAAAACTCAAAAGCTTATGGAAGTAAATGTTGAACACGAAAAATAAATTAATTAATTAAAAAAAGAAATCTTTGCTGAAGGTAACATAATTTTAAATGTGTTCGGTGGCTGATTATAAAGATATTTTAGTGAATGACATTTTTAAAAATGGGAAAAATCATACCTCCACCAAAAAAAGTTACTGAAAAGACATCAGAGATCCATTTTTGACCAATTTTGACCCATTTTTAATCTTTAAGATTTATTCTCATAAAAATTTTGCAAGAATGGTGTATACACTCACCCACTGCATCTGTGATGAAGATGTGAGAAGGGAACAGATGGGCTTTTGCAGGTAACAGTTTACATTAGCCCATATCTTCATGACCATATAGCTGACTGAGACATGAAAAAATATATTATCACATTACATCTATTGTTTTTTGATTTAAAAAAAATTTGATTGAGAGGATTAAAATTCAGGCTTGAAAACTCTTCTCAGAAAAAAAGGTGTCTTCATGACATACAGTTTGAGATATCCAATAGGCAGCTGGAGATATGAGACAAGCAATCAGGAGAGAGGTTATCACTGCATGACTAAATCTAACAATCATTTGCATAGAGATGATAATTGCATCCACAAAGGGGCAATGAGATGATCAAGTGAAATAAAAGAGAAGAAAAGATGGTCCAGGACAGAACCTTGAGAAAGGAACATTAAAGGTTAATAGGAACAATCTAGATGTTGATCCAACAAAGAAGACTGAGAATGAGTGATCAGACAGGTAGGAGGAGAACTAGGAGGGATCAGTGTAACAAACATCTACAGATAAGAGAGTATCAAGAAGATAACAGTAGTGTCAAAGGCTTCATAGAAGTCAAGAAGAATGAAGATTTAGAAAAGGCTTTAGGCTTTCGCTTGGTAATTAAGAGATCATTAGTAACTTGAGGAGAGAGTAGTTTCAGACTTCAGAGTTAAGATGAGGGGAAAGGAAGTACAGGTACCTATTTTAGATGGCCTTCTCAAGCAGTTTAGCCATGAAAGTGAGGAAGACAGATGAGGATAGGCAGATCAAGTGAGGGTTTTTTAAGGATATGGAAGACGTGGGCATATTTATAGGCAGTAGAGATGCAGTCACCAGACAGGGAAAGATTGAAGACTAGTGAAAGAGCAGGAATAATAGATGGGGCAATCTGCTGGGGACACTGGGATGGAGTGAGATTATTTGTACATATGGAAGAGTTAGCTTTGGCAAGGAAAAGAGTCACCTTTTTATGTGAAAAAGGGTGGAAGAGATCACAGAAGTGAAGAAAGAGTCCATTTCAGGCATGAAGGATAGCCTTTTGAGTTAAACTGAATTAAATACATTTGAACTGAATTGATTGAAATTTTCTGATAGTCTCAGTTTACTGGTAGTGCCTGGACTTGTTAGTAATGAGTAATGGACCAAGACTGCCAGATAAACTTCCATAGGAAGATAAAAAAAAAATTTTCTGCTCAGCAAAGAGTTTGTTCCAGCCACCAATTACAACTGCAAGGAAGATATTTGCAGAGTAGGATCAGAGGACAGAGAGTTACTGGATTTGGCAGCCCAGACCACTATTGCTTCACTCATCTCCTGGCTGCCCAGCTGTCCTTTTGATCTTCCAAACTTAGTTCAAGGCATGCCTTCCCACCCAGCTTGATAAGCCATAGTTTCTACTTCAGTACATTGGAGAACAAGTTGCCCTTTCAAACTGTCTAGTAGGAACTGAAGAGGGAGTCATTGCCCAATTTGGAGTCTTCAGCTGTCTGATTATCTGTGCATCTTCTCTTGATCACCTTTGTGCATTGTGCCTTCCTCCTCACACAATATTCGACAACCAGCTAACCTGTGGAATTTCTGCGAGCAGTAAGGTTCTCTCTGAACTGCAATGGTCATGTGTTGACATGTTTTTTCTATTGCGGAGCATTGAATAAAGCACATGACTTTCCAAAGAGTAGCCACTTTCTTCCTTATACCCCCATCAAATACCCTTGTGGTTGCATCAAGGACTATGGCAGCTAGGTGTACCCTGATATAGTGGGGGAAAGTGCTTGACCTGGAAACTTGGGCTGGAGCCCCAACTCTGCTTATTTATTAGCTTTGTGACTACAGGTTGGTTGCTTAATAGCAATGCTCTACGTCTTTAGCAAGTTAAGCCACTCAGTCCTGTAACTCCACCCTAGGGTTGAACTAAGGGGTGTTGGGGGAACTCAACTGAAATAATAGATATAAAGCACTTTGCAAACCTTAAAGAGCTTTATACATGCCAGTTATTATTATTATTGCTGTTGTTAGCCTACAGTTACTAGGCCTCCTGTCTAGTGATGACTTTATTCCCTAAAATTTCTACTATAATTCTGCTGAGCTCAATTAATGTTTATAGAACAATACAGAACTGTGCTGGTCAATGTTTAACAACTTGGCTGGGAGGAGGGGGTTGCGTGCATACACATTTTTAAAGTTTAATCTACAGTATTAACACTTTCTTCATTCTAGATAATCAACAAAACAGTAAATCAAGCCCTGACTTAGAATGATTGCCAATTCTGACATTTAAATGCTCACACGGAAAATTTAGCAAGCAGCTCTAGGAAGCCAGTTAGAGCTATCTCCAGCACACTATCCCGATTGGTGAGTGAGTGCCAACTATATGTATGTATGTATGTTTACATATGTATGTATGTGTGTATACTGTTATCCCTTCCCTATTGTGTGCATTGGGGGCATGGCACCCCCATGATATGGAAAAATCTACATAAAATTTTTGGCCCTCGCTTCGTACCCGAGAAGTCTGAAATTTTTCTTTTTCTCTTATGGGGTGTTTACAGTACTTTATTATAAAATTTGGATAGATATTATACAATACTATACATATATTTTATGCATTTCTGAGTTTCTAAAATTTTTCTGCATCTTCTACTAGCCTTTGCATGTTGTTTGCTGCTTCTGCAAAATTCCCCCAAATTCCCATTTAATTTCTTATGCTGACCTGCAATACAGCGAAACCTCGATGGGGAAAGTCGTGGTGTAGAAGGGATAACTGTAAACACACACACACACACACACACACACACACATACATATACACATATACACATACACACATACATATACACACATACATATATATACATACATATATATGTATCTCACTAGATAATAGCCAAGATAATATGTAGTCAGCCCGAATGCCCAGATCATGCTTCACACCATCCACTTTGTGCATCTTGCTATCTTGTTCATTGATTGATGACTGATTGATCTGCTTTGTTCTTCCTTGCTTCCTTTCTACCTCTTACTCTGGGAATAGTGATCAAATAAATATTACCACTGTTTCTGCAAAGAACATGGCAACCCATTTGGCTATTCCATGGCTTTACTTACCATTACTGTGACACTTTTTGAACACCACTTCTCTACACGTGTTATCTCCTCCTTTAAGTTTCTAGGGAGAAACGGACTGTCTCACTTCTGTATTTGTAACCCCTGCCCAGTGCTGCTTGGTACATAGTGGATACGTGCTTTTTGTTTGTTCATTTATTTATCTCTGAGCCCTATCTATAAAATGGAAATAATATCATGTACTACATAGAATCTTCGGCTTCCTTCAAAGCCCAACTCAAATTCCACCTTCTATATGAGATCCATCTTGCTGTCCCCTAGTTGCTAGTGCCTTCTGCTCCCCTACCCCTTGCCAAATTACTCTGTATTAACTTTGGATATATTTAGTATATGCTTATGTGTGTACGTGCTGAATCCTCCAATAGAATGTAAATGACTTGAAGGCGAGTCTATTTTATTATTTTTTATTTACTATTTTGTCTTTGAGCCCACAGTGCTTTGCACAATGCCTGCCCTCAATAAATGTTTGTTGTTTAAGTAATTGATAACTCATAGGGTTGTTATTATTGCTGAAATAACACATTTGTGTTCCAATGAAAATGTCCCAGTTTTCCCTATAATCAGAGTTTATCGCTTTGTCTTAAATGTATTTCAGAGTATAAGTGTTCTTGAACAATAATTTGGGGATTAGTTGCCTTTGTGGATTTTGAATGCTGAATATGTTCTTGTTTCACAGTATTTGTTAGATTATGCTAGCTTGTTGCACGTTGAATGCACCATTGGGATCGCCATAGGCTTTTTCTGATGGGATCACAAGGCCACTGAAAGCTGTTTACCACTTGTTAGTTCAGAATGGGCAGTGACTCAGTCTCACTATATATGTAATCTAGTTGGGACAATTGTTCATATTGTCTGTGATATCTGATGGTGCTTTGTACACCACATTCATTTCCAGTTGATTCCATCATCACATTCATAGTTGTGTTTTTCTTTGGCTCTTCTTTGGCCATTCAGACCGTCATTATCCTCATGCTAAGCAGCTTTGCCCCTTCAGTTTTGAGAGAAGATGGGCAAAGATAATGAAGAATCTATATAAAATGAACAGATGTTCTTTTTATGTTGATTTTGGTCACTTACTCCTTCTGATATCTATGCCCAAATGTCTCATGTCGATAGGTTTAATTTCTTAACCCTCTTGTTTTCTGCTCTTGTTTCTTTCTCTAGCTCTCACCCTGCTCTGCTAAGAGTTGCTCAGTCACAACCTTTGTTACAGTTTCATTTTCTAGGGAGAATCTGGAGTCCTGTGTGTTTCTCTTGGCTAGCCCTCCCCTCAGTGGCAATATCCATAACCTCTCTGCCACCATTCATCCTTCCTAGGTTGTAAGTTATCTAGGTGTTAACCTTTAAACTCATAGGTCTCACATGTGGGTGCTACAGGATGTTTCTTATCCCAGATCCTGTGCAAAAGAATCACCGGTTTCACTTTCTGGATCATATTCTATCTAAAACTTGTTCACACTATTACTGTCGAAACCAAAGAAGAAAAATACATTCATGTACTTTTATGATGCCACTGTAGGGCACCAGGCTGAGCAGAGGAGTGGGAGTTATAGCAACAAAAATTTAATTGAATACTTTAAATCAAGAATTTGTGCACTGGGGGAAATGAGAAATTCCAAGTTACAGCCTTTTGTTGCTGGCATTATATTTTAAAAATTGAAAACTTTATGTCTTCACGTGTGTCTCTGTGTTTCAGTGGACTCCTTCTTTTAGAGCAAGGGTCAGGGAGAGGTTCTCCTATAGTTCCTTAGAACAGCTTTTCCTAAGTATGTGTGAGTACACTGGGGTGGGAATTGAGGAAGTGCAAAAATACGGAGCAATAATTTTCTTTTCTACCATGTTATCTACCAGTTGGGTCTTCATTCATTGATATAACCTTCATTGCACTCTTACCCTCTTTACACACTCACACACACACACACACACACACACACACATAAACACCCACGCTCCTTCCCTCCTACCTCCCCTTTCACCCTCTCTCTTTTGATCAAATTGACAAAGAGGAATGAGGAAATGCAGGACATCAAGATACGTCACGTGTACCTTTCTGTCACACCAATGCATAATGGGATGGGACACAGTGGTCTAGAACAATGGCCTTATGGTTCAGCATTCTTTATTTATAGCAATTCCCCCAACTTGTTGCTGGGACACTTCAAGATGTTGAATGACAGCTTAAGAAGAACTACATCTTTTAGACCTGTACTTTCCTTAGAGATTGTTTATCTATCTACCTATTAACATAAACTCTTGCAGATTCTGCTCACATAATCCAGTTGACATTATGACAATCTGAGGACAGAACATTTTCTACTTGGGGAAACCCTCTCTGTATCAAAACTCCTCTTCACTTGGTTCAAGTCAGAATCACTGACCTATTTTCTCAAGCCTCGTTTTTCTTGTATCCATAAAGAACCTTAGCTATAAAATCTGACAGCCGTATTGGGGTCCAGTTGTTCTCCAAACAGGGCAGATTTTTCCTGATGGATTGAGACCCCTCATGGAATCTCTTTAAGGCATTTTGAGGTTCACAGAGGTCCCTGAGATGTCAGAAAAGTTAGTGCCAAGGAAGATCGCGTTCTGTTCATTCTAGGCAATGAGAAGTTCCACTCTTGTTCCTTGACAACCACATCTTTCTTTTTCTCATATCAATGCTTTAAATCTGTTGTAGAATTTAAAAGGCACTTTATAGAAATTACTTAAGCAGAGAAGTGGGCTCACTGGATTGCTGAAGATTCTCTGAATAGAAAGAGGAAAAAGGGACAGAGTTGGTCAGATTTAGCAAAAATCTCTGAGACAAGACATGGGGGAAATAAAAAAAAAGAAATAAAACAGAGATGAAGAGGAGAGAGAAAATGGGTAGGGCAGGAAGCTCATAGTGTTAGACCTCAAAAAAACTTTATAGATCATCTAATCCAATCCCTCATTTTCCAGATGATGAAACTGGAGATCAGAGAAGTTAAATGACTTGCCCAAGTTCACATCACTAGTAGAAGAACCATGGGTAGTAAATAGAACCATTAGTTGAACTCAAGGGGTCTGACTCTAAATCCACCACTTCCACTACACCATGCAGCCTAGACCTGATTGTAAGAAAAGAGAAATACACACACACATATTAACTGAAACTATTTGGTATGTAGGTACAACATATATTTATTAATATTAATTATTAGTCACCATTTAAAACATTTGTTCATATTAATTATTTTATGTATGAATATTAGACAGACACACCAAACAATAGTATATAAAACAGTTTTAAAGTTGTATATATATTTATATATATAAATATGTGTGTGTGTGTATAACAAGTCCTGCTTATTATTATCAATTATTTGATTAAAACCAAATAACGTAAGGAGGAAAATATGTATATTCACTGAAATAGACAAATAAATATGCATATCTTCAATATATAAACATTAAATATACATGTATAATAACATACACATATAGCTATATCAACCTAAAATTATATATACATATATATATCTCCATCTAAAAACTGCTTGGTATATAGTTTAATATTTATACCTAATTAAATATTTATAAAAAATAATTAAATATTAATAAATGTATATTAGACTACACCCCAGTTTTTATATTGGTCCTCCTATGCAGAATTATATGTAGGATCACATTACTAATTTTGCTATTTTTTTTCTGCTTACATATTTTGGTTTTAATAAAATAAATAATAATAATAACCAGGGGCTGGTCTTTTTTTTCCTTTGTAATTAACCACAACACGTCTCTCTCTTTCTCTCTCTCTGTCTCTGTCTCTCTCTCTAACACACACACACACACACACACACACACACACACACACACACACACAACACACGCCCCCTTTCTTGCCCAGACCTAAGATTTCATCAGCAGGTGGCACATAGAGGTTAGTAGTGTTTTGGTGCTGGCAAGCTAGCCTAGGAGTCAGCAAGACCTGAGATTGAAGTCCAGCTTCTCATACCTACTTATTGTGTGACTGAACAAGTTACTAAGCCTCTCCATGCCCTAGGCAACTCTCAAAGACTAAGTTGGCAACTTAGTTGCTGATTTGCTTGAGTAGGAGACACTTAATAGATATTCATTATGGACTTCGTTGCCCTCAAAATCTCTTTTCCCTAAAGTACTTAAACGTTCAATATAATTCTGATGATTTTCCCTTTGACTCTATTAAGTCTTTCTGGATCAAGGTGGTTTAGTTAATTCTATAATTGCTACAACCTTTTACAGGGGTCAGTTACATTGTTTATTCAGGTAGTTAGCAAATTACTTAACACTTTTCAATGATTTTCCCAACACACCTGTGAAAAGGATTTCATACTGAATTATTCTCTGCTAATAAACAATGTAAAATTGCTCAGCTGGAGAGAGCTAATAATCCATTAAAAAAAATTCTACCAGGCCATGTTTTACTTAGTGACCTCAAAATTGTAGTTAATACTAACTACCAGAAGGGGGCCTCAGTCAACAGCTCTGAGGCTACTCTTTGTGGTGCCATAATTTCAGACTAGAGCTCAATTATTATAGGTTTTTAATCATTCTTTCAAAAAAAATAAATTACACTGAAATCATTCCCTGCATCTCAGAGCATTTCTGTACCTTCTCATTCATTTTAATAATGGATTTTTGAAGTGTTTAATGTTGAACATTCTTTAACATCTGGAATTCAAACCAGAATAAATAGTCCTGCTACTCTTAAATATGGATTGCATACATGATGCATGGTATTCCCAGCTTGACGTTCCCAATGTTTATGTCATTTGACTCCTTATCTTAGATTTAAGGAGCTCCACAATTTGGCTCCCACTTCCTTTTTTCTGGCATCAGTTGACCTTATACCCCTCCTGATTGGACTGCTAGCCATTCCCTGAACTCAATACTTCATCTCCTGACTCCCCTTCATAAATCTGTAAGCCATCCCCCATGTCTGGAATGTACTCTCTTCTCATCTCCACCTTGTTTTTCTTCTTATCTTCTCCCAAGGCTCAACTTAAACACTACCTCCTCTGTGGTGCCTTTCCTGACAGCCCCATTTGTTAGCGTTCCCTCTTCAATTTTTCTTGTATTATATTTTTTCATACTTTTTAAAAGTCCTTCTTCTCCCCTGAAGAATGGACATACTTAAAGAAAGGGGTGGTTTCATTTGTATCTCTATATCTCCAGTACCTCATACAAAAACCTTGCATGTGCTTGTTTGTTTGTTTGCTGACTTTGTGATTTTGTTGGTGTTAGGAGCTTGGTGAAGAACTTCTTCTACCAACCTAGAATCCTCTTTGTAGTCTTAGACAGTTGTGGCAGGCATTGAGAAGTTAACTTTCTTGCCTGGGGTCACACAGTCACGTATATCTGATGGGGAACTTGAACCTTCCTGAGTCTGAGGCCAGCTCTCTGAAAACAATGCCACACTACTTTGCATATAGTAAACTCTTAATATACTGTTGAATTAAACTGAATATATGAAGAATGTATAACCAACGTAGATTAGCCAATCACTCTCAATCACATTGGCAAATGGAAGATCTTCAGTACAGGGACAATGGGGAATTCTGTGTGTCCGAGTCCCCCAGAATTAGGGCTTACACACATGAGTATGTATTTTTTGAGGGGGACTGGAATATATACTAACTCTTCTAAATTAAAGCAATTCTACCACTCATTAGAGATCATGTTATATGAAAATTTCACTCCTTTTCCCTCTGCTTGTGAACACACTAATAGATGACATTTATAGAGCAAAATGCCTTGCAAACATTTCATAGTATCCTGTGGGATAACCACTGCAGGAGTTAGTATTCCCATTTTATAGATGAGGAAACTGAGACTTATAGTCTGATGCTAACTCCACTACACAATGCTAACACATTATGCTAACACTTATGCTAACACAACAGCTATTTTTCTGTTACATTCTTTTTGCTAATGGAGCACCCTCTTTGGGATCACTCCCCCAACTTTCACAGTTGGCATGAAAGCTGAAATACTGAGTATGGGGAGCAATTACCATGCTAGTTTGAAGTAACTGGGAGCCAGATTGTAGAAAGCTTTAAATGCCTAGCTGAGGAATTTATAGCTAATTCTTAATGCAACTGGAAGTGATTTGAAATATTTGAATGGCTATGGGGCAAGTAGAAATAGTCAGATTTTTGTCGTAAGAAAATCAATTTGGCAACTGGGTATAGGATGGATTGGAGAAGGAAGAACCTTAAGGGAGGGGCACCAATAGGAGGCTATTACAATAATCCAGAAGAAAGGGCCTGAATAGGATAGAGGCCATGTCAGAAGAGAGAATGTTGTAGAGGTAAGATTAATAAGACTTAGCAGAAACTGGTTGAGTATGGGTGTGGGTAAGAGTCAGTGTGGAAAAAGCAGTATCTCTAAAGTCAAATGACATGCGTTCAAATTCTACCATTGAAATACTTGGGCAGGTCAATTAAAATCTCTGGGCCTAACTTTCCTTATTTGTAGAAACGAAGGGGTTGGACTACATAGCCACTAAAGACCCTTTTAACTGTTGATATATGAATCCAATGACTCAGACGATGTAAATGAGGATGACTAAAAACATGGTAGTTCCTTTGACAGAACAGAGAAGTTGTCGTTCAGTCATTTCCAACTCCATCTGGGGTTTCCTTGGCAAAGATACTGGAGTGGTTTGTCATTTCTTTTCCTTTTACAGATAAGGAACTGAGGCAAATGGGGTTAAGTGACTTGCCCAGGGTCATACAGCTAGTAAGTGTCTGAGGCCAGATTTGAACTGAGAAAGATGAGTTTTCCTGACTTCAGGTCTGGTGCTCTATCCATTGCACCACTTAGCTGCCCATGGAAGTTAGGAGGCGGGACAAAAACCATGCTATAGAAATAAGAAACAAGAGAGGTCAAAGACTTTGAATTATGCCTACAATAGAAATGGTGAAGTTTGGAAGAGGAATTAATTCATTGAGAAACATGAGTTTTGTTTTAGACATGTTAGATTTGAAGTAGCTCAGTGGATAGAGCACTACTAGTCTTGGAATCAGGAAGATTCATCTTCATGAGTTCAAATCAGCCTCAGACTTTTATTAGCTATGTGACCTTGGACAAGCCATTTAACCTGTTTCCCTCAGTTTCTTCATCTGTAAAATGAGATGGAGAGAGAAATGGAAAACCACTCCAGTACCTTTGCCAAGAAAACCCCAAATGCGATCACAAAGAGCTGGACATGACTGAAACAACTCAAGAACAACAAAATTAAATGTCCAGGTAGAAATGGGAAAACAAACAAAAGAAGAAACTGGAATGCTATATGATTGTAACAGGGGCTTGGCCAATGAGTCCTGGGAACATGCAAATTCAATGAGCCTGCCTCTGGGAAGTGTCTGATAACTCAAATGAAGGACTACGGCTCTCTACTTGGAAACATGCACAGGCATTGTGTCTGGTCTTCTTACCTCGTGGAGATGAAGAGCTTTTCAACTGGCTACTTAGCCAGAACAGGGAATGCTTATAAAAAGCACTAACCAGATTAGAGTCTTTTTTCTTTCCTGGGTGTCATCTAGAGAAGACAGGCTGTAAACTTCTGGTTGGGGGCACAGCTTTAACCTCCTAACCCAGGCACCCCACATGTAGTTGTGAATACAGGTCTCAGTTCTTTACCTCTTTGTATTTATTCTTTCCTGCTCGAAAGTGATAAAGTATAGGACTAGATTAGACCTTGTGAGTTTCTAATGATGAGAGAGCAAACCACCAGAGCTTTGGAAGGTGAAGTCTATGCCAGGTTTCTCAGATAGCTTAGCCCCGTGATGAGCAACATCTTGGACCTGCCAGACCCCAGCTTTGAAGTGGATTGAAGACAGCCAAAAGAGAATGAAAATGATCCAACATCAGCAATGCCTTTGGAAGTGAACTAGGTGGTCTGAATGCTACTTGTAATAGGAAGAATATGCCCCTATTATTGGGGAAAATATTTGTACATCTGTTCTTGCTAAATCTTCTCAGTAAATATCCCTTTGTGAGAGTTAATTGATGTTAATTGGTACAGTGACTCAAAGATAAACAGATCCAGGAGGTCAGCATATTGACTTAGAAAACCATAAATTAATATTATCTATGTTGTATTATGTTTTTTGTTAAACGTTTTCCAATTCCACTTTAATCTGATTCAGTACTTGGGAGTTTCGTGGAGAGTTTGACAATTCTGTGTTAAATGATACTAAATGATACTAATCACTGTCAACAAAATCACTAGTCGACAAAAATTTGGGAAGAACATACTGGAATGGAGACTTGAGATATTAGCTTTAGAGAAACATACTCCCAACACTTCATTGGTACCTCCTGGAGCCCTGAGGGGGAAAGTTAGCCAGCTTGGTCTAGGAAACTCAACTCATCATTTAAAATGGGATTTGGGATAAGGATCCTTAGAGCTTATAAAGGCTCTATAATTATAATAACCAAGAAGCTAGACACTGGACAAGAGTTGTAAAAAAGCACCTCCTTCCCTTCTTTGCAGAAGTATGGGACTATAAGAGTGTGAAATGTTATGTGCCCTGGTGTGCTGGTTGTTTTGCTGAATTGTTTTTGTCTTTTTTAAAAAATTCTTTGTTGCAAAGGATAGCTCACTGATAGTATACTCATAAATAGAAATAAAAGTGTTAAAAAAAAACCAAAGATATCAACAATTTTTTTTTAAAAAAAGGAAAAGTGTTGAGATTGTGGGTGGAGTGCAGTGGAAAAGAAAAGGGAATGAAAAGATCACCACTGAGCAAATGGAAGAAATGTATGCAAATAACTCCTTTTGGGTAACTCATATCTATAGATTTGATTAATCAATTAATTAATGGAGAATAAAAACTATTTACGACTCATTGTACCCCTACTCATGGTCCTCACTGGGAAACTCAGAATTCAACTCATGTCCAGTTCTCAATAGAAAAGGTAATAGAAAAGGTAAAAAGGGTCCATCTATGCAAATTCTCTCTCTCTATCTCTCTCTCTCTTCATATACATATGGTTACATATACATATTTATATCTAGTTATATGTTAATTACAGGTCAGCCTTTATTTTACATCACAAAAAATGCAACCAATACAAAAGACTCAAAAATCCTATAGTCAAGGCAACTCTCCTTCCCTTTGGAAAGTCCCAACTTCCCGAGGACGCTTGACAGTTTTCCAGGTGGATAACCCATCCTGTGGTTGAGACTTCTCAGAAGAGAAACACCCAGCGGAGGAGTTTGCTAAAGAGGTAACACTCTTCCCTCTGACATCAGTCAGGTAGTCAACAAATATTTATTAAGTGCTTACTATATGCCAGGCACACAGTTGAATTGGAAGACATCATTCTTAGCAAAGTTACTCCTAGGACTCTGAGAGAACTTGAGTGTAAGTACATTGTGGTCCTTCTCTGGGAACCTAGACCTGCCAGTGTGAGAACAATTGGAGGGATTGAATTAGCCTAGAGAGTAAGTAGGTGCGCACACACTCGTGTGAAAAGTATAAAGTACTACATAGTGGGTGTAGACACTCCCTACAAACAGTACCCAAAGGAGATAAAAATAATTTCATTTTGGGGGGGATGATTTAGGGATATCACCAATAACACCAATTCTTTGATAGAACATACTTTCCCTCATCTCTCATAGTCTATTGATTATTGAGTCTTGTCAATTCTACCTCCACGATATCACTTGTATCTGGTCCCTTCTCTATAGTCCTATTATCACCCTCTTTATAGATTGCTGTAGTAGCCTCCTAACAGGTTTTTCAGCTTTTACTTTTTCTTCCCATCCTACCTGCCACTTCCACAATGATCTTCCATTTACACAATCTTCACATATTACCTTTGTGCTCAAAAATCTTCCGTGGTCCCCTGTTCTCTACCAAGTACAACTAGCCTGGCATTTGTACACTTTCACAATCTGACAGCATTCAGATGTTATTAGCCTTTGCCCCCTATAAACTTAAACCAAACTACTGTTCTTTTTATCTGGGACGCCCTCCTTTTCCCTCTTTATCTGTTGCATTCTTACTTTCACCTTCAAAATCCAATTCAAATACCACTTGCTCCATGAAGCTTTCCCTAATAAACTTGGTCAGTAGTGAACGTTCCCTATGGACCTCACATTCTACTTTGTTTATAAACTTTCTGATGTACTCATCATATAATATTATTTATTACAATTTTCTTCAATTGTGTCATCATTGTACAAGAGAGGCAGCATTGAATGGTGATTAACAACCAACATCAAAACCAGTAAGAGTTGGCTTTGAGTTCTGCCGCTCACACGTGCTGGCTGTGTGACTCTGGAGAAGTCATTTAACCTCTTAGTTAAAAGGTAGCTAATTTTTTTAAAACTACAAGTTGCATAGAAGATGCCAACCAGCATTTGTATAGGGAGTTTAGAATTCCCTATACTCACTAAATCATAAGTCTGGTTACAGTTCCTTTTCTTATCCCTCTTACAAAATTATAAGATCAGTGAGGGCAGGGACCGCGTGTAATCTCAACGTTGTATGGCCACCGGAACCTAACACAATGTTTCACAAAAAGTGATAAAAATTTGTGGATTAAATGGAATTGAATCATTCTAGCATCTATAACATAATGATATAATGATATATTCAGGGCCTATAAAAGTATATAAGACAGCATATCCCTACATGAAATGACCCTCACATTGCTATACTTTATTTGGTTATTGTACCTGCTTTTATGATTTTCCTGCTTTGTCTCTTTCTGTCAGGCTGTTAACTTGCTATCAGTATTTCAACTTCTCTCCTCCTTTCTAATCTGTTGTTCCCAATCTGTTGTAGACTTAGAAATTTGGTCAATATACTCATTGGAACTATGTATAAAATAAGAGCAAATTGTCTCTGAGCAAGACCTTTAAAGCCCTACAAAAAGGCCGTGGATTATAGGATCAGAGATTTAGATCTGGAAGGGACATTATGGTTTAGCTGTGTTTGATTTTTCATGACCCTATGCACCATAGCACTCCAATACTGTCCATAGGATTTTCTTGGCAAAGATACTGCAGTGGTTTGCCATTTCCTTTTTCAGCGGATTATAGCAAACAGAGGTTAAGTGACTTGCTCAGGGTCACACAGCTAGTAAGCGTCTGAGACTGGATTTGGACTCAGGTCTTCCTGACTCCAGGCCCAGCACTCTATCCGGTGAGTCACCCAGCTGCCTCTAGGGATATTAGAGTCCATGAAGTCCATGCCTCCTTATTTTAGAGATGTGGAAACAAGCACACAAATTATACACTCCATGGTCATAAAGTTAGTAAGTATGCTAGTAGAGAATTGAATTTGGGCTTTCTGTTTCCAGGTCCAGTGCCTAGCCGTTATGGCACGGCTGTCACTCCATAATAGCAGCAGAGCCAGGATTTCAACCCAAACTCTCTGATGCCAAATCCACGGCTCTTAACATTGCACCAAACTGATGCCTCTTCTTTATGGAATTTTGGGAGACCTATTTTAGCCTTTTTTGACTTTATTCCCTGGTCATAACTGAGGGGTTCCTACCACTGTATTTTGAGGAAGTGAACAGCTCTTGGGCACAGAGAAAAAACCTTAACCAAGCCTGAGGAGAGAACTGGCCCTGTCCTGGTGTGAAGTTACCCTTGGAATACTGAATCTTGCAATTTACAATTCAGTGTTTTATTCACCCCTTCAGATAAGAAGCATGCAACATAATGGGGAGCATAGAACCAAGGATACAGCCTCAATGGATGCTGATTGGATAAGCACATAATATATGGAATTAAACTCATTATGCCACTGATCTTATTAGGAACATCCCAAATAATGCTATGAAGCTCAACTTGAGAGATAATATCTCAAAAAAATCCCTGGTGGAACCTGATGGTTCAAAATGAGATAGAACCTATACCTTGTGATTCAAGGGTATAGAGAACTCTCAGATGAGAGAAGTCCCTCTATCCACACCGGACAGGACCTTCGGCATATTCTTAGAGTTGCTGAGGTCACTAAGATGTTAAGTGACTTGCCCATAGGTGAAGGAGAAAGGGAATAAGTATTTATATAGAGCCTACTATGTGGCAGGCACTGTGCTCAGTGCTTTACAAATGTTATTTCATTGGATACAACCATTGTATGCCAAGAGTAAGACTTGGATTCAAGTCTTCCTGGCTGGGATACTAACTCTTTAACCACGACACCATACTGCCTTCCATTTACTAGTAACACTTGGGTTTTCTCCCAGTGAAGAATCATTTTCAAGTTCACAACCAGTGTCTCCCATCTTAGCTGCTAAGATTCGTTTTTTGACTACTTGAGAAGCAGCCAGATGATGTATGTATTCTAAGGTTCAGACGCTTTGTATGTTATGGCCTGTATTGTTATGACTATTTATAAAATTCTCATCTAAGAATAAATATGGAAACGTTCTTCAAGTTGCTTTCTCATTGAGGGAGCTAGGTGGTGTAGTGGATAGAATGTTGGCCTGGAGTCAGGAAGATCTGAGTTCAAATCCAGACAGACACTTACTAGTTGCTGTATAACCCTAGACAACCTGTCTGCTTCAGTTTCACCATTTTTAAAATGAGATACTAATAGTACCTAGGCCATTTATGGTTATTGTGAAGATAAAATGAGATCATACTTATCAAATGTTTTGCAAAACTTAAAGCACTTACATAAATTATGATGATGATGAGCCTTCTCTCCAATGTCTATGGACTTCCCTGAAATGAATAAAATATTTGCTTCCATAGTATTCAAGATTTTTATGGGTATATAAATGTTTGGTCATGGTGTGGCTGAAGGATTGTATGATATCCTAACAATCTTCTTTTAAATAATATTTTATTACATGTTACATGTTAAATTACATGTTAAAACAATTTTTTTTAAGTTTTGAGTTCCTAATTCTGTCCTTCTCTCCCTCCTTTCCCCTTCCCCTCTCTGAGATGCTAAGCAATCTAAAGTAGTTTATACATGTGCAATCATATGAAACATTTCCATATTAGTCATTTTGTATAAGAAGACTCTAATAAAAAAAAGAAAAGGAAAGAAAGTGAAAAACATCATGTTTTATTCTGTATTCAAACAGTATTAGTTCTTTCTCTGGAGGCAGATAGCATGCTTCATCATGAGCCCTTTTGGATTGTCTTGGATCATGGTATTGCTGAGAATAGCTAAGTCATTCACAGTTGATAGCTGTACAATATTGCTGTTACTGTTTACAACATACTTCTGGCTCTGCTCACTTCACTTTATATCCATTCATGTAAGTCTTTTCAGGTTTTTCTGAAATCATCCTGTTCATCATTTCTTATAACACAATAATATTCCATCACAATCATATACCACAGCTTGGTCAGCCATTCCACAATTGATGCATCCTAGCAATTTTCAAAGGTCCTTGGCCTTTGACTTTGGTGGAGCTGCAACCAACAAGGGTAGTATTGTAGGACAAACTGTCCTAGTTTAGCTCTGAGCATCTCTTGGCAAGTTAAATTATGCTTTTGGAGAGACTGTTGCTCATATGCATTTGGACAAGCTTGTTTCATTTCAGCCCAGCTTCATGTCCCCAAGGGAGTCTCATCTTCTACTTTTCCCATCGTTTCCTTACAATTTGATTTCCTTTATTAGTTTTATCCATAGAAATAATGAAAATAGACACACCTCAACTGAGTGTTTCCTTGGTTGGGCATTCAGTATATGACTTTACAACTCTCTCTTTTGTCATTCATATCCTTGTTTATCCTAAGAAAAATAATTTCAAAAAGGGGTTTCCCTAAGGGACCATTTTTAATCTAAATTTTGACCCTTTCTCTTCCCAGTGTCAGCAGCTGCCATGACAGTCTCACTTACATACAATTGTAATATTATATCCTTGGGGTAGACCTTAAGGCATCACAGGATCATAGATTCAAAACTAGAAGAGTCCTTTAAGGCTGTGGAGTTCAACCCCCTTGGTTTTACAAATGAAGAAATTGAAGCCCAGAGAGGTTAAGTGATTGTCCAGGGTCCATTTGAGAAAGGAAGAAAGAAGGAAAAAAGAAAGAAGGGAAGAAGAAAGAAAGACAGATAGGAAAGAAGAAGGGAGGGAGGAAGGGAAGGGAGGGAGGAAGGAAGGAAGAAAGAAAGGAAGGAAGAAAAAAAGGAAGGAAGGAAAGAAGGAAGACAAAAGAGAAGAACAAAGGATTCAAACTCAATTGTCCCAATTCCAAATCCAATGCTCTGTATATTCAATGTGTCACCTAGGTACCTCTGAGGAAATGGGATTTCAAGAAATCCAGGCATGGAAGTGGCCTAATTTGTGGCTTAAATGGAATCTTTGATAATCTGATGATTTTTGAACAGTAATTGCAAAACCACATACAAGCAATCCTCAACATTCACACATTTAACTTTAGGGACTTCAAGCATTTGCATGATTTTATTAGTAACTTCATTTTTATTTTCATGTTGGCAACCCTACACATTCATGAATATGCGCAGTAGAGAAAAAAATGATTGTTCCACTCATAATTTCCAAACTCGAAGGATGGCTTGGCATAATGGACCAGCTGGCTAGAGACATCAAAGCTACTAATCCCAACAACAATAGCAGCTTCAAGGTTAAACATAAACTCACCTCTGCTCCCATATTCCAACATCCAAGGATCTCAAATGGCACACATAGTGGAAGTTGTTGACAGATTATTTCAAGTTGGTGCATCTTTCACAATCTCCACCACCATCCACCAGCCCTCAGGTAGAGAGTAACAGAGGTGATGTCTTTTCAACAGCAGAAAAGTCTCAGCAACCTCTCTCTTGATTTTCAGAGGGTAACCAAGGTGGAGAGGCTTACGTCAGTGTAGTATATAAGAACAACATCCTCATACTACCATCTAACAAAGTAGAAGATAAGATTCAGGTCAAAAATGTTTTAGTTTTAAGAATTGTATTTGTTTTACAAATTTATTTGTGATGCTGTAGATTTACTGTGTTATGAAAAGTGAATATTGTCTCAAATCAATTTTTTTTATTAAAATGTAAACACAAAATGTCACAGAACTCTAGGGAATTACTAGCAAGGAAAATGTTTTACATGTTACCAGTTTTATTTTTTGTACTGCATCTTATGGTTTCATTGTCACTGTTAGGAAAAGTGCATATTATCAAAAATAATGTTTTGTTATAAAGAATTATATGCACAAAAGTGTATTTTCACCAATCTCTAGAGAAAGATAACAGTTTTTGGTAGTTACAGGAAGCTAACTCCTCTACTTCCCTTAGGTTCAATGTATTAATATTCAAATTTTCTACTTTTGCACTGTTTTCTAGGAACATTACCCCCTCAAAAGGTGAGAATTGCCTATATACCTAAGGTAGCCAATAATACACAGGAACCTCTATTTATGAAACGCATAGCTTTCTTTAAAAGAAATATCACAATCACCCTCCTTCCTGTACTCTCAGCCCCATTCCAGAACCAATTTATCTATTTTATAAATCTCAATTTTTATACTTTGAGTCTGTTCAAAATGCATCTAGTCCCTCAGAATACGATGGTTATTAACCAGTGGTTGATAGCTCCCATGTCTGCATATTTTATTTAAAAACCAAACTCTGGCTAACATTGACAATGAGCAATGCCCAGTCAGAAATTTCCTAAATTATGCTTTGGTTGAATTTTCTATCCTGAAAGCCATTTGTTTGAGAAAAAGCTTCTGCCTTGAACTGGGCTGTCAACAAATGAAAGTCTGTTTACATTTTATAGGCATATTTATATTTCACTGCTCTCATGTTTCACACCAAAGAATAAGCCCAGAAAACACACTTTCATGTTTTAAGAGCCATATGACAGTTAGGGTCTTCAGCAACAACAAAATAAAATCGAAGGTGGAAACTTATGGCTAGCCAGAAGCACAGTGTATGAATTCAGATAACTATTCTTTTGCTGTGAATATTTGTGTCAATACTGACTTTGGTTGTTTACATGTAACTGTATTTGAATATGTTTTTTCTTTAATGCCATTGAGTGTGGCTTATTGAATAATGAATAATCCTAAAGAGTGGGGTATAAAAGTCATATTTGATAATCACCAGCATAGGGGTGGTAATTGATTGGAAGTCACAGTGTGGATGGGGTTATGTAAGAGAAGGCAGAGGGTCAGGTGAAAAGCCAATAGATTATGGTCAGATAAGGTGTTTGGGGGGATTCTTGAACATGAAGGTGGTACATTTTTGGGTGGTGGCAAGATCAAGGGTATGACCATTTTTGTGTGAGACTGAAGTGGGGTGGAGGAGTAGCTCATAGGAGATGAAGAGGGTGAGGAATTAAGTGGTTAGGGTGTTTGAAGGAGAATAAAAATGTGTGATAAAGTCCCCTAGTATGAAGGCAGGAATTGAGGAGGAGAGAAAAATTACAAGCCAGGTATCCAACTCATTGAGGAGGAGAGAGGAGTAACCCAGGGGTTTGAAGACAACTGCTACCAGGATGCTGATTGGATAGTACACATGAATAACAGGAACCTCAAAGGAAGAGAGGTTACTGAGTGATGGAAGAAAGAGGAGAACCTGGAACTGGCAATGGAAAACAAGGAGTATTCCAAGTCCCTTGTCTTGACCAGTGAGCCAAGGAGAATGAGTGAAAGTGCAGCCAGTACTAGAAAGGGTGGCTAACGAAGCTGAGTCATCAGGGGGAAGCCAGGCTTCATTAAGAGCTAGTGGATGGAAGGTGTGGGAGAGGAATATATTTAAGATGAAGAGAAATTTGTTGTTGCTTATGGAACAGGCATTCCAGAGGGCACAGCGAAAGGGCTGAGTGAAGTTAGGATGAAACTTTGGAGTCAAAGGGTTGAGGGAGGTGAGAATGAGGAATTAGGTGTTAGGAGTATGGAATGGGATTTGGATAATGATCTACAAGAGTTCAGAGTCACTGCGATGTGAAGAACATAAAACACGGAAAAATATTCTCCTCAAAGGGATTCACCATTATCATGGAGGATATTCACTTCAGAGGACAGATTTCTCATAGAGGCTGAGATCCTCCATAACGTCTTATTTTTCAAAAATATTGTACTGATTATATCAAGCCATGAAACATTTCAAAGCCTCCTAAAATAGATCTCTATCACTCAATAGTGTCCAGCCTAACCATCCACATAGGAAAAGTGTGTGTGTGTGTGTGTGTGTGTGTGTGTGTGTGTGTGTATACCTTAGACCATTATTGCAAATGAATAATGAGTTGGTGCAAGAATTAAATAAAAAGAAGAAAAAGGACTGGATTGCCTTTGGAAAATTACCAAGTTCTCTTGATGATCCCAAGCTTTTCTCTGAAACAAAGGCTCGTTTTTTAAACACTGATATTCTTCTAGGGATGTATGGCTATGAGTCATAGAATATAGCTACTTTTGAAGAACTGAAAGTGAGGATCACCTAAAGGGCAATAAAGAGGCACATGGTAGACACTAGCAAGCTGAAACACATTATAAGTAAGGAATTATGAAGGACACATCATCAGAGAAATGTATGAGCAAAACAGACTGGCATCAATTGGATACAACTGAACAAATTATGGCATGGGAATGTAATGGAATATTCTTGTGCCATAAGAAATGATTATTTTAGAGAAACCTAGAACAACTTACATGAACTGATGCACAGTGAAGTGAGCAGAACCACAGGAACCATTTATACGATGATAACAACATTATAAAGGCAACTAACTTTGAAAGATTGAAGAACTCTAATCTGGTTATTGATTTTAAAAAAACTGATTCTTTATTAGATGATCATTAAAGGACTAAAGATGAAGCAGGTTAACCACTGCCTCGCAGAGAGGTGATGGACTCAATATGTATTTTTTGACATACTCGGTGAGGGAATTTATTTTGCTTAACTATTTATACATATTACAGAAGTTTCCTTTTTCTTTTTCAGTGGGGGAGGGGCAGGAAGTTGAGAGAAAGGGAGTTGGGACAGGGTTGTCAAAAAAAGAAAGCAAGAAAAGAAGGTCATTGGACCATTTTTCAAAAAACAAGAGTCATAGAAGAGAACAGAAGGAAGGCCAAAAGGATTTGCAAATGATCAGGACAACTATGAAAGTTATAAATTAAATTTATTATACATTTTAAAGTAAAAGCAAGCTGTATATAACAGAAAATTGTTTTATGTTCAGTCTCCCTTTTCTGTTTTACCACATAAAAGCGCTTTTTTTTTTTTTGGATTTGTTAAAAATATTTTCTAAAGTGAACTTGACCTATGGAAAGAACAAAAGATAAGTAAACAAGCTTGGGTGGCCAATGGGTGTGCTCACATGAGCTGTTCTTAAGAGTGTCATAAAAAAACTCTGAAATTTCTTCTTTTCTAAGTACTGTCAGTTATACCTTGTAAATCACTCAGAATTCATATCACACGCCTTCAAATAAAGGTCACAAAAGTTGCCAGCATCCCTTCTTTGCTCCTTTCTCCTCAGTACTACACATTACAAATGGATTTCAGGCAGCAAGAGAGTAGGTCAGCAATTCTCCCCGCAGGACTAAACAAGAAGCAGAGATCCCATCATCTCTCTAATGTTTAAACCTTTTTGTTTGTCGCTTCTAAAATGATTTTTTTTAAAATCCTTTCAGTAAGTTCTGTTGCTATCTAATTTTCTGACTCACTCCTGCTGCAGTGTACTAAATGGTCCTCTAGTAGAGAGAAAAAGTTAATGCAGCCGCCTAAGCTCTTAATGCTTAAGAACTTGGGAGAATATGACTCATTTCCTTCAATTTTACAATATTTTCAAGGTTAAATATAAATCTAATTCTGTAGCATTACGTAGTGTAAGGTGTTTTAAATTGGCATTTGGTTCTGAAGATGGACAGTTTTAATTCACTATAAAATTGTTTTAAAGAGTATAAAGTGCACCATCAGTCAACGAGCATTCATTAAGTGCTTGCTATGTGCTGGACGTTATGCTTGGTGCTATGGGCACCAGTTAAAGACAAAACAGTACCTGCCCTGGAGGACTTTATAGGCTCTTGATGGGAAAGGCGGAATAAAATGTACACATACAAACAAATATAAAATATATAAAAAGTAAATGCTTACTTTTGAGTGGGGAGGAGACACTATCTTTTTGAAGGATCAGAAAAGGCCGTGTGTAGGAGGTGGTTTTTGAGCTGAGCTTTGAAGGAAGATCAAGATTTTAAGAGATGGCACTGTAGAAGAGGTATATTCCAGACATGGAGGACAACCTAAAATTAGGGGAGTAGGAGAAGGAATGTTCCATACAGGAAAGATGAAGTGGGACCATCTGTCTGGAATAGAGTGCATGAAAGAGCTCCTAAGCATTAAGCTTGGAAAGGCAGGCTTTAGACATCTGTAAAGGACTTGAAATGCTGAGCAAAGGAAATTTTATTTTATGCTAGAGACAATAGGGAGCTACTAGAACATTCTGAGCAGGTAAGTGGCATGATCGGGCCCATGCTTCCTCAGTTATGAGGGTTTACAACAGTGTGGAATTCCCCTCTATTTCCTTAAGATATCTCAGCTACCATACTTGCTAAGTCATGTGACCACTTGACACATGGACTAAATGAGGGCACCACTGTCAATCACTGTCAAATATTTATATACTAAACATTAGTATAATTTATTTCTTTATTGGGGGCTAATAAAAAGAAATAAAAATTTGAATTTTTCTTTTTCCCAATGGAAAATCTTGAACACACCCTGGGATGCACATACCCTGTTTCAGAGATCTGTTATAGAGAATAATTTTTAGAGATTCTATTCAAAGCTTGGTTACATTTTTAAAGTATCAAGAATGTCTTAAGTGCCCACTATTACAGAGAAAACTTCTTGAAGAATCTACAGGGACCATATCTTATTTTTCTTTGCAATCTTTATTGAGTTCCTTCTCCCTAACAATAAAAACTAATAAAATTTTGTCTAATCAAATTTTCAACTAAAATATGGATCATTTGTTCAGAGCCATTTTTTACAGGTATTTGGAAGGTTTGGGGGAGAGCTCAAGCAAGTCACTGCTTTTTGTGAAATCTTTATCGCATTGTTTCCAGATCATTTGCATTGTAAAGAAATTAAAGACAAGCATTTATTAAGCACCTACTATGTGCAAAGCACTATACTAGACATTAAGAAAACAAAGATTAGAAAATGAAATAGTCCCTACCTACAATAACCTTACATTCTGGGGGGGAGGGTAGATTAAACACCCACAAAGTTAAGTAAATACAAAGTATATGTAAATAAATACAAAGGATTTGGGGGTAGAAGGGAGAGTACTCAGAAAAGGGTATACGTTGGGGGTAATGCTTGAGCTGAGCCTTGACGGAAGCCAGGGGATCCAAACAATCTTGGCCTAGAGGACATCCTGGACAAAGTCATAGAGACAGGAGATGGCATGTACGTAGGAACAGCAAGAAGTTGACTTGGAACATAAAAGAGCATGAGGGTGAGTAATGTAAAATGATTATGGAATTTTAGTTCAGAAATTATGAAGAGCTATAAATGTCAAGCAAAGAAATTTGTATTTTATCTTAAATTAAACAGGGAAGCTTCCTGAACAGGGTAGTGATGTGGTCAGTCCTGTGCTTTAGGAGAAGAGGGAAGTGAGGAGAAAGGCAGGGGAGGGGATAGGGAAAAAAAGCCTTAGGAGCAGAAGTGAGGGAGTATTTCTGGGGAGAGTTGTAACTTCTGGGAGCTTTCATTCCGGGTATCCTGCCAATGAAAGCAAACAAAGTATTTTTGAGTGCCCCTCTCACCTTCCTGCCTACACTATTCCTTTCCTTTCCATCCTGATTCCTCCTCTTTTCTCTCTTCCCTCTTTATTCCCTTTCCTTACTGACCATGGGCAGAAGCAGTTGGGTGGCAGAAGGGGTGGTCAGATTTAGGAGGTGAATAGGAAGACCATTGCAGTTGCTTTTTTTTTTCTTTCCCCATCTCACGCCCTGCTCAGCATTATACACAGACTTCCAGCACAGGATTCTCCCATTCTGAAGAATTTCTAAAATTAGCATGCAAAGAAGCTGACATTCTGTCTTGAACTATGACTCACCCGTGCCTTGCCTGTGCTTTGCTGTCTTTCTGTTTGTGGCTCTTCTTCCTGCACGTGGGCTGCATTGTGAAAACATTTTCTGATGGGAAAGGAAATCAATTAAGGAGACCAAAAAAAAAAAAATCCCCTGACTGCTTCCTGTCTCTTGAGCTCTTTGGGGGGGGGGGGGGTGTAAAAAACAAAAAAGCTTGTGATTATTTAGGAAGCAGCTGAAGTTGAATAGTGTGATTGAAAAGCTTTACTAGTGGCTTCGTTGAGCCTGTCTGTGACAAGGTATCAACAATGACTGAAGACTACATGGTAGCTATCAATTTGTCCCAAATCCCCTGACTTTTTGTTTCGATATCACAGTGGTCGCATTGAGTTGTTCAGGAACAGATAAAGATCGTTTCAATATTTCTGTATTTTAAAAATGATCAGAGATTTCGTTGCTGTGGACAACCCTTCTATGCCTCAGTGTGTGGTCTTCATGAGTTGTGATGACAAAAAAAAAATCACCTGATGGACAATTTTCTGCCATTAAGGCTAAAACTCAGGCAAGAGACAAACAGCCTGTAATTAGAACCACACTGAAAATCCTTCAAGCTTGGAGCTTCCAGAGCTTGTGATCAGCAACTCAGCATCACGTCTAAGAACCAATGAGGCATGGGAATGTTGGTGGAGGGAATGGAGATTGTGGGGGAAATAAAAATAAATTATAGGCTGAGTTGGAAAAAAAAATTGAGGCTTTATGAAAGTAATCTAACTGATTTTTAAAACTGATCAAATGAGAACTTAGAAATTCCAAAGAGCAATCTCATTCAAAATGGTCGTTGACTTTCATATTTGAAAAGGAGCAAAATGATGTCACTGTGTGGGGGTCAAGGTACAGTGTATCTGACTGTGGCTGATCAGACTCTTATGAGCTCGGAAAGCTCTGCTGCAGGTCAGGCGCGAATAGTCCATGTGAACATTTGTGGAGATGTCTCTAAATACAAGCATCTCAGGTTTCTTTTGAGCTACTGCAATTCTGCTTTGCTCATAGAGTCCTTCTTTGATGCGGGCACACCATGCTGAGGCAAGGTGGGGGGGAAGGGATTCCTGTGCCAGTTTCTCCCATGCCTCACATTAAATTTCAAAGTTCTTCAGAGAGATTTTGAGAGTGTCCTTTCTGACCTCCTTTAAAATTGTTGTTTGCCATTCATTTTCCAAAAAGGACCAATGGCATCACCAGGTGATGTTTTGACTCATGGGTGAATTGGATTTAAGTGAGACAGAGTTGCACAAAGTAATCAGTCTCACTATCTCTTTCAGAGTCATTAAAGTCCAATAATGGGACAAAAGTCACGATAACTGGCCATTAATGGCCCAGGATGCAGTGAAAGACCAAGCTAAGCCCTCCACAGTGCCTGCTTCAGCCGCCTTCAACAAACTGTTCTCAATTGCCTGTCATGCCAGAGGAAGTCTTCACAGAATTGGGGTAGAAACCCCCCTACCTCATTGACAGGTCTGAGGTCTGTTGGTTAACCTCAACCTGGTTTAACCCGTCTGCCAAGGTGGTTTACCAGGGTATGGCCACTGCGCCTGCGATAGCTTCTTGGAGCCATAGGTGAGAGATGGGTGAAAGGTGGACACCAAAGGAGGATAAGCAGCCCTGAAAAGGGCCCAGCAAGCCTCCTACCAGAGGTGCTGGTCTCCCAGAACACCCCATACACCCCTTCTCCTCATCTCCTTCAAAACAATCATCTTGGGAAGATTTACACATATTCCAACAATATTACCATTGCTCAAAATACGTTTTGAACTCTTTGGAGGGGAATAATCTTCAGTATCTACAGCATAATCTTTTGCATCTATTCAACAGTAGCAAATATGTATTCTTTGAATGGATTTTACTTTATAGGGGAAGAAAAAAAGCAAGTCATTTGAAGCCAAGACTCCTAAGTAAAGTAAGTGATCAAGTAGGAGCAAAACCGGTTTGGAAAAAGATAAAACAAAATAAAAGGAGATATTACCATGGAAGTAAATATTTTCTTGTGTGGCTTACAGATGTGTGGCCTCATTGGTTTGCCCAGAAATATGCCGTAATTAGTCCCTTCACTGACCCAACTTTCATATCAGAAAGCAATTTTTACCAGTACCTTCTGTCAAACAACATTCATTCCATAATGACAGCAGATTTTTATTAAAGCACCTTCTACTTGCAAATCTATGTGTGTGTCAGCTAAACTTTGCTGCAACGCATTCCATAATGTATTTTCATGATATTTAGTGTACCTAGGAAAAAGTGCTAATTATCAAGATAGAGGACATGCATTCAAATCCTTCCTGGGACACTGGTGTGGCCTCGGACAAGTCCATTCACCGTCCTGGGTTTCAGCATCTTCATCTGTAAAATGAGGGTATTGGACTAAATGACTTGTGAGGTCCCTTACAGCTCTAAATCTGTTATTAAAGACTTTTTTTTTAAGTGAGGTGACTTGCCCAGAGTCACACAGCCAGGAAGTATTATGTGTCTGGGGCCACATTTGAACTCAGGTCCTCCTAACTCCAGGGCTGGTGTTTTATCCACTTCGCCACCTAGCTGCACCTATTAAAGACTATTACAACTACAAATGCTATCCTCGTGAATAAGTTGGCTGTTCTTGGTAGGAAGTATTATGGGAAGGCTATAACTCCTTAGAACATAAACTCTATTGTCTTTTCAAAGAACATGCCTCAAGGTCATTTCCTTTGGCTGTGGTCAAGTTATTTAGAGGTAACTGAGTATCCTTTGGAATTCTTTGTTGGAAGTCCACACTAGTTGTTTATTCCCTTGATTACCTATGCAATTTGTTGTCTGCTACAATTTTGCTTTAAGCCTTTAAACTGCTGAGAATATCTACCTGTTTCTAAAATTAAGATAATGCTCACAGTCAGCTCAGATGAGCAGTTTCTTTTGTAGCACCCTGGTTCCTATAGATAACAGATTTCTTCATTCTCAGTAGAGATAAGAAAGATGAGTGTTCTGTCTGAAGCCTGCCACTCCATCTGGCCAATCGATGACCTAGAGTCCCTAGGAACCAGAAAACCAAAACATTCCTGATATGTTAGAAATGAGAACTCTCTATTATAATGAAAATCTGGAGAGCCATCTTGAGTGTTAGTAGCTTATCTGAGGTTCTGTCAACCAGCCTTTGGGGCCATAAACCCTGGGAGGCATCTGGGAGCTGGATCTTCGCCCCTCCTCAGCCTCCAACCCAACAAATAGGCTAGTAGACTGCATGCAGGTTTCTATGTTGCTCAAATAGCTGCCGGTGATCCAACCTCAGTCGTCAGCCTGAGAACCAGCATAAACCAGGAATTCAGACTGACACTCCCCCCTTCTCTCCACACGCAGGCACCACAATATTGACACAAAAGGAGATCAAAGCCCGAACATTGCTCATGCTTCACTATCACCCCTTAGCCTCCCAGCTTCAACTGTTCTCTTAAATTAAATTGAACATTTATTAAGCACCTATTTTGCTCGAAGTACTGTGCTAGTTACTGGGGAGGGACACAAAGATAAAAACTAAACTGTCCCTGTCCTTAAGGGTTTATATTCTATCGATAGAACATAGATACAAGTAGTAAATGCAAAGTAGGATAGAGATAGAGACTGGACTTGTGATTTTACTGGCTTAGGGACCTCCCAGATGAGGAAATTCACTCTACCAATATAGGTCAGCACCTTCCCTATGAGCTATAGTCTTAAAGAGTTGCCTAGAGTACCACATCACACATATCAGATTGGCCAACATGACAAGACAGGAAAATGATAAATGTTGGAGAAGATGTGGGAAAATTGGAAGACTAATATATTTTTGCAGTCTTGTACTGATCCAACCATTCTGGACAGCAATTTGGAACTATGCCCAAAGGGCATATCACTTCTTGGCCTGTATCTCAAAGAGATCACAAAAACAGGAAAAGGACTCCCACGTACAAAAAATATTTATAGCAGCTCTTTTTCTGGTAGCAAAGAATTAGAAATTGAGGGGATGTCCATCACTTGGGGAATAGCTGAACAAGTTGTGGAATATGAATGTAATGGAATGCTATTGTGCTGTAAGAAATGATGAGCAGGCAGACTTCAGAAAAAACTGGAAAGACTTGCATGATCTGATGCTGAGCGAAGTGAGCAGAACCAGGAGAACATTGCACACAGTAACAGCCACATTGTGTGATGACTGACTTTGACAGACTTAGCTTTTCTCAGCAATGCAAGGATCTAAGGCAACTCCAGAAGTCTCATGATGGAAAATGCTATCCACATCCACAGAAAGAACTTTGGAGTCTGAATACAGATGGAAGCATACTATTTGCTCTCCTTCAGTTTGTTTTGTTTCATTTCTTCTTTCCTGTGGTCCCTCCCATTAGTTTTAATTTTTCTTTACATCATGACTAATTTGAAAATATGTTCAATATGAATGTATAAGTTGAACTTATATGAGGTTGCATGAAGTCTTGGGGAAGGGGGAGAAGAGGGAGGGGGGAGAAAATTTAAAATTCAGAATCTTGTGAAAGTGAAAGTTGAAAACTAAAAGTAAATAAATGAATTATGAAAACACCAAGGACAGCAACAACAACAACAAAAACTTGCCTAGAGGACTGAAAGTTTAAGCAAGTTGGCCAGGAAAGCACAGCAAGTATGGGTGACACTAGGGACATCTAGATGGATATGTCAGTTCACAGCTGATGATGTGGAACTGAAACACAAGAGATACCTAAATGATAGAGATTTCAGAATAATTTGCATAGAAGTGATAATTGAACTCATGGAAACTGATAGCATAAACAAGAGATAAACAAAAGCACATGGATGAAGCCAAAGAATAAATAGATTGAAGACTAAGTGGTTATGGTAGGAAAGAGGAATTTCTGAGTTCTGGATCATGATGATGCAACATGTATGAGTGATAGTGAGATCACGGGCTTGACTCTACTTATATGGCAGAGGTAGAATGAAGGTGGAAGTCACAGTTGTTTAGGGAGTTATTTAACTGTGAGGAAAGCTTGGTTAAAAACTCATTGACACATATGTGGAAGTCTCCTAATAGGCAGGCAGGAGTTGGGATATGGAGGCTGAATTCCTTGAGAAAGGAAGGAAAATAATCTGGACCTAGAAAGCTGAATGGAACAAAGATTTGGACTGGGTAATAAAGATGAATGGAGTAAATCTCAAAGGAAAGGAAGTTGCTAAGTCATGGGGGAAGGGGAAAGTTTGGAAGGGAGAAGAACAATAAGTCTGACCAAATTATCCTATTGGCCCTGTGCTCTGGGAGAGAAGAGAGGACAGTTAAGTACTAGAAAGGGTGACCAGACATGCAGTGTCTTGGAGGAAGAGGTTTCTAATAGCATGGAGATGAAAAGAGTGTGAAATAAAGAGATCTAGAATAAAGGAGAGTTTGCTAATAATAAAGTGAGGATCCCAGAAGGTACAATGCAGAGAACAAAATAGACTGCATTGAGTTAGGGACAAGGTAGATTGGGATAAGAGGTCCCAGAGAGGTAAAAGACAAAGCTTTCACCTAAGCAGATGTTGACTCCAAAGTCCAAGACATAATGAGAGTGGAAACTGTGAATCTGCCAGTTATAGTGTAAGGAATGATCATTTGATATAGGGCACCCACCTTCTAGGGTCCTGTGATGACTGAAACCAAAGCTGATGTGGAACCTCACCACCTCTGACTCCCAGAGGGCCAGAATCTCTTAACTTCCTGACTGAGGAAGAATATTGACTTGAGCTGCACACTTTCTAGAGCCTCATCTCAAGATTTGAGGGATGAGACACACTCAGGAAATACCTTACAGATGGGGTGAGTCCTCAACTTCCAATCTCTGAGCCCCTGGAATCAAACGTGTGCCCTACTACCTGAGGCATCTGATATTTAAAATGGTCCAGCATCCTCTTCAGAAGAGGTCTTCTCCTGCCCTGGACTTTTACAACACAATTCGTACCAAGTGACCTTCACTTAGCAAATAATGCTTTCTCTGTTGTACTCACTCATTATCAGTCAATAAGTCAACAAGTGCTTAGGATGTGCCAGGTGCTGTTCAAGGTTTTGTGGATACAAAGTCAAAAATGAAACAGTTCCTGCCCTCAAGGAGCTTACATTCTATGGAGGGTACACATGCACCTATCCACTGAGGCAGCTAAAAGATGTAGCCAAGAGAGTACTAGAAGTGGAGTCAGGGAGACCTGAACTTGAATCCTGCCTCAGAAACTTAAAGATGTGCAACCCTGGGCATGTCACTTAATCTTTCCCATCCTCAACTTCTTTATTTGTAAAATGAGGCTAATAATAGCAACTAACTCACAGGATCATTGTGGGAGTCCAATGAAATAATTTACATAAAGTATTTTGCAAACCTGAAAGCATCACAGAAATGCTAGCTATCATTACATAAGTATATGCAAAATAAATACAAAGCAAGGAGGGGAACTCTCAAATGCGCCAGTGAAAATGGCAGTGCTCTTGGTTTCCATCAGCTTTAGTCTGCTCTTTTTAAAGAAGAAGAACCTTCCTAAAGATTCCTCTCCTACACCATCTTCAGCAACACTGACACCCTGAATCACAGCTCCCTACTGTACCCTATTGCCCTAATTCTCTTACAGGGCTACCTCGATAATTCTACTGTAATTCACACCACCCAAACAAAGGCTTGTGCTTTGTTTCCTGAAGTAGGTGTAATCACTGTCTGCAAATGCGCTAAGCCTTCTTGGGCTTATTCACTTTCTATCCCATTTTTCATCCTCAAAAGGTGACTGTGAGTGTGTGGCTTTATTACTTCCCAGTGGTATCAGATTCTCATGCATAGGGATGCTTTCCAGAATTTCAAGCACTTATTGACTTTTAAGTCTGTGCTTGGAGGAACATAAACCATCATTTCTTACCACTGACATTTCACCTTCCAGTGTAGCCGATATGCTTAGCCCGTAAAGGTCAGCTTGTAAGGAAGCCATAATTACCTATTCCTCAAAAACAAGGTCATCTACAGAACAGAACTACATGGAAATTAACAAGGGAGTCCTTGCTATTACCACAGAAATCAAAAGTCCTATCTCTGTGCCTTGACAGTTTATACTGATCATTAGTCTCTTGTGGGATCCCTTTCCCAACCCTTTTCTCATCCCTTCATCATGTCACCACACGTGAAGTCCTGGAGGTTTCTGTCTAGTATTTATTATTGCACATTCGTCTCAAATCTGAAAGAGATATATTGAACACAAATGCCCTGAGCTGTCTGGATCTGATACAACAAATTCCAGATTACATTTTATTCCCTGCAGTGGAAGTTTAATGTTAGGAGGTGTTCCTGATCCACCTATTCAGGCTCAATGAAATTGCATGATTAGTTTAATGGTGGGTGGAAGGGGAGAGCAACAGAAAAACTACCTGAAAAATTCAAGTCATTCACCAAATAATATGAGTCATCTACCCATCTACCCATAATGAATGCTTCTGGAGAAACAATGTTTAGTGTAGCTGGTCAAGTGCTGGACTTTGGAGTTTGGGAGACCTGGGTTTGATCTTCCTCTCCCATGCTTATCAACTATGTGATCCTGGGTAAGTTACTTAAAGGGGAAGAGGGAAAGGGGGAAAAAAAACATTTATTAAGAGCCTACTATATGCCAGCCTGTTCTAAGCATTTTATAAACATTATCTCATTTGATCCTCACAACAGCCCTCTGAGGTAAGTGCTATAATTATCTAAATTTTATAATTGAGGAAACTGAGGCAGACAGAACTTAAGTGACTTGTCCAGCATCACACAACTAGTAAATGTCTAAATCTGGATTTGAACTCAGGTCTTCTTGACTTCAGACCTAGTTGTGAATTTAGATTGAGGCCCTGAAGAGACCTTAAAGATTATCTACTTCAACTCATTGTTTTTTACAAATGAGCAAACCTTACCTCTTCCCAGTCTCAGTTTCCTTATTTATAAAATAGGGAGAATACAAATTACAGCATTTAGCATTTAGCTCATAGGCTTGTTGTGAAGATCAAATGAAAAAATGTAGATAGTGTTTTGTAAATCTTGAAGGGCTATATTAATGTCAGTTATCAGTAATAGTAATATTACTCTCCCAGGACGTCATTATCACTTTCCTTGGTCTCACTATGTGCAACATACTCTGGAATTCTTTATAGGCATCCCTTCCATATCGTGACTTTCTCCATCGTGGTTTCTAAATATCACAGGTCAGCAAAAGAAATTAAATGAGAATTTGGGGGCAGTTTTGCAGAAGCCACAGACATTCAAGGGTCAGCAGACAACAGAGCCTATGACCAAATACTTAACCCAAATTTTACAATAAGGTACTGTAAATACCTCATAAAAGAAAAAGAAAAAATTCAGATTTCTCTGGTACAAAGGGAGGGCCAAAAATTTTTATACCAATTTTCCAGATCTCAGGGGGTCCGGGTCCCTAGCCCCTGTGATGTGGAAGGGATAACTGTATGAAAACTGCATGAAAACCTTAGCTAGAAGCAATATCTGATGACTTGGAATTGATTCTGATAGTGAAAAGATTATAAGGAAGTGTAGCACGTGCCAGGCTACTTGGCATAATCTACCAAAGTTACCTGTTTTCTATGGAAAAGAACAAGAGAAACATGGTCAAGAAAACATATTAAGTTTTTAAGGACTATTCCTGGAGGAGACACTCTAGATCATGGTAAGTTCCTTTATGAATTGGTTGAAAATGTTCCTAGTTTTATCTCAAACCTTTCCTAAAATAATCTTTGCTCTCTGGACCAGCTATTTTCTTTTCTTAAGATTTTCTTTTCTTTTTAAAATTAAACCTTTTTTTTAAGATGCAGACGTCTCCCTTCCCTTCCCTACCCCTGCTCCTCTCCAACTGAGAAAACGAAAAAAGCAAAATCTCTTTTATAAACATGTATAGTCAAGCAGAACAAATTACTCCAATGACCATTGGACCAGTTATATTCAACACAAGGATTATAGGCATTTATTGTTTCTGACAATGGATCTGCATTTATCTCTGTTAAATTAAGGAATTTAGAGAGATAAACCTTTTCTCACTGCAGCCACTACTATGTCGTATCAGCCACAAACAAGTTAGGATAAAAAGTATAAGGTAGGCTGTAGGTTAGAGGAGACTGATCAGGAAGAATTGTCACACTTCTCAAAATCTGAGAAATAGATTTATTTCAAAGGTCTCAAAGGTCTAGCCCAATCCATATTTAAGTGAATGATATCTCACTTTATTCAATAACAGTAGTCAATCCTATGTAATAATAATTTAAGACTTGCTTTAACTTTCTCCATCCAGATTAAGACTTGTAAGGAGAACAAAGCCATATTTTCTCTTTGTTCATTTTTAGCAAAAGAATTAGTCTTGGCTAAAAATCCTGGAGCTGGATCACAGTGGGCTTCTGCAATTATAATTGAGATCAAGGAGCTTTTACCTTTCAAGATCCATAGTGCAGACAGGCCATTGTGGTATCATTACCAACTGTGGAAGTGTTCTTCTCAATATGGCTTGATATAGCAGAACCTTGAGGACATCTGGAACCATTAAAATATTCTGAGAAATGACTAGAGTCGTGGGATGAAAGAAGCAAAAAGTGTTTTCTAGCCATACTAAATGTTTAAGTTCAGTCATGTGGTACTTCTAGGGCCACTCAGTTAGTTCAAAGCTAACCTTACAGAAAAAAAAATATTAAAAGAGTTAGTTTAGCCAAACAAGGGAGCAGTGTTTTCCTTGAGTTCTATTATGCAATATGCAAATGATTTTATTACCTTTGGTTTCCTCGGTGTTTTGGTTTGGTTTTTTTGTATTTTTATGTAGCTGTATGGCTCAGTTATTAATTCTAGAGTAATTTTATAGTAAGTTTCAGTCACATGGCAGGCCTCTTCACCCCTTGCCTGAATCTGATAAAACACCAACACTGCCTTCATTTATTAATGTCACAACGTTAGTGAGTAAGGAAAAGAAATTCAATAGTGGTGCCATGAAGTGTATTTTTAGCATTCATCATAGTTTTTTGCTTCTTCACTAACTTTTAAAAAATAGGGCCCATTTTTTATAACCCATGAATTTAAATTAGGATAGCAAATATATTTTTCAGTATTAACACGAAAGGATATCCTAACTTTTATTCTTGATGATCGTCAACATGTAATCAGAATAATTTTTTCTTATTTTTCTATGTGTTTTTCTTCTGAGTTGATTTGGAGATTAGGAATCTTATTGTACTGCCACCATGAAATATGGATATCTCTCAAACTCTAGGTGACTTAAGATGCTATTTGTCTCTATGGTGTTCTAGGAATAAAGAATTAGAAGCTTAATTGGTCAATTTACTGTGGTAGTAATACTATTGATATGCTATTAGTTCAGTGTCTAAGTACCTCTAACAAAAATGAGATCGAATAAAAAAGCAGTTATCACCCAGACCTTGATGGCTAAGCTCATCCACTACAAATTGAGGTATCGAGACATGTCCCCAAATCCTACTGCTTCTGAGAGTGAAGGGATGCTTAAGACCAAGTGGAAGTCATCATGCTAGCTATCTCCCTATGCTTATAACTTAGTTAATTCAATAAAGATCTTAGGATTTTGTTCTAGAGCTAGAGTTCTTAATAGAACTCCTAAAGAATCACTGGATGGATTTCTATGTTGTCTTCTCCCATTAGAATGGAAACTCTTTGAGGGCAGGGGTTGATTGTCTTTCTTTTCGCTTGTTTTTATATCCCCAGCACTTAGCACAATACACAGAGAAAGCACTTAATAAATACTTCTGTCCTGCCTGACTGCCAGGTTTGAGGGGAAAGTTATATCTTTATTTTTGCTGACCTCTAAGTGAAGTTTAGCATTTCCTTCATTTATGAATGTAAACAACAAACATTATTCTGAGAAGGGGTCCATAGGTTTCTCCAGACTGCCAAAAGAGTCCGGACACAAAAAAAGATCAAGAAGGTCCGATACAGATTGTTGCTGGTGGTGCTTCATTTTTTGAAGGGGACTAATGATATCAAGGGTGATGTCCTAACTTGCTCTTGAATTGGATTTAAATGAGGCAGAGTTGTTCAAAGTCGTCAGGTGCCTGATCGAGATACATTTGTTTATAGAGTTTTATTTAGTTATTTAAGAAAATTCTAAGATATTATAAAGCACTGTGTGTGTGTGTGTGTGTGTGTGTGTGTGTGTGTGTGTGATTATGTGTGTGTATGCACACAATGATCAAGCTGACTAAATTCTCTTTTTAGGCAGGAGAAGCAGGCTTGCAGAAGGTCACTTTGTCAGCATGTTGAGGGCTAATTTCTTGGTGGCTGAATTCTTCCTGGGGGAAGTCCAAAATGCAGCAGAGAACAAGCAGGTGAGAGCAAGAGAAATAGCCCCTGCCAGCTGCTTTCATAGGTCATGGGATTAGATGATTTTGAGCTGGAAGGAACCTTAGCTTTCTCTCTATCTAGTCCAATCCACTCATCTTACAGAAAAGGAAACTGAGGTCTAGAGGTTAAATGACTTTCCCCCAGGTCATACTAAGAGAAAATAGCAGAGCAGGGATTTAAATGTAGGTTTAATTAATTTGATTTAATTATAGATCTAAACACATGTATATTAAATACTAAGCTATTTTCATTAAACCATATGCCCGCAGAATTGAAAGTGGGAATCAGTAGGTGTGAAGATGAAACTGAAGATATGTCAGTTTTTCAATTAACCAGGGGCACAAGTTTCCTCTCTGATTTTTTTTCTCTAACCCTAAATTTCTAGCTGTGAGACTAAGGCCTTCCTAGATACCTCACTACCCAAAATCCGACCATTCTTTTATCCAAGCACCACCTGGGATCAGATTAAAATATACCCTTCAGGAGGCAACATATATTATATCACTAGTTAACTTTAGTATTCATTTATTGAATTACTTTCACAAATTCATGGTCCTCACAGGGGCTTTCGAGATTGTATCATTTACTCCTTTTTTAAATATAAAAATGATGGTATGATTTACTGGTTAGAGAGATGGTCTTGAAACCAGATAGATCTGGGTTCAAGTTCTGCTCTTTGCACTGTGTGACCCTTTGCCAGTCACTTAAACTTTCAATCATTTAGGCATCTAAGACTATAAGTTGAAGAGAAGGTGTCAACCTGCATTGGTAGAGCAAATTTCCTTACCTGGAAATACCCTATATCGATGAAATCTCAGGTCCAATCCATATTCTTTTTTTCCTGGTGAGGATAATGAGGTCCAGAGATCTTGCACCTAATTAATGGCAGAACCCAAGGCAATTTGTCCAAGATCACACAAGTAGTTAATGGAGGAGCCTGGCTCAGGTCCACTCATTCTCAGCCCATTGTTTTTTCCTCCCATGACAGGAAGGAACCAGGGTTTATGAGAATGCTAGAAATTTAGGGAGAAAGATCAGGGTGTTTGAAGGGGGTAGGGAAGAACACATAAAAGGAAGAATGAGTGTTGAAGACAGTCTTTACCCACTTCAGAATTTTGCTCAGAGTTTTGTTATACGTCTGAAGTCAAAAGGAGACTGGCCAAATAAGAAGGAAGGAGTATTAAATTTAACATAGAGACTAAACAAGAAAAGAGCTCATGTTCGTCTCAGAGTGAAAAGAAAAAATAGGGGTGGGAGAAGGTGACTGGGGAAAGGAATATAAACACTTATCTGACTTTCCTTCTTTTCCCAAATAAGCCTCTAATCTGAATAGGGTAGCTCCCCAAATTCCTGATTTCCTGAGCATCCTTCTCTAGGGATGGAAAACTGGGAATAAGCTCAGTCATTTTGAGATTAGCAGGATGACCCTGAGCCCAGAACAGAGATTCACAAATCACGGCCCGGTTCTGGTGTATATTGTACGAGCACATGACGAAGCCACAGAACCAGACTAATAGTGATTCCTGTGAATACCCCTCCCTCCCCCAACCATACACACCCCAAAATGATGCCATAAGTGAGTAAAAGAGACCAAGAATAGAAGTCTCTGGATGCTGCAGTAGCTTCAAGCCATTCATTCTGTCCTCACTCCCCCAGCTCTTACCACATTCTCTAACAACCCATTCCACACTGATTCAATGTGAGATACAACATCCTCTTCTCCTATTATCTTGTTCCCCCAAATATTCTTTCAAAAGTGCTAGCACAATCCACTATTACTGGATTTAGCTGCTTCCTTACATCTATGGCACAGTGTGAACACCTCCTGAGCTCTGTTCCCACTCTGAACACCTCCATGCCCTATTCTACTTTCTATATTGGCAACTCCAGCCCATAGCCAATAGGTAGTGAATATTTTCTGTGAGATGTCTGCACACTCCCTTCCATTTCTGCACAGATGGTGGCAGAAAGGTAGAAACAGACCATCTATCAACTTTCACTTAGCTATGAGTACTCTAATAATAATAACTAGAATTTATATAGCACTTTAAAGATTGCAAAATGTTTCCATTTATTCTCTCATTTGAACCTTACAACAGCCCTGTAAGTTAGATACTACAGGTATAATCTTTATAGCATCAGTATTTTATATCACTCTTCCTCCCATACGTTATGATTCAGCCAAATTGACTTTTCTCTGTTTCTCCCTTCTCTCATCTCCACGCTTTTGCATGGAGGTTGCTCCTCATGCCTAGAATTTATTCCCTCCCCACCTCAGAGAATCCCTCTTTTCATTCAAGCTAAAGCTCTACCTTCCAGATAGAGCCTTTCCTGATTATCCTTACTTCTAGCTCCCTCTCTCCCTAACTACCTTGTATTTATTTTGTTTTATTCTGTATGTAATTATATATATGTATGTGTGTATATATATATATATATATATATATATTATATATACACACACACACACACATACATATGTGTGCATGTTCACCACAATAGAATGTGGCCTCTTTGAAAACAGGAATTGTTTCATTCTTTTGGTACTTGTACCCTTCATACCTAGCCAAACACCTGGCAGATAGTAGGTGCTTAATTTGTTGTTGTTTGTCCTTCGTTTTCAAGAGGACCGATGACATCACCAGGTCTTGACTTTCTTGTGAATTGGACTTAAGTGAGGCAGAGTTGCATAAAGTCATCAGCCTCACTCTCTCTTCCAGAGTCATCCAAGTCCAGTGTCAGGACAAAAGTCAAGACAACAGACAATGGCCTGGGTCACATTGGATGACCTTAGTATCTTCGATGTCTGACCGGGCTCTGAGTGCTCCACAGGATGTGTTTCAGCCATTTGAGCAGATTGTTCTCATCTGCCCATTCTGCCAGAGGAAGCGTTTATATGCTTGAGATAGACATCCTCCTCATCTCACCAATAGATAACCTGTCAGTTATCCTCCACCTGGCTTATCCCATAGTTAAACAGCTACAGTTAAATGCTTTATAAATGCTTGTTGAATTGATTGAATTGGTTTCATCTCCACTGAACAGATGAGGAAACTGAGGTTCAGAGAGATCAGATGATTTGCCCACAGTCAAAAAAGCTATATAGTGTCCAAGGCGGGATTTGAACTTGAGTCTTCCCAACTTTAAGCTGAACACTATATCCACTAAGCTACACTGCCTCCTGATGTGAAAACTTTGTCCATAGTACTGGAGGAATTGAATCATATCAATTTTGACATCTTTTCTATAAATGAAACTTAGAAGACAAAAGGAAATTGCATCTGAATAGAAGAACGGATGAGGAATGTAAAGGAGTTGACAGAATTGGTTTGTATTTTTTTTTTTGGAGACAATCGAGGTTAAGTGACTTGCCCAGGGTCATACAACTACTAAGTGTCTGAGGCTAGAGTTGAACTCAGATTCTACTGACTCCAGGGTGGGTGCTCTATCCTAGCCACCTAGCTGCCCTACAAGCTGGTTTTTAGGAAGTAATATTTGAAGTGAGTCTTGAAGGAAGCTAGGGATTCTAAGAAGCAAAAGAAGGAATATCTAGTATGCCAGTTTGGTTAAGAATATGGTGTATTTTATCACCTATGATCCTGTGATATTACTTCCCAAAAAGCCAATCAAGAAAATAGCAATAACTACTTACTCTTTCCCTTTTCATTTATATGAAACCTTTATGGAACTCACCTACAAATACCAAGATCATCCTTGATGGACGTATGAAAAGGGCACAGGTAAGTTTTTGTAAATAGAATTCAACAGCAAACCACACAAATGACTGAAAGGTGCAGAGAGTACAAAATCCTATCAAGTGTATTGTTTGTTAATTATATTTAAGGACATTTAGCCTCTTTCCATAAAAGAGGTTTGTCAGCTCCAAGAATATTAGCATCAGGGGCTAAGTTGTTTTGGAACAAACAAAATGATTAAAGCTTTCTCATGTAGCCAGCCCCCTTTTCCCAATGAGATAGAGTACAGCGAAAAGAAATCATTGTTATATTCCAATCAGAGGACCACTGGGGGCTATGACAGTCATTCCTCTTCTCTCCTTGTCCTGAAAGAACGGGACAATAGAAATTTCATGCAGCTCCAACTGCATCCACCTAGTGGAGGTGCAGAACCATATACGTATCTATGTGTGTGTATATAGGTATATGCATGTACATATACATCACACACATATACACATGCCTGCACATGTATGTATACATATGCATGAATATATATGTGCACATATATACATACATTTATATATTTGTGTGTGTGTGTTAGTAGAAAACTGGAAACAAGGTCAGAGCCCACCACAATGGGTAAACAAATTGTAGTTTATGAATGTAGTGGAATATTATTGCCTGTTGTGGTTCAGTTTTATCCAACTCTTCATGATCCTATTTGGAGTTTTCCCTGGCAAAGATATGGGAGTGGTTTGCCATTCCTTCTCCAGCTCATTTTACAGATGAGGCAAACAGGGTTAAGTAACTTGCCTAGGGTCACACAGCTAGTAAGAGTCTGAGACCAGATTTGAACTCATGAAGATGAGTTTTTAACTCCAGGCCTGGCACTCTATCCACTGCACCACCTAGCTGCACATTATTGGCTCTAAGAAATGATAAATAAGAGGGATTCAGAAACACACAAAGGAAGTCATAAAATAATACAGAGTAAAAAGAGCAGAACTCAATGAATAATATCCACAATGACTGTAATTACATCAACAACAACACTAATCCTGGTGAAATGTAAGGAGTAATTTCTGTCCTTCAGATCTGATAACAAAATGTACCTCTCTCCTATTAATAGAAAGATGAGAGGCCAGGTATGTGGAATAGGGTTTATATTGGTTATGTGGGATGATTGAGTTGGTTGGCTTTGCTTAAAAGAAGTTTTACTTTTTAGGAAGAAGGGTTGAAATTGGAAGAGATCGGGAGCAGGATAACTGTTAAGGAGACATGACTGTGATGTAAAAGTCCCCTTAACTACTGATAATTCTGTTATCATAATACCACTTGACCTAGTTTGTGAAGTTTCATTCCCCACCAAAGACTACCATATCCGACATTTAAATACCTTAAATACATTTAAATGTTTATTTGGTTTGTCAGGAACTTCCTTAATCTTCCTTAATCTGAGGCTTCTCTTTAGTCTGCAATGAATGAATCAGTAGAAAAGCATTTATTTAGGACTATGCTAAGCAGCAGAGGTACAAACAGAAAAGGAAGACAGTCTCTATCCTCAAGGTGCTCACATCCTAGAGGGGGAGATAGCCTGGACAAAAGAGATTTCAGCTACGAGTCAGATATAAAGGCCTAGTTGTCCCTTGGGAACAGATAATAATTTTTGTTAGCATTATTTTCTACTAATAGAACCACATCCTTTGAACCATTTTATGGTGGCAAGGACTTTGGTGGTGAGAACTTTTTGTTAATGGGATGTTGTTAGGCTAATTCATCCATTTTCTGTAGCTAGGATTTCAATGCATTTTCTTTTACTTTTTTAGTTAGTTGGCTAAACACAGAGAACCACATCTCCTAAAAGCTTCCTTTAGGATTCTGTCTTCTGTGTGAAATTGTGACTTCCAAAATTGGCCCTCAATTAACTGAGCTCACAGTTTCATAGATGAGGTCTTTTTCAGAATGTCCAAAATGTAGTCTTTGGCACTGGCTAGTGCCATCATCAGCTAGGTGGTACAGTGGATAGAACACAGGGCCTGCACTCAGGAAGACTCAACTTTGTTAGTTCAAATCTAGCTTCAGATACTTAGTAGCTATGTGACCCCAGGCAAATCACTTAACCTTATTTGCCTCAGTTTCCTCATCTATAAAATGAGCTGGAGAAGAAAATGGCAAACCACTCCAGTATCTTTGCCAAGAAAATCCTAAATGGGGTCACAAAGAGTAAAAGGCTACTAAATTGACTCAACCACGAAGTGCCACTGCTTCAAAATGTGGTGTTTTGGGTGCTGATCAAGTTTAGTTTGGAATTGAAGGGGTTAAGAGAAAAACAAAAATGCTCATGTAAGATTGATTTTGATACCCCGTAGCAAAATCTGGCAGGCAGCTAGTTATGTCACTACATATTTATCTGTTAGTATCAGCTTCTGTTCTCTTATTCAAGCAGTGCTTGGTCCATTAAAAATAGCTGAGATTGATTATATGTGGGAAGTATATAGGAGAGCGATGGATGTTTTCTGAAGAAAGATGACCATGTCCCCCAATTCTTTTGATTCTTAAGTAAATATTTATTTTAAGCTTTCCGATGGGTAAATATGCAGAGATACACCACTTTGCCATCAACTGTAGCCTAGCGGAAGTCTCAGCTATGATCCACAGGCCCTAGAGAACACCCAGGCAAGACATTCTGTAGTGAATTCACATGGGAAAGTAGTACAGATTTTATTTAGAAAATATTTTAGTTTCCCACAGGCTTTGTGGCATGCCACAGCATAGTCACGTGTAACAAATAAAAGATTCTGTGTGTCAGATCATTATTTGCTGGAGTAATGATATTTAGAAAGTATACAGGATTTTTTTAAAGCACATTTGACCTACAATGGAATATTTCATATGGGTACACCTATTTTCACATATGCTCTTCCAAAATATGTTCCATATGTCCATATTCAGACCCTTACTAGAATGAGAGATACATGTACATCCTCTGCCAGAGTCAAATGTTGACTTACAAATGTAGTATATATTCATCATCCTGTGGATTAATGTCATTGGCAATGGGTTATAGGGCCCATGAATCAGTTATACTCAGTGTGGGTTATCATTGGTAAAAATGGGTAGCAGGACTCTAATGCCTTTAATATCTAAAGAGGCATGCTCAGTGGTATGCTAGTGGCTTAAAATAGTTTATTTGCCTTCTAAGGACATGATCAGCAGGTAGGGTAGAAACTGAGATGAATCTTAAGTTTTTCAGATAGTATCTTAATTTAATAAGAAATTGTCAGGTTTTTTTTCCATTGCATGATCTTCTTGGGATAAGCCTAGAATCTACACAGAAAAATCCAAACTGGAGAAGAATACATATTGCCCACATTGTGACATATCATTGGATGGCCAGTGTATCATATTGGTCCTTAGAAGACATTATATATGAATGAATGAATGAATTGATTAGCTAAAAAATAAATAAGAAAGCACTTGCATTGTGTAGATCTCCATAACAGGCAACGAGAATACAAGTAGACTGGTAAGAGAGCTGTTGTCCTCAAAGATCTTGTATCTTGTAAGAGGGAGACAACACATATAGGAAGGTTCAGTGGCATGTCAGATGAAAAAGCCTACCTTTTGCTAGTGCCTCGTGATAGAACCTAGTGCAGGTTTCCCATCCCTGGCTTAGAGCAAATACCTGGGTTTGAGGATTTACAGAAAAGTGGCATTTGGTAAACCAGTACAAACATGAACTTTATTACTAGGTGGGATTGCAGGCAGGCAAAAGCAGAAAGAACACATCTATGTGGCAATAGAGACAAATAGAGATTTGGCCGTGTGGGGCCAGAATCACTTCTGGGAGGGAGACACACACGGTGGCAAAATCTCAGTGGAAGAACATGCTCAAAGTGGGGTCTGAGAATGGAAGTTTTACACCTTAAAGATGGGTTTGGTTGAGAATGGGCAATCAGTGCTAGATATGGGTGGTGACATTGCTAAATAGCCCCAGATTCAGTGGGGAAATTCTCTGGGTTACTTATTGATACCAGACTTAAGTAGGGAAGTTTCCTAATCAGGCCCAGAAATTGGTGAGGGTCCAGCAAACCATTCCAGTATCCTTGCCAAGAAAACCCCAAATGGGGTCGCAAAGAGGAAAACATGAGCGAAACAAGTCAATAACAACAACAATAACAGATCAGTAACTGGGGATCCCAAAAGACTGCTGGCCCAAAGCCACTGTAGTTGGCCAAGAGCCAAGTGTCCAGTCAGGAGTGTGATTATTTACACATGACATAGGGTCAGAATGAGTCAGGACAGCAGAAAAGTACAAGCTCTCTGTCATTGCTTATACGGTCATTATGGACACTTAGCCCAAGTGACTCCATATTGAGTTCTATCACTTACACTACAATTTTGTTGTTGTTTAGTTGTTTTTCAGTCATGTCTGACTCTTCGTGATCCCACTTAGGGTTTTCTTGGCAAAGATACTGGAATGGTTTGCCATTGCCTTCTCCAGCTTATTTTAGAGCTATGAAACAATGTATTTCAAAAATTACAATTATCACATGCCTAGCGTACGGTGACAATGCAGATGATATTGCATCTAGTTTCCCCTCCATTAAAAATATGCATTTCTAATATTAAATCATTTGATGATGGTAAGGACTTTGGTGGTGGACAATGAGCTGGGCCCAGAGTTGAATAATGAGAAAAGATTGCAATGGATCAACTTTGGAAAACTGCACAAGCCTTGGAATGATACTATTTTTCCCTTTGTCAACAAAGGCATTTTTTTTTCTAATGCTAATATTTTCCAAGTGATGCTATATATGTATGAATCACAGAATATCAGGATCTCACAAGAATTAAAATCATAGGAATGTAAAGGGAGATGACAAGATACACATTGCATATAAGTACAAAATCTTGGTAATCAGTATTTGTGCATGAGAAGTAATAATAATAATAGCTAGCATTTAAATAATGCTTTAAGATTTGCAAAGCCCTTTACAAATATTGTCTCATTTGAGTCTTACAACAAGCTTAGAAGGTATTTGCTATTATTATCCCCATTTTACAGGTGAGGAAACTGAGGCAGAGATTAAGTGACTTTCCCAGAGTTACAAAGCTAGCAAGTGTCTGAGGTGAGATTTGAATTCAAGTTTTCTTGATTCCAGGTCCAGCATTCTATCCACTGGGCCATCTAATAAAGGATATAATCACGGGTGTAAATGATTGAGTCAGTCATATAATGAGATTAAAGGATGACAGGTGGGCAGGCTAAATGCTTTAATGGTATCCATGAGCTCTTAAAAGAATCAGAGGCAAGCCTCCAGCATGATGGATGGATAGATCATTTATGGAATATATATCAAAAGATACATATCACAACTTGTTCAGCTACTCCCCAATTGATGAGGATCCCTGCAATTTGTAGTTCTTTGCCACCACAAAGAAACTGCCACAAACAGAACTCCCATTCACATTCAAAGTTATAATTATTATTTGTTAATTTCCCTCCATCTTATATTTACTCACTATTTTCTTTCTCAGCCTCTCTTTTTACCCTGTTCCTGTTACCTTATCTTCTCCCCCCCATTCAATTTCCACCCGTCAGGAACACTCACTCTTCCAAGTGTATACAAGCATTGGGAGGCTTCCGTGATTCATCTTTAGTTTCTGAGAGAAAACCAAATGACCATCCTTAATTGATAATTATGCCTCCCCCCAAAAAGACACACAGAACCACCCAGGATCAGAAATTCGAAAGTTGTTTTGTGCAATGGTATAGTAAGTAGGAGAGCTATAACTAGGGTTCTGAAACCTTAAGGAAGGGGATAAGAGCCATCAGAGAGGTCTTGAGGACAACAATGGAAACAGTTGAGCCAACCTGGAAAGAAATTTGTCTAGGGAAAGGGAAGGTCTATGAGGTGTGACAGCTTTATCTTCATTGCACTACTAAAGTCTTTCTTGTGAGCTATTCTGGTTGGACACAGTTATAGGAGAGGTGAGGAACTCTATCACCCTGGTCAATGTAGTCTTTGCTTCTCATTCATTCATTCAACAGTAATTTATTAGGTATTTTTTAATATTCAGCAAGGACAAACGACAATTAGTCAAGGAGCTTAAGGACCTTATACACTTTGGGTATGGAGTAATATGAACAAAGATCAGGAAATGCAAAATCATTTGGGAGGAGGACACTAACACTTAGAAGATGGTACCTGAATAGAGCCTCGAAGGAAGTGAGGGATTCCAGGTGGCAGAGGTGAGGAGTAAGTGCATTGCAGATATGAGAGAGAGCTAAGGTGCATAGGTGGGAAATAGAATGTCATGTATGGTGACTAATATGGAAATATGTTTTGCATGACTACACATGAATAACCTATATCAAACTGCTTGCCTTTTTGATAAGGGCAGAAGGAATTTGGAACTCAAAATTTAAAAAAAAATATTAAAATAAAAATATTAAGTAAATATGAATTTTTAAAAACTTTTAAAAGAAAAAAAAGTCATATATGAGGAATATGAAATAGGCCAGTTTGTCTAGAATTCCAAAAGGAGAGCAATATGTAATAAACCTGGAAGGCTAATATAGAGCCAGGCTGTGGAAGGTTCAAAATACCAAACACAGAAGTGTGTATTTTAATCAAAAGACAATTAAAAGCCACTGTAGCTTTTTAACAGTGGAATGACTTGGTCAGACCTGTGTTTTAGGAATATCAGTCTGGCAGCAGCCCTGAAAGATCTTCAACTCCACTCTCAAGAAGGAGGATAGGGGAAAGGAGTGGCAGTTGTCTCCCCTGACTATAGAGGCTGTGAGAATGTGAAACAGACTGGGCAAGCAGTGGGCCACCAGCCCCTGAAGAAAGTCACAGTCTTGGGGATATTGCCTTGTCCAGGTAAGAGATGGAGGCAGTTGCTGAGAATGGGAGGCCAGAGGTACAGAGTTGGTGAAGGCTGGAGGTAGAAGGTAGGATGGGTCTTTTGTCTAGAGTTGTCCAGAAGCCAAATAAAGCGGAGTACTCCAGAATTATAACGGTGTTCACACCTTCGATAGCTCATTTCTGGATAAGCTGATAAAGTGAATAGGGCTGCAACTTTCATGCAGTGTAGTACCCCTTCTGATCTACTCCTCCAACTTGTATTCACATGAGTGGGTTGGGTACCACAGAGGATGGCTCAGGTACAAGAGTACCTGGGATGGGCAGCAGGAGGTCTATGCTTCCAAAGCTACAGCTTGAGTCCCCATACCTGGGTTGTTACCAGTCAGCCAAGAGACACAATTAGCTCAAATCAAAGGGATTTACTAAGATAATATAGTAAGAATGGTAGCTATAATACATTGCCCTCCCTCATAAAGCTGGAGTATACAGCACTTTCACATTCGCTTTACAAACATTGTCTCATTTCATCCTCACAAAAACCCCTTATACATAAGTGCTATTATTATCCTTATTTTACAGATGAAGAAACAGGCAGACAGCAGTTAAGTGACTTGTCAAGATCACACAACCTGCCTGAGGCCAGATTTGAACTCAGGACACCTAGGTGGTACAGTAGATAGAACAACAGGCCTAAAGTTAGGAAGTCTTGGACTCAGGAAGACCTAGTCTCAGGTACTTACTAGCTGCGTGATTCCGGGCAAGTCATTTAACCTTAGTTTCCTTACTTGTAAAATGGGGATAATAGCACCTACTTCCAGAGCTGTTGTGAGGATCAAATGAGATATTTGTAAAGCACTTATAAAGGCATTAACATAACACTGCATGTAGTAGGTGCTATATAAATATTAGCTATTATTATTATTATTGTTGTTGTTGTTGTTATTATTCCAGGCTCAGTGTTCTATCCACTGTGCCACATTGAATCTTGTTAATATATTATTATCTATCCCTTGTTTTCCGTAATTTTATCTAAATGGAGGGAGCTCTTCTCAGAATTCCTAGCTTCCTTTAAATCTTAGCTCAAGTGCTAAAATCTGGATGGACCTTTCCTAATCTCTATCCCAGCTTCCAGGACTTGCCTCTGGGAAAAAAAAAATCCTGTATTGATTTTGTAGTTACTCATTTGTGTTAAGGTTATTTCCCTTACCTCTCCCCTCTCCTCCAAAATATAAGATCTTCGAGACCAAGAACTATTTGATTTTTTTCTTTATGCTGCCAGTGCCTAGCCCAATGTCTTCTAGAACATAATAGGTGCTTAATAATAAATGCTAATTGATTGAGTGACACCCCATCAAACTTTTGATTTTGAATTTGAATTTTGAATTTGATCATTTTTTCCAGACAGTGCCATTTAAGTCCCTCTCAAAAATGTCATTCATTCCACAGATGGTCTGATAATTTTTGCAAGAAGTGGGGCATGTACCAAATGGTTTTGGATTAGATAGTCTTATGCACTGTTAAGTTTTAAGTGGGCCAAGAGAAACGGTTAGTTCATGACTATGTACTGCCCAAAAGTCAGTGGGGAGGTCCAAAGAGCAAAGGCCATCAAGTAACTCCTGATATATCAGAGGACTCGGTACTCTTATTTGCCTATAATGGAGCTTGCCAAGAACAATGCAACCCATTTGGCCTTAAAGAACTTGTGGCTTATGGTTGGCTGTGACTGCATATCTCACCTCTATCTGGTGGATATGCTATAGATCTAGTTATCCCTTCCACACTGTGGGGGCTAGGGGTATGGTACCCCTCGATCTGGAAAATCTGTGTAAAATTTTTTGGCCCTCCCTTCATACCAGAGAAGTCTGAATTTTTTTCTTTTTCTTTTATACGGTGTTTATAGTACCTTATTGTAAAATTTGGATTGATATTATACGATACTACACGTATATATGCATTTCTGAGTTTGTCTTCTGCTGGCTACCACGTATCATCTGCAGCTTCTGAAAAACTCCCCAAAATTCCCATTTAATTTCTTATGCTGACCCGTGATACATTGAAATGGTGATGGGGACAGTCAAGATGTGGAAGGGATAACTATAATAGATGTCTACCTTGACTAACCAAGAGGAACAGGGTTTAACTTCAGAATCAAGTTTGAATGGTGCAGGAAGTCTTCCTACAAGCACAGGAGCAGGAGAGATGGAAGGGTGACAATGAATATAAGGAGGAGGAAGACAAGCTAATATTTATTTGTAGCTTTAAGTTTTTAAATTTTATTTTAACTCTGAGCTTAAACACAAACTAGAATGGGTGTTTGCATATACATGATAGAACAGAAAAAGAAGATTGTACAGAAATTGCAAGTCTCTAATACATATAGTTTACTTTTCCTTTTTAAGAAACATATTGCTTTCAAAGCTGTCCTGCACCAAGAGAGTAACATTGTGGATAGAGCGCTGGATTTTGAATCAGAAAGACCTGGGTTCAAATCCTAATTTGGAGGATTTACTATCTGTGTGACCCTGGGAAAATCACTTACCTAATCTCTGAGTATCAGCTTCCTCATGTATAAAATGAGGGACAAGATGGTTTCTAAGATCTCTTTCAGCTGTAAATCTATAACAGAGAAAAACTCCAAAGTTGTCCTGCATGCCTGGTCTTCTTTCTGGCTTTCCTTCTTTTTTCTCGAAAGAAAGAAAGAAAGAAAGAAAGAAAGAAAGAAAGAAAGAAAGAAAGAAAGAAAGAAAGAAAGAAAGAAAGAAAGAAAAGATGCCTTACTGACCCTTATTAGGAGTGGGCCTTACACCAGCATCCTTTTTGTTCAAGTTCAATAATGGAGCTAAATAAGGCACTCACAAATTATTGAACAATTAACAAAAGGTTACTTTTCCCTAACTGAAAGGATAAGCAATAAGCATACAGTAGCATTTAGCATCTAGGCTGCTAGATGTTGAAGTGGATAGAGAGCTAGGCCTGCAGTCAGGGAGACCTGAGTTCAAGTATACTTTTAGACACTTACTAGCAAGTCACTAAACCTCTGTTTGCCTCAGTTTACTCAACTATAAAATAGGGATAATACCAGCACATACCTACCTCAAACCTAGTAGGGGCTATATAAATGTGCATTCCCTTCCCTTCTCCCTCTTCTACAGACCCTCCTTCCCCCTCTATATCCATATAGAAATGCATTTGGTTAGCTTGGCAGGGTATGGTGATTCCCATGGTATCCAGCCATTTGAAGGAGCCCCAGTTCCATGTGGGTAGGACTTTCTAAGACCTTAGGTAGGGAAGTGCAGGAACCAGCATCTACGACTCCCAGAGTTGACTGTTAAATTTTCAGTGTGAACATTTACCCTTCAGAAATTGGCAAACTACAAATCAGGGGTGGATTTATTATTTTAGCTGTTTAGACTTAAGAAAGTTAAGTGATGGTGAAAATGTCAATCATGCTCATTAAACTTAGAAGTACATTGTGTGTACCTTCCCCTTCCCCCTCAGAACCTTTAATTAAACATGCACCAGCACAGCCCACCCAGGAAACTCATCAAGGAAGATCGGAGTCATTCATGTCCCAGGGACAGCTTTGTGGTCTTTCAGGGAAGTCTAATCTCTGTTTCAGGGAAATGAAAGGAATCCTGGTCCTAGCACAACCCTCTTTTCTCATCTTTTTTTCCCCTTGCCTATTCCTATCTCCTACCAATCCCTCTCAAAACATGGGGAAAAAAACCAAAGTATAACTAAGTTTTACAGATCACTTTACATACATTTGATCATTTAGAAAGTAACACCAATCCTATGAAACTTACTTATAACCAGTATTATTTCCATTTGAGACTGGGAGGAGACTGAGACCAAGTGTCTTTCCTACCATCACACAACTAATTAGTGTGAAAAGTGGAATTTGATCCCCTGGTAGCACCTGACTCCAAGTCTGGCTATGTAACATTTTTCTGTTAGAAACAGGAGATCAGGTCTGGTTGAAGTACAACTATATTGATATGTCAGTGTGAAAATCAGTAAACAGGCCTTCTTGGAGGCTAGATGACTGGTCTGCATTGTGTTCAGTCATGTTTGACTCTTCATGACCCCATGTGGGGTTTTCTTGGCAAAGATACTGGAATGATGTACCATTTCCTTCTCTAGCTCATTTTACAGATAATAAAACTGAGGCAAACAGGGCAAAGTGGCTTGCCCAGAGTCACACAGCTAGTAAATGTCTGAGGCCACTCATATAGATGAGTCATCCTGATTCCAAGGCCAGTGCCCCAGTGAAATAGGAGGCTGATTTACCTGCTTTAAGTGTAGGGAATGAAAGGTACATTTTTTTTCTTGAGTAGAGAGGAAAAGCTCTGGATTTTCTGGATATCTCTGTAGGGAATAAGGTAGTGAAGTAATAAGAGCAAGTAGAAACATTTCTGAGTTAAAAAAAGGGCCAGCATCATAAATTTATATTTCACAAAACCGGTGTGGTTTAGTGACTTTATCCAGTGTTACACAGTAGTTGGGGAGAATAAGAATCACAAGGCAAGTATAAAATCTCCCAAAGTGCCAGAAAGGTGCCCATTATAGAAGGACTTGAAGTAATTTTTACTTTGAGCCAGTTATCAGGGTCATCTGAGAGAGTGAAAGGCATTGATTATCTCAGAGGCCCTGGGAAACTATATGACTTAGAGGTCAGGTAATAAAGAATAGGGCAAAGTACCACTCTGATCAGTGACATTCTTAATATGGGAAGATAATAAGAGCTAGCATTTATATAATGCTTTAATGTTTGAAAAGCACCTTACATGTTACTTTGTTTGACCCTAACAATAATACTATGAGGTAGGTGCTATTATTATCCCTATTTTAAAGATGAGAAAACTGAGGCTGAGAGAGGTTAAATGACTTGTCCAGAGTCAGAGTAAGTATCTGAGGGAGGAGTTGAACTCAGGTCTTCCTAACTTTAAATCCAACTCTCTATTCACAGCACAAGATAAATAGGAAATGATTAACAGAGATTTCATCTTCATGAGTTTAAATCTGGCCTCAAACACTTACTAGTTGTGTGATCCTGGGCAAGTCATTTAACCCTGTTTGCCTCAGTTTCCTCATCTGTAAAATGAGCTGGAGAAGGAAATGGCAAATCACTCCAGCATCTTTGCCAAGAAAACCTCAAAATAGGGTCATGAAGAGTTTGAAAGGACAACCAACTTCATTGAGAAGACCGAGGCTATCTAACAGGAGCGCCCTCATTTCTCTTTCTCCAAACCTCAAAACTCAGCTTTATTACCTGTTCTCCAAGTCTTCCCAATCACCTCCCAGAGGCCAATAGGGGGTATAGGGGATAGAGTGCTAGACATGGCTGCAAGAAGATCTGAGTTCAGATACTGCCTAGGATGCTTCCTAGGTTGAATCCCTAGGCAACTCACTTAAACTGCTGCGTTCATCTGTTTCTTTATCAGTAAAGTGAGGGTGATAACTGCACATACCCCCAAGGTCGTTGTGAGGATCAAAGACAGTAAGTTATTTAAAATGCTTTGCAAACCTCACAGTGCCATACAAATTTTAGCTATTTTTAAGAGGTTTCCCTTCTTAAGTTTTCCCTTCTAGGGAAACTTCTTAATATCTCTGTCTGTGCCCTTGATCCCAGCTTCTCTCCTCTCACTTCTTCTAGGGTTTGCTCCAGCAATCATTTTTTTTTCTTTCTCCCTTTTGTGAGGGAAAAATGAAATACTATTTGTAAGAAGGTGCTGAAGACAATGCCTGGCACAGAGTAAGCACCATATAAATGATTATTCCTTCTCGTTCTGGTTACCTTTAAGCATCTTCAGTCTCTCAGTCTCCACTGACTCCTTTCCATCTGTCTAATCACAAGTCCAAGTCTTCCCAATCCTAATCTAAAATTTTTCCCTTTATCTATCTTACCTCCCCATCTCTCTTTTCCCATTCTTGGTCAACTTTCTTGAAAGAGAAACAAACAAGCAGGGTAATTATGTTACTTCTGCATTAAATTTAATAGAAGTTTATAGTTTAGTCTATCATCTTCCTTTTTGTTCTTCGCCTATTGAAATGTTCATGTTTCTACATGACTGTTAAATCCATAATAAAAGAGATACTTTTATTTATTTATTTTGTTTTTAGGCAATTGGGGTTAAGTGACTTGCCCAGGGTCACACAGCTAGTAAGTGTCAAGTGTTTGGTCTTAGGCTGCATTTGAACTCAGGTCCTCCTGACTTCAGGGCCAGTGCTTTAACCACTGTGCCACCTAGCTGCCCCCCAAAAGAGATATTTTTTAAAAAAGGGTTCTATATTGGATCCCTACATTGCTTCACAGCCCATTCTTTCCTTAATGTCTTACAATCCGTCTTCTGCCTTCACAGCTATACTGAAATTGTCTTCTCAATGGTCACCAGTGACATTCTAATCACTTTAAGAAGTTGGTCAGAAAAGCTCCATATTCAATTTGATGAACTTACAGGATGGTGAGTCTTCCTTTAGCACTCTGATTGCATGGCACCTCTTAGCACTGAACGAGCAGTGCCTGAGTCTCAGTGACTGGAGATGATTTGGTTGGTTGGAATTATTATAGGTCAGAGTTGCCCTTTTGTACTAAGCCTATACAATGGGAGTCTCCATCATATGATTGACCCTTTTTTCCCTTTTCAAAAGAAAGACTAGACAGCAGAACCATTAAGAGAGGCACTGGTTATAGAGAGAGCAAAGCTTCTCTTCCCACCCACTCATGACTAGAAAAGAAGATTCATCTAGAAAGAAGGATTTTTAATACTGAGAATTTGCTTCCTATATCTGAGTAATATTACACAAGAGAAACAAAGAAGTCTAATTTTCTCCAACTTTCAGAATCCAGCTTATTAGATAGAAGGGGAGGCATTCCTGGGTAGCATCTATATCTTGGAGAGAAGAGGATCCCAGCATCCAGCCTTCTTTCTGGAGAAAGAAAGGAGAGGTTCTAGATGGTGTCAACCTCAGGGTTGCCTTTTAGAAATCCTAGGCTCAAGGGTTCAGAGATTCGGCCTTCTGGACATAAACAGGAAATGCCTTGGTAGCATTTACCTCCCGGTGGCGAAAATTATTGAGTATGTCCCTTCTCAGTTTCATTAATAAAAGAAGCATCAAATAATGAAAGTAACAAGAGAGCAAAAAAAAGCCTTGATTCTGCTCTTCCCTATTATCTTGAATTATTTGGATATGGGAAGAGAGTTACAACTCCAACTTCATTTTCCTTCCAAGTTGAGTCTAAGCCTATATATATTAAAGTTGGAGACTTTCATTTGTCACTGGGGTGAAAATGAGATTAGGGCTACATATCTAGAATTCCCAAGTTTGGTTTCCTTTGGAAGAGAGCACAAACTATAGGATGGTGCTATGAGTCTAGAGATCTATCTATAGTGCTGGAAGAAGAGAAAGGTGGAACTTTCTGGAGAGGGAGGAGAATTGTATTAATTATTCCTGGGCTACTATGAGTTATTTTTTTTTAAAGAATATTTTTATTTTATTTTTCTCAATTACATGTAAAATAATTTTCAACATTTATTTTTTTATAATTTTTGAGCTCCAAATTCCCTCCTTTCCTCCCTCCTCCCCTTGAGAAGGCAAGCGTTTTGATATAGATTATACATGGGCAGTCAAGCAAAAACATATTTCCACATTAGCCATGTTGCAAAAGAGAACATATTCCAAACAACAACAACAAAAACCATAAGAAAAATAAAGAAAGTTTACAAAGTAGGCTTTGATCTGCATTCAGACTCCATCAGTTCTTTCTCTGGAGGTAGATAGCATTTTTCATCATAAAACCTTCAGAATTGGCTTGGATCACTGTATTGCTGAGAATAGGTAAGTCATTTACAGCTGATCATTGTACAATATTGCTGTTACTGCATATACTATTCTTCTGGTTCTGCTCACTTCACTTTGCATCAGTTCATATAAGTCTTCCCAAGTTTTTCTAAAACCATTCTGCTTGTCATTTCTTATAGCACAATAGTATTTCATCACAATCATATATTAAACTTGTTTAGCTATTCTTCAATTGATGGGCATCCCTACTGTGAGTTCTTAATATGTTTTGTACATTTTTTGTGAGGTAATATAAAGATCAACCTAGTCATTTTTTTGAACCTAATATTTTTTCCTAATTTTTTTACCTAGTATTTTTATTTTACCTAATCTTCATTGTTACCTTGAATATCTGGATGGGAGCTTTTACATAAAGCAAATTAATGACCAAAGAGCTAGACATGCGATAGCTAGCTGTATTCAGAAGTACCCCAGAGGTTAATGTAGGTGGGACCTTCTTAGGCAAAGAGATAGTTATTGGGGAGGCGGGGGGGACTGGGTACTGCTTCCAAGATTTATCCCAGTAGGTATGAGCCCAGAGTTTGAGGTGTTACACTGTTGATTACATCTCAAAATCTTTTTTTCAATCTCCATCCTCTATGACTTCTTTGCAGCTCTCATCTCACAACTTTCATCTGAATATTCTTTCCTCCCTCAGCTTCTGAGACACCAAACCCTCTTAATCCTCCTACCTCTTTAACCCTAGCTCCATAGACTTTGATGGAATCATTTTCTATTTCCAACTCCTTAAGGTGAATGATCACCAAGGTCTTGTCCTCTACTTTCTTCTATTTCTAAACTCTCTCCCACAGCAATCTCATACATGCCCATGATTCCAACTAACATGTCTAAGAAATTATATACACACATATATATTCATGTATACTTAAGATTGACACAAAAAATATTTATTTGTGCATATGTGTGCGTGTATATGTGTAAATATACTAAAATGTGTATATATAAATATTTATGCACATATAAATAGATGTATATATGTTTATATTTGTATACATATGTATATGTGTATATGGGTTATATATGTGTGCATCTATACGTGGATACATCTACATAACTTCAAAGTGCTATATAAATGTTAGCTATTATTAAGATGTTTCTTAAGAAGAAATTAAAAAGTCATATATATACATACACATATATATGTATGTGTATATATATGTGTGTATGTATATATATATATATATATGTATATATATATATATGGCAGCTAGGTGGTAAAGTAGATAGAGCACTGGGCTTGGAATCAGGAAGATGATCTTCCTGAGTTCAAATCTGACCTCAGACACTTACTAGCTGTGTGACCTTGGGCAAGTCACTTAACCCTGTTTGCCTCAGTTTCCTCATCTGTAAAATAAGCTAGAGAAAGAAATTATAAACACTCAAGTATCTTGGAGAAGAAAATCCCAAATGGGGTCATGAAGAGTTGGATATGACAGAAATGAACAAAATGCAACAAAATTATTATATATATATACACACATATATATACACATACACAGATATACATACACACACACATATATACATATATATTCAATCCTGGCCTATGTCATACTTTTGCTCCAGTTCCTTCCTACACCTGGAATGTTCCAACTCCACATTTTTTTCCTGTCTTTTAAAGCCCAACTCAAATGTTACTTCCTATAAGAAGTCTATCCTGGGGGGCAGCTAGGTGGTGCAGTGGATAGAGCACTGGACCTGGATTCAGGAGGACCTGAGTTCAAATCCAGCCTTAGACACATAACACTTACTAGCTGTGTGACTCTGGGCAAGTTACTTAACCCCATTGCCTAGCAAAAACAAAAAACAACAAGAAGTCTATCCTGATGTTGTGTATAGTTTTGTCCTTTTCCCCTTGAATTGCACATAATTTGCTTATTGTTGTTTTTCTTGCATATCTCAAGGATTTTGTACAATAATTATTTGTACACGTGCCATACCTCTCTACTACACTAAAAACCACTAGGTTAGATTCTTTGTCCAATCAAACTCACATTCACACCAAGCCCTCATTTCCTCTTCTTAAAAATGGGGGTAAGAATATTTGCAAAACCTTTCTCAGAGTTGTTGTGGGGAAATTTCTCCTCAAAGTTCTTCATACATTTGCATTTGAGTTATCAGTACTGTTATTATCCAAAACTTACTTTTCCATAATCAGTAAAAATCCTAGTTCTTAGAGCTGAAAGAGAATGGAAGACAGATCAACCTTGCCTGTCCTGTTTTAAATTCAACTTATTTGTTTTTCTTGTTTGATCTTACTCAGATACAGGAAGCAAATTCTCAATAGTCTCTACATTAAAAAAAAAAACCTTCCAAATACTTGAAGGACTCAGTCTTTTCTTCCCTTGACAAATTTAATTCCTTCAACCTTTTTATTTAAAACCTATATTTTATTCCATTGATTATTCTGTTGTTTTTCTTTTGACAGTCTTTCATGTATCTTTTGAAGTGTTGTTACCTCAACTGGCCACAATATTGATTAATTCATATTTCAGTGGAAAGATTTTTTTCCTGCTCCTTGCACAAAGTCTCTTTGTTATATCTAGTGCTGGATGGACATTTTCCTGCTAGCCAATCTTTCCTCAACTTGTTTGAAAGGCAACATGGCCTGGTGCATAGATCCAAAAGAGGTCTGGGTTCAAATCTAACCTTTGATAATTATAGAGTCATAAATTTAGAGCTAGAACGCACCTTAGAGATCATTACAGTAGCTGCATGACTTTGGGCAAATTAATTAACCTCTATGTTTCTACTTATCTACTAAGTCATAAGTAGTTGACATCTTATTTTTGTCTCAACAAAAGCTCCCTTACTTGATCTATTTGAAATACATCATAATTTAAAAGTCCAAATGATGACTATTTTAATCAAGACATTTTGAATTTTATTCCTGTCCTTTGGAGTATTAGCAGCTTTGCCAGATCAATACTTAGGAACTTCAAAAGATTTTTGATTTAATGGATGTTCCCACTATCTCTTGCCTTAGTAGACATTTTCATGATTTGCCCTAGACACCTCCCCCCCATCACTAGGTGGTTAACTTTCTGGCAATGAGGCTCTTTGAACTTACCTTAGGCTGGTCCTTGGATAACAGTTCCACACTCACAGCTTTTCCTGCTTTATGGAAACTTCTAGAAAGTTTGGTCTGCTGGAATAGACTTTGAGCATCCAGAGCCCTCTCCATACCCTAAACATTATCTGCAAATGTAGTGATATTATTCTAAATTCCTTCTTTGGATCATCTTAATAGAAGTGAATACAATGGAGGAGGGAAAGATTTTTCTGGAAATGCTTACATTGATAATACTGATAATTACCATTTGGTCAAAACTTTTGTACCAGATATTTACCTCCTTTTTCTTGGTCATCATATAAGGAAAGCAGCAGTATTATTTATTTATTTAACATAATCATGGGGATAGGAAGTATACCTTAATGTTAGTGTCTTCTCTCTGTAACTTATCCTGCATACATCATTATACATATGTTGTTTGCATGCTTTCTCCCCCACCCTGATAAAACTTAAGTTTCTTGAGAGCAGGGACTATGTTTTACCTTTCTCTGTATCCCCAACACTTAGCACTGAGGCTGGAACATAGTAGATGCTTAATAAATACTAGTTGACTGATTGGTTTCATTAGAATAGGGAATTCCCAGGTGAAGAAATTCCCTCTATCAATTCAGGTTGCGACTTTCTCTGCAGCTTACAGTCTCAGAGAGCTGCTTACAGTACTGAAAGGTTAAATGATTCGCCCAAGGTTAAATAACCAGGATGTGCCAAAGGCGGGCTTGAACCCAGGTCTTCCTGGCTTTGTGGCCAAGTCTGCATTCACTATGACACATTGCCTCTCTGTATAATCATAGGGACATAAAAACAGATTTGGTGCCTTGATATGAAAACAATATGGTATTTATTGCCATTTTTGTCCAAAAAATCAAGCTGCTTCTGGCATTATTTGGAGTGAGTATTTACATACAAATGTGAATGAGAATTAAAATAATGGAGAGGAAATAGAGGCGGTGAAGTTGAATCAGGAAATATAGGAATAATGGCATTAATTGTCTTCAACAGTGGGGTACTGAATGGAAGCAGAAGTTGGGGTGGGGGGGAACACTGTTAAGTTCTTTTGGATATTTAAAAATCTTATATAGCTTTCCAGCCCCTTCCATAAACTATCATTATGGAAAGTCACAAAAAAGCAAACAAGGAAAACATTGGCAGACTGTAGACATAATGAGTGGAAATAAATGTAGCAAAGGAAAGCCAATGCTTTAGCCAGCATACTCTGTTTCAATAAAAGACTTGATTTCTACTATGAACCATATGAAGATGAAAGTAATGTGTAAATATCATTAGCCATTTCTTTCTTTTTCTTAGATAAAAGCCTTTTTCACTTACATAGCAATTAGGCTTTTGAATGTTTTGAAGCTAAGGCTATGAAAGAAAGAAAAATGATACTGGTTCCTGACTGACCATCCCCACTATGCCTCATGCTAACCATGGCCTGTATGCTCCATGTCTACTCCTAAAGCTGTTTCTAGAAAAATATCTACTGGATCTGAGATTACTGTGACATTCCTCCCAGACCAACTTAAGAAATCAGCCAATCAAACCAAGTATTAATTAAATACAAAATAAATCTACTTTATGTCTATTTCTGAATTTCTGAATTTTTCCCCTAAATTTTTGTATAGAATCTCTTAATTCAAAATTGAATAACTACCAAGTTTCCAGTAGTTATTCTGTCCTAGGACAAACCTGAGACGAGACTTTTGAAGGGGCGTTTAGTTGCCAGCAAGCCGCATTAACCAACCCTCCACTAGGGGGCACACGAGACACAAGCTGTATAGAGTTAGATTGCAGTTCACGTTTACAGGGACAAGCAGCATTATTGAAACCCACTGCTGCCCATTTTAGACCCATCTAGTTTCGTACATAGCAAAAACGTATGTTACGTGATTGTTGACTTGTAACAGTGAGAATGCCAAGTATTTGGGGCCCCCTTTCTCACCACTCACATCTTTTAAAATAAAACTGCCATAAATAAAAGGAGGAGGGAGCATTATGGGAAATCTTTGGTTGTTGTGTGTGTGTGTTTTGTTTTTTTTAACACACGTTATAAAAATCGAAAAACTGTACGTCTTTTTAAGCAAAGGAGTGAGGCATAAGGACAGAGAATGAAAGGAGTAAAGGAAGATTCTTCCAGATGGTGTCTGTTTAAAATTGCCCAGGCAGAAGCGCAAATGGTTAACAAATTGTATAAAAGAAAGTGCACATGGGCACATCTCACTTGTACAGTTCGATGATAAAAGGCTGCAACCGGCAACTGAAAATGAACTAGTTTCTCTAGAGGTCAAAGGGACTTCTGTCAGACGTTGCTTACCAAAAAAGATTTTACATAATATATACCTGACTATAAAAATATATTTAGCATGTGGATATGTGTATTCCTATATCCCACGAGCACATTTTACATTTGCAATTTGTTCAGTACATCAATTTATGAATCCTTAGAAATTGGTTCTGTAGAGGTGTACTGACACATATTTGTACATATGTACCGTGCTCAAAAGTGCGTAAAAGCGAACGCCAGCATGCGTTCAATAACCGAACCTTGCCCCGGGCACCTAATGCAGGGCGGAACCATCTGCCACTCGTATTAATGGCTAGAACACGCTAAGATGATGACAGGATGTGGAGCTGCTTGCAAACGGCATCTTCTTTTCTTCTCCTCCTGTCAGTGATGTCATTGGGCGACAGCAGCTGAAGGAAGGCTTGGAAGAGGAGGAGGAGGAGGAGGAGGAGGAGGCGGCGCCAGGCTGTTGCTGCTGCTGTTGCAGGTTCATGTGCATATAATGAAAAGGCACTTGACAGTCTGCCAAAACGCACGAGAGGGAGAGAGAGAGAAACTGGACCTACTGGATTTCGCAAAGCCAATCGTCATCATCTGCATCTACATGGGGAAGGAGGAGGAGGAGGAGGAGGAGGTGGGATCAGCAGCTCCAGCCGCTGCTGCTCCAATGTGAAACCACAAGCAAAAAGGGGGGGATCCAAAAAAAAAAAGGCGACAGAGAAAGAGGTGGGGGGGGAGGCGGCTCCGTGTGCAATTTCTCTCCCTTTTCCCTGCGGATTTCTCTTCCTCTGGCAGCTATGAATTCCGCCGAACAGACCGTTACGTGGCTGATTACCTTGGGGGTGCTGGAGTCGCCCAAAAAAACCATTTCGGACCCGGAGGGCTTTTTGCAGTCGTCTCTGAAAGATGGGGTGGTCCTCTGCAGGCTGCTGGACCGCCTGCTCCCTGGGACCATAGAGAAAGTAAGTGCAATATCACCTCTCCACGCCTTCCACCGCGCTCCCCCCACCCCAACCCACCCCACCCTACCCCCACCCCTCCTCTTCTCCACAAAATCTGATCATGTCAGCCTTTGCTTGATTGTGTGTTTCATCAGAAAACTGGACGCACAGACACACGCAACACACCACACAATCACACAGACACACATCTACACACACCATTTTCTCTCCACCTCCGCCCCTTCCTCTCCCACTGAAAGCTCGACCACCTCAGGAATAATGCCCTGCTCAGCCCTTGGGGCTGGGCGCATTCAGCCTCCGCTGAAGCCCAAGCCGGGGAACGCCTTTGAATGTACTCCGGCACAATGACCTAAACCTTTGGGGCTGGGGAGTGCGGGGAAGTGGACGGAGGGACAGCACTGCCCTGGGGCACATGGGTCATGAATTAGCCCCCTGATGCCTTTTTAGCTCGCTCCCTCCTCGCCAGCCTCTGGAGCCTCGGAGCGCCGTACGATGTGGGGAGCAGCCCTACGCACTTTCCTTTGTGCGCTGATCTCCCTTTGGAAAGCCCAGTCAGCGCGAAAACGAGCGTGCGGCTTCTCCAGGGTGAATAGCGCTTCCCCCTAGACAGCCGGAGAACCCATCTAGCGGGAGCTCCAAAGGCGCCATTGTGTGGGGGAAGTGGGGAGGGGGCGGGGTGGGGGAGCCAGGAATAGAGTGAGCCGAGGGTCTCCGAGGCGGCGGTGGCTGCATTTAGCTGCCGGGTGGGTCACTTTTAAAGGAGCAGGACCTGGAGACAGAGGAGGTGCATAAGTATCCAAACCTAGCCATGCGTCTTCTCCCACCACCACCATCACCACCACCGCTCCCCGATTTGAGAGGGAAAATATTTCACCAGCTGAGAATAACTCTCATTTTTATTTCTGCCCAATATTTAGTTGCTTCTCAGGTTTTGTAAAAAGTCGAGGTGGCTGCAGTTCAGTGCCCCTAACAGAAAAGCTTGTTTCAATACGGCACAGTTTTCTGAAATGCCATTGTTCGGACCAATTTTTTTGGTCACGCTCAACAGTTCAACTTTTTCCTCATTTTGGGGGGAGGGAGAAAGGGGGAGGGGGTCTAAACGGGCCGGTTACTTTGTAATTTTCCCCGCATGTACCCAACAAAAGCTGAGGTGTAGGTTGGGAAATAGTTTATTACTTCGATATAGCAAGAATTCTTCCTGTAGTCTAAGTAAAGGATCCTGGGATCACTTCAGTTGAAACCCCTAAACATGTAAGTATTGATTTAAGATCCTTGAATTTTATTACCAGATTTAGACCTTGGATCTGAACAGAACTCATAGCCCTAGCCTAGATCCTGTTACTCGTAATGTCTACAGTCAGTAAGCTGCATACTCATTCAGGGGAACATATGTGCGAACTTTGACCTGCATATCTTTGAGTGCCTAAAGTTTATTTTCATACTGGGCAAGAAGATGGGAAAAGGGAGGATCCAGTACGTATGATTTCAAAGAAGGTGCTCCCTCTTTTAAATGTTAAATTCTAGTTCCATGTTTTCTTCTGTGAAACAGCATTAAAAAAAAAAGGGTTGAATATCCAAGTTTGAACACTTCAGAATTAGAATTTTCAATGTCTTGAAAATAAAGAGAAATATCTATTTTTATTTTTAATATTTTATGCTAGATAGTAGCCATTACAAATATTGAAGTGACGATTTAATCATAAGACAACATAAGTCATTTATGGATAGTCAAATATAATAGAAAAGTACATTACTGATCTCACCAATAAGTTTGAGTATGTTCTTTTTATTTCATTTTAAAAGACAGAAAGCCCGTTTGTTGGTATAAATTATAAGAATTTATGCAATGCAAATTAACAAATATTTATGAGGCACTTATAATATAGAAAGCACTCATTATTACAAGATCCAAAGATGACCCATATCACAGGGTTTCTATATTTTCCTTACTAGGGAACAGCTTCATAAAAACAGTGCCCCCTCTTTTTTTTTTTAATAAGTTGATCCTATTCTGCTTGTCCTTGAAATAAAAATGCTTTGCTTGTAAATGATCCTGATGTCATAATAGAATTATGATTTAGATAGGAAAAAAGCAGGAGCTAACTTTTCAAAAACTCCAAAGACTTTGTTTTCATTTAGATATCGTATCTCTAGTAATAAAAACCAGATGAGAAGTACTGAAACTACATGATAAATTAGCAGAATTATGGACAGAAAATATTTGTCAGATTCTTTATAAAAGTAATACTTTAAGGAAGTTAATCTTTTGTGTGGATAGCAAACAGTTCTCTGGAAATGTATACTCTTATAGATAGGCCTCTAGAGTTATTTTAACTAGTAAATTTCAGTAATCAGTGGTTTCAGGTTAATATTCCTTTTTAGATTATGGAAATCTATTCTTTCAAAACTTCAGAGATCATATCATCTATTAAAAAAAGTAGAGAGGGTTTCAGATAAATTATGGCTTATATAAGTCACAAGTATCAAAATGAATGCTAAAGTTGAGACTCAGCCCTCTAAAGTCATTGAGCAATCACTTTTATTGAATATTATTTTCCCATTTTAAAGGTCATAGTGTAAGATTATCCTACCATCATATATGATAAAATTATAAACTAAGAAATATCCATGGTTTAAAAGAAGGCTTTGCAGAGGTAAAGCCTCAGTTTTGAAAAATCCTCCTAATTAGAGGGGTTTCAGAGGAATTGCAAACCTGCTTGTTTTCCTGTACAAAATTATTTATTTACAAAAATATTGGTGGGCATATCAAATAGCATATGTTGTAATGCATAGAATTCTGATTCACTTGAAAGTGGAATATGAAATGGGACAATTTTTCCTTTAAAATAAAAAAAATCTGACTTTCACTACATCTCAGTGTTGAGATGATAGACAAGGGGGTGGAGTAAGCAGTCTGTGTCTTGGCTTCTTTAAAATTAAAGGATCTGAATCATTGTCCCTGTACCCTGTTTTATCAAAACAATTTTAACAACAAATATTTAACTAAGCAGTTTTGTAGCCCAACGCTAACAAATTCACAATTTAAAACCATTAGCTTTGGGGAAGGGCACTCATTATTAAGGAAAGTTTTAAGGCTGGCAAAGAATTCTCAGATGTCTTTAATTAGGTAAAGCATTTGCTGGTATGCTTCTTCCAGTATACTCATTTGTCCTGTTTTTGAGCTGGTAATAGGGTGGGGGAGAAATAGAAAGAACATTCTTTTAATTGTATATTTTGTACTTTTTCTTCTGTATTTTTAGAGTTTTTAAGGTTTTCCTTTTTTTTGCAGAGCATTTCTTTTTTTTAAGAATGAAATGTAATAGCAAAAAGAGGAAATTACAACCTTGTCTAATTTAAGTGGAAAAGAAATAATTCTGTAATATTATCAAGACTGTATTTTCTATCTGTGGCAATAATATAACGTATTTTTAAAAAGCTCTGTTTATGAGGAAGAAATCACATGTGCAGCAGTTGTTTTTTTCTTAGTGGTAGTGAAGTTTTGGTGATACAACCACCCTTGTGATCAATTGTGACTCCAGAGCAGAGTAAACTATAAACTTGGGCTTCTCTAATGAATGAAGTTAGCTGGCCACAGTGCTTGATGACTACTTAAATATATCAAGAGACACAAAATTAACACTGAAAAAATCTTAAAATTATTTGGTGAGAAAAACCAGTAACAAACAATTAAAGGACACACAATTTTCAGAAGAAAACTAAAATCATGATAAAAATAATGAGAAAAAATGCAGTTTTAATGATACTTTTATTAACCTTTGAATGCCTCTGAAATCCTCATTCTCAGGAAGTTTTGCTTATTCCTCCTTGCAAGTTGTTGGAAAGCAGAGGAGCATGTAAATTTACCTTGTGTATCTAAAATTGTCTGCAGTAATAACAGAGGAGATACTATCCCAGAACTGGCAGATGTTCTGTGTGTGTATGTGTGGTAGGGGGGGAGTTGCCTGTATTTCAGTGTGCAGAGACAGCTGTCTCATTTTTTTTATCAGTTTCAATGCATTTAATAATTAATACAATTCAAGTCAGTAATTATTAAGCACCTAGTGCTGTGCCCTGCTGTGTTACTTGCTATGAGTGATTCAAAGATAAAGTACATCTTCTCCAGGAGCTTATAATCTAATTGGGGAGATATGATGTAAATACCTAAAATAAGAGAATATGAGACTGTTAGTGTTCAGGTCTTATAATGCATGCTGCAGGTTGCTGGTGCCACAGGGATTTAAACCAGGGAGAGATCTGCCTTTGAGCCCAAAGAGTTTCTGATACCTTCTGTTAGGACTCAAAACTTTCATGTTCCATTCTTTCTAATTCCCCACCCAACAGAATAAATGCTGTCTTCCCTAAAATAAAATCTAGCAACTAGGCACTGTCTTCCATATCTATGCAAAAAGGGTAAACAAACCGTTTCAGGAATTAGGAAAATGCATCTGTGGCAGTCCTACTTTCCTAAAACGTGGGTTCCATTACTCTTTCCAACCTGTCTCCAAATTCTGCTGCTGACCTGGGAGTCGGGGGAAAGAAAAACAGAAGCTCAGCCATTCTTGGAGAAAATGATAAAAAGAGAAAGGATTTTTTCATAGAACCACAGAGTCTCAGAGTTGGAAGGGACCTAAGAGGCCCTTTCTAATTTAACCCTTCCTTGTAAAAGGATCCTCTCTCCAATATGCTGGACAAGTGGTAACCTATTTTTTTCCTGAGCGTACCACCACAAATCTGTGCACCTCTTACCCTTTTATTAAAAAAAAACCAAAAACTGAGTCACTAGCAATATTTAGGTAACCATATCTTTTAAAGCAACTTATGGGTATTTAATAAATATTGTTGCCTAATAGATATTAAAAATAATGAAAAGACTGATAAACAATTCATTTTAAGGGGTCTTTGAACATCACAAGACAACTTCCTATTAATTAAATTAACTTGTTGCCAATTAGGGGTAAGGACTAGAACTATGATTTCATTAATATTGGAAAATTTGGGATAAGGAAACTTCCTCTAGGTTGGAATCTTTGCTGCAACTTACAGTGTTTGAGAGTCTCCTAGAACACTGATAGGTTAAGTGACTTACAGAGTCATAACCACTATGGTAGGAGTGGGCAGCAGTGGCCTTCAGGCCACATGTGGCTCTCTAGGTCCTCAAATGCAGCCCTTTTACTGAATCCAAACTTCACAAAACAAATCCCCTTAATAAAAGGATTTGTTTTGTAAAACGTGGACTCAGTCAAAAGGCTGTACCCAAGGACCTAGAAGGTTCCCCACTCCTGCACTATGGATTAGCAGTAGTACTTAAATCCAAATCTTTCTGGATCTGAGGCTAGCTCTTCATCTGCAACACCAGGGCTGCTGATTAACTCATTTTACATTAGAATGAAGAGATGAATTTTGTTAGATACTCTGAATAGTGATTAAGAGTGGAACACGATAGGCCCTGTTTTATGAGCATGTAGTTTTAAGATACCATGTCAGCATCAGTTTCCTATGTTTGGTTTTCTCCTTCTCTTTCTGCCTCCTTTCTGTTTGCAGAAGAAGAGGTGAATGGGTTATACTGAAGGGAACATCTGGTCTACAGTAACTGCATTTAATATACAACTCATTAAAGATAAAGTAAACAAGCCTAAGTTTAATTTCAACATAAACCCCTGCATAATTTCCTAACAGCTGGCTAGTAAATGTAAAGAATTTATGTTAAATCTGAACGCTTTCTTTATCCCTGTCCTCTTCCCCAAACTTGTAGTGAGTGGATTTTTTTTTTTGAGAAAAGAATGACATGGTATATCATCCCACTTCTTTTCCTGCTTTTTTAAGAATTACATGTGTGTTTGTGTGTACATGCACTTTGTTAGTTAAATCTTTCTGCTACCTTATTTGTCCAGTGGAATGCATACCCAGACATCCCACTTGCTCACTTTCCCTTTTATTGTTTTCTGTTCTTACAAATCAAGCACATCAGTTGCCTCTCTGTTAAGTATCAATTCTTCCTCCACTGCCCTATTAGGTACTTTGGGGAATGCAAGAGGAGAGGATGTGACTCTCTCTGTCTTCAAGGAACATATTATAATTTTGTTGGAGAGACAAGGTGTATACATACACGCACACAAACACAAGATTTAGAGAATAGCAAGAGAAAGAATAAGATCAAACACTAGATTGTGTAGTATAGAAAGTAAATGGCATAGAAAATGAATCGGTCAGATAAAGGAGAGAGCATTGCAGGCTGTAACAATAATAATGACTAATAAAGAATGAACATAATTCAGTGAACAGATTAATGAATAATAACTTTCATGCAAGGGAGACAATGTTGTATAGTGGGTAGAAAGTAAACTTCAGAGTCAGGAAGACCTGGGTTAATGTCCAGTCTCTGACATACAGGCTCTGTGACCCTTCACCAGTCACGTCTTTCAATGCTGGAGACAAATCTTTGTAATTATTAAGTTGCCGAACAGGTGCTCATTTGCATTGGTCAAGGGAGTTTCCACACTAGGGAGTTCCCTACATAAATGAAATTACAGGTCCAGACCCAAACAAAAGCAAAATAATTTTACATAGTAGTTATAAAGGTTTCATGGAATTAGCGTAGTAACTTGGAAGGAATATTGGACTAGGAAACAGGAGAATCTGGCTTTTAAACCTGGCCCTGAGATTAGCTAACTGGCTATACAAGTCACTTGTTGTATCTGGGTTTTTGTATCCTCATCTGCATACATTAAGCATAAAGCTTTTGTATATGGAGGGAGGTGGTATACTTCAATCAAAAGGACTACAGTTATCCCTTCCACAGTACAACTTTCTCCATCCAGTTTTGATATAAATAGGCTGGCATAATAAATTAAATGGAAATTTTGGTGAAGCCACAGATAACACGCAAAGGCCAGCAGATGACACAGAAAAAAGTTTAGAAACTCAGAAATGCTTAAAGTATATGTATAGTATTGTATAATTTAGCATATGACCAAATACTTAACTCAAATTTAAAATAAGGTACTGTAAACACCCCATAAAATAAAAAGAAAAAAAAATCAAACTTTTTCTCTGATAATACAGGAGGGCCAAAAAATTTTAGACAGATTTTCCAGATCACAGGAGCACCATGCCCCTAACTCCTGCAATGTGTAAGGGATAACTGTACTAGGAATCTGTAGACCTGGTTCCAATCTGAGCTTTGCTATTTGCTAGCTGTGTGACCTTACATGAGGCACTGAATTATCTCTTGGCTTCAGTTTCTTCATCTGTTAGATGACTGGACCATATTTGAATGTTCTCTTTCAGCTCTAAAATTCAGTGTTCTGGCTTTTACTCTTACCTCTAAAAGGTGAATTTTCAACAAGGACTTTTCAAAAATAGTCTGTGGCATCCATGTGATATGCACTATTATCTCCATGTATGTCAAGTTATGCTAAGTTACCCAGCTCAGTTTTTAGGAGCAGTGTCATTCCCTACCTCTAAAATAGAAAATTCCATTAATCCCCTATCAGTCTCATTCTGAAACTGTTTGAACATCTTGAGTAGATGGGGCTATTGTTATTAAGTATTAAATAGTAGTGGGGAGAGGGGCTGTGAAAGGAAGTAATTTAGCATATAGGTCTCTTACTGTGAAGTTCATTATGAAAGTTGCCCTAGGCATCATAAAATCATAGATTTAGATGTGGGAGGAAATTTTTAAGTTATAGGTACCAACCACTGGCCTTTTAGAAATGAGAAAAGGCATTCAAGTTTCCTTCTGCAAAAATATTTACAATCTTGCAAAAGCTTACTGCAATTTACTTAGCTGTTTAAAAGAAAATCACCTCAAGAATTAAAGGGCGCTGCTGGAAAGTTGTAATCTTGATTTACATGCTCAGAATCTGGGGTAATTCTGAGATCCCTGCGTATTCCCTAGCAGCTGGGGATTTGAAGGACATCCTTATATGGATTATTTCTGGAGAAAGGTGAACCAGATGGCCCCTAGGGTCTTAAAAGTCTGGATTGCCATAGTGATTTAAAATGCGGATGGGTGATCCAGATTCCAACCAGATCCCAGGGAGCGGAGCCAAGTCTGGAGATGACCCCAAAGTGCATTGTAAACCTTAAAATCCTATAGTAATATGATTTTTTTGTTATTACTATTGTTGTCTTTGGGGACTTTGTAGGGTTCAGTCATCTCAGAATTTGGGGTACAATTTATCATTCTGCAAGTCTACTATTAAATGTCTACATACTAGACACTGTGCTAGACGGTAGTGATACAGATGCAACAGTGAGATAGTTCCTGCCTTCAAGAAACTTACATTCTACTGGGAGGGGGTAAAAATCAGACAAAAGAATGGAATTGAATATTTTAAAAAATAAAGGAGTTCTAGATCCAACCCAAATAACATCCTTTAAAGCTAAATATAATCATTATCAATTAAAGAAGATGGACTTTGAACAAAAAAAGAGGCATTTCAAACTGTTAGCTGTGGAGCTAAAGCAGTCCCCCTGAAGAAAAAAAGCAGTAGACTTTGATTATCTGTCACTGAAGAGGAAGCAAATGCTCCTGTAGCAAAATGAATGAATGAATTGTGGGCCAATTGACAATCCATGGGGGTTAGTTCATTTGTGTCTTCCTAGCATTGAACTCTATTGTTGTAAAACACTGTCTTCCTTATGATTGTTCTGTTGTCTTTAGGGCCTGAGTTGAACAAATTAGGAAGTCCCCTTTTGCTTCAGTTTTTTTTTTTTTAGTTGAAGATAGCAGAAGGAGCCTATTGTCCAAAGGACACATATATCTAAACACATGGTTTGGCGTGGGGCAAAGGTATCTTAAACTGGGACACAGAGGTTGTATTTATTTTAGTTGGTCAGTTTGCCTTGGACAACTCCATATGGCCAAATTCTCTAGTGCCTTTTATCATGTGGGAAAACTGAGCTCAAAGTATAAATGTTTTCTTCCTGTCTTAAAGAAAAATACCATGGTGTTTCTGTTTAATGCCTCCACTAAAAGTCCTCCTCTGATGGCTCACTGCAGCATGGAGATTCTCCAACACTATACCAGTGAACTGTGTGTGTTGGCAGGTCCTACCTTAGTTTCAAAAATGGATTTTAAAACATTTATTTTGTATATATTTTTATATCCTTATTTATGCTCATTTTTTCCTCTCCTGATTGAATGTTGGCTCCTTTAGGGCAGGGACTGTTTTTATTTGTTTTGTCTTTGTATCCCCAGTACCTAGCACTATGCTTAGCACAGGCAGGTCCTTGATAAATACTTATTGGTTGATGGAAGGCCCTGGCAATGGGCCATTGTCTAAGGACCAGACAAACCAGATTCAGAGAGAGTCATTACCAAAAGGTTGACACCCTAGTGTTTTGTTTTGGTTTTTTGTCTACTGTAACTCATGAAACTGTCTCCTGTGTTCTGTGTTCTTTTAGTGAAGGTAGTAGCTATACCTGTGAAATAACAGATTTTATTAGTACTGTACTGTAAGTTGGTAAACTTATAATTTATATTGTTAATATTCTAATGAATAGTTCACATATTCTATATAACTTTCTGACTTCAAATTTATATTTTGCTACCTACTTCATATATACTCTGTGCTGTTGGAAAATATTCCACTATCTTTAGTGGAATTAATAAACACATTAATAAAATAATACCAGGAAATAACAGTGGGTCATTCTAAATAAGGGGTTCTTAATGTTGGGTCCATGGACCCCCAGGAGATCTCTGGATAGATTTCCAGAGGATCCATGAACTTGTGTGGGAAAAAAAAAGTATGTCTTTATTTTTACTAACTTCTAACTGAAGTTTAGCACTTCCTTCAATCATTTAAACACTCTATTCTGAGAAGAGGTCCATAGGCTCTACTGCTTTGCCAAAGAGGTCCACAACACAATAAAGGGGTAAGAATCCCTGTTTGAAATGAATAGAACAGCTTGGTAAGTGTGCTTAGTTTAGGATGCTTTTTCTCTGCTATTGCCTTTTTTTTTTTCTGTTTCCAACAAGGGGTCACATCACCCATTGGCACAGGCTGCTGATTACTTTGGACCCACACCAACAAGAAATCAATTAATCTTTCCCCATGGCATCCTCTAACCCCAGTGGTATTTACCATGACTTCATGGTTTGCCTATGACATTTCTAATGTTAATCCTGGAGTTCCCTATTTTCCATTTTCTCTAAGACATTTGAATTTCTGTTTCCTTGATGAAGCAATTTTCATCATTCAAGAGCCCTGTGCAGTTTTCTTAGAGTAGAACATCACAGAATGTTTGCTTGGTCTGTTCTGGAATTAGTGGAATGTGTGTGTGATACAGGCATACCTCAGAGATGCTGTGGGTTCAGCTCCTGATCACTGCAGTAAAGCAAATATCACAATGAACCAAGTCACATGAATTTTTTGGTTTCCAAGTGCGTACAGAAGTTATGTTCATACCATATATACAAGTGTGCAATAATATTATATCTCAAAAACCCAATATATACCTTAATTTAAAAATACTTTATTGCTAAACAAGACTACTACAAGAAAGGCATATTTATTTGTCACAGGCTTGAGGGAAGCTGGATAGATTTAGGAAGTCTCCCAAGACTGGTATGATTAGCACATGGTATGTGCAGGCATTACACTGCCTTCAAAACTTTCCAAAGCTCTGTCCTGGGAAGCTCCCTCAGCCTAGTCTTCTCTATTTCAGGACCAGAATATTTGAGCTGGATATGATTTCTCCTTCATCTGGTCTCATAGCACTTTATGGAAAGAACACTGAATTTGGAGTTAGAGGACCTACGTTTGCATCTAAACCTTCAATTTGCCACCTATATAACTTTGGGCAAACTATTCCACATTGCTCGTCCTCATTTTCCTCATCAATAAAATGAAGGGATTGGACTAGATCAGGGGTGGGGAACCTGCAGCCTCGAGGCCACGTGTAGATCTCTAGGTCCTCAGATGTGGGTCTTTGACTGAATCCAAGCTTCACAGAACAAACCCCCTCAATAAAAGGATTTGTTCTGCAGAACTTGGACTCAGGGCAGCTAGGTGGTGCAGTGAATACAGCTCTGCCCTTGGAGTCAGGAGGATCTGAGTTCAAATCTAGCCTCAGACACTTAACACTTACTAGCTGTGTGACCCTGGGCAAGTCACTTAACCCCTGGCCGCCTCACAAAAAAAGAAAAAAAAACAAAAAACTTGGACTCAGTCAAAAGGCTACATCCAAGGACCTAGAAGTCCATATGTGACACCGAGGCCACAGGTTCCCCACCCCTGGGCTAGATATCCTGTAAGGACCATTCTAATATAAATTTATTTATTTTTAGTTCTCAACATTCACTTCCACAAGTTTTTGAATTCCAAATTTTCACCCCATCTCACCCCTCCCCCCACCCCAAGATGGCATGTATTCTGAATATCCCTTCCCCTAGTCTGTCCTCTCTTCTATCTCTGTCCCCTTCTCTGATCCCCTTCCCCTTCTATTTTCCTGTAGGGCAGGATAGACTTCTGTACCCCATTTCCTGTATTTCTTATTTCCCAGTAGCATGTGAAAACATTTTTTTTAAACATATGTTTTTAAAACTTTAGGTTTCAAATTTTCTCTCTTCCTCCCTCATCACCCACCCTCATTGAAAAGGCAAGCAACTCAATATAGGTTGTACATGTACAGTTATGCAAAACACTTCCATAGGAGACATGTTGTGAAAAACTAACTCTATTTCCCTTAATCCTATCCTGCCCTCCCATTTATTCTATTCTTTCTTTTGACCCTGTCCCTCCTGAGAAGTATAACCCTAACCTTTTCCCAATCTTCCCTCCTCTCTCTCATCCCCCTGCTGTCTTGTCCCCTTCTCCCCCTATTTTCCTGTAGGGTAAGACAGATTTCCATACCCAATTGAATGTGTATGTTATTCCCTCCTTAAGCCAAATCCTATGAGAATAAGATTCACTCATTCCCTCTCACCTTCCCCCGTTTCCCCTCCACTGTAAGAGACTTTTCTGTTGTTTTTTTTGTGAGATAATTTACCGCATTCTACCTCTCCCTTTCTTCTTCTCCGAGTATCATCCTCTCTCATCCCTTAATTTTATATCTCCCTTAATCTTCAACTCACCCTGTGCCCTCTATCTATCTATCTACATATACATACATATAATTTTTTTCTTCCAACTACCCTAATACTGACAAAGGTCTCATGAGTTATAAATATTGTCTTTCCATGCAGGAATGTAAACAGTTCAATCTTAATAAGTCCCTTATGATTTCTCTTTCTTGTTTGCCTCTTCATGTTCCACTTGAGTCCTGTATTTGAAAGTCACATTTTCTATTCAGCTCCGGTCTTTTCATCAGGAATGCTTGAAAGTCCTCTATTTCACTGAATGACCATTCTTTCCCCTGAAGAATTATACTCAGTTTTGCTGGGTAGATGATTCTTGGCTGTAATCCTACATCCTTTGCCCTCTGGAATATTATATTCCATGCCATGTGGTCCTTTAATGTAGAAGCTGCTAAATCTTGTGTTATCCTGATTGTGTTTCCACAGTACTTGAATTGCTTCCTTGTGGCAGCTTGTAATATTTTCTCCTTGACCTGGGAACTCTGGAATTTGGCTATTATATTCCTAGGAGTTTTCCTTTGGGGATCTCTTTCAGGAGGAGATGTGTGGATTCTTTCAATTTCTATTTTGCCCTCTGGTTCTAATATATCAGGGCAGTTTTCCTTGATAATTTCTTGAAAGATGATGTCTAGGCTTCCAGATAGTCCAATAATTTTTACATTCTCTCTCCTGGATCTATTTTCTAGCTCAGTTGTTTTTCCAATGAGATATTTCACATTGTTTTCTAATTTTTCATTCTTTTGGATTTGTTTTACAGTGTCTTGATTTCTCATAAAGTCACTAGCTTCCAATTGCTCTATTCTAATTTTTAAGGAAGTATTTTCTTCAGTAATCTTTTGGACTTCCTTTTCCATTTGGCCAATTTTTCTTTTTAGGGCATTTTTCTCCTCATTGGCTTTTTGGACCTCTTTTGCCATTTGGGTTAGGCTATTTTTTAAGGTGTTAATTTCTTCAGTATTTTTTTGGGGTCTCCTTTAGCAAGCTGTTGACTTGTTTTTCATGATTTTCTTGCATAACACTCATTTCTCTTCCCAGTTTTTCCTCTACTTCCCTTACTTGCTTCTCAAAATCCCTTTTGAGCTCTTCCAAAGCCTGGGACTGATTCATATTTTTCTTGGAGGCTTTGGATGTAGGAGCTCTGACTTTGTTGTCTTCTTCTGGTTGTATATTTTGATCTTCTTTGTCACCAAAGTAAGATAATATAGTCTGACTCTTTTTGCACCGCTTGCTCATGATCCCAGCCAATTAGTTTAGTTTTAAACTCTTTGTTAAGGTTAAGAGTCTGTTTCCTATGTGGAGAATGTACTGTCCCAAGCTTCAGGGGTTTGTACAGCTGTTTTCAGAGATACTTGTAGGGACCTGTAGATTTTTAGTTCTTGCAAGGTGGTATGATAAAAGGAGAGGTGTTTACTCCTTTCCTGGCCTGTGACCACAAGTACTTCTTTCTGTCCTGTAACCGTGAGAAAGGGTTCCTCTCCACAGCCACTACAAGCTCCACCACGCCAGCATTCCTCCTCACCCCAGCACCACTGCCCACAACTGTGACCCAGATGCAAACACGGGCAAAGCAAGATATTCCTGCCTCAGCACTGGCAAAGAGATCCCTGCAATCCCTCTCTGATCAGCCACTGGATTCCCCCTCAGTCTGTGGGCTGGAAGCTTGGGAAGCAGCTGCTCCCCCCAGGACCATACTCTTAGGGAATGAAGCTGAGACCCCGCCTTCCTTTCTCATCACTGACAAAAACAGACTTTTCACACAGACCTTCTAAGTTGTCTTTGGCATTGGTGTGTTGAGGAGTCTGGAAACCTGCACAGCTGCCCAAGATTCAGACCTCTGAGGTCTGCTCCAGGTTTGCTGTGGTGCCCACACTGCGCTGTGCTGCGCTCCCAGACCGGAGTGATAAACCTTTCTGATCAATCATCCAGGTTGTCCTGGGCTGGAAATTTGTTTCACTCTGTCTTTTTGTGGGTTCTTCTGCTTCAGAATTTGTTTAGAGCCATTTTTTATGAGTATTTGGAGGGGTTTGGGGGAGAGCTTAAGCAAGTCACTGCTTTCACTCCGCCATCTTGGCTCCGCCCCCCTAAGGTCCACTCTAAAAGACAAGATTTATTTATCTATTTTTTTTTTGCGAGGCAATTGGGGTAAAGTGACTTGCCCAAGGTCACACAGCTAGTAAGTGTTATGTGTCTGAGCACAGATTTGAACTCAGGTCCTCCTGACTCCAAGGCTGGTGCTCTATCCACTGCGCCACCTAGCTGCCCCTAAGGTCCACTCTAGCTTTAAATACATGTCCTATAGACTTCTTGTGTACTTATTGTATTCTAATTTACATCCTGTGTGTATGTTATCACCTACCAGATAGATGATAAGCTCTTTGAAGGCAGGGACCCTGTGTAATTTATCTGTATATTTAGTATCTTAGAGCTGGAACAGACCTTAGAAATAAACAAATCATAGGACCATAAGATCATAAGATTGTAGGTTTAGACCTAGAAAAGATCTTGGAGATCATCCTCTTTCTCCATTGTATATATAAGAAAACTCAAGGCAAGGGAGGTGAAGTAGGCCCCAAAGGTCACCAAAGGAAAAGAACTGAGAGTAGGACACTAACTCCTAATGTAATTCAATTCAATAAACATTTAGTAAGCACCTACGAAGTACCGGGCACTAGCTTTCCACAATACCACTGCTGTCCCGCTGCAGCCTTGTTTATAATACACACTCAATGATAAATGTTTGAATGAAGGAATGAATGAAAACTACAAGGATAATATGTTTGTCTTATGACATAACTTACTCTTGTGAGACTGAAAACCTAGTTGATTTGCAGTCTAATAGTTGTTAGTTTGTTTTTTCCAAGCTTCATATTTTATTAATTCATTTTTATTTATATTTTCAAGTTTACATTTTATTTTTAAAAATTTATTGTAATGTTATTAATACACAAAGCAATATTGAACATAAAGCAAAATTAATATAATATATGTTTATAACTTATAAAAATAACTGTAATAATAAGATTACTGTGTTGGGTGAACTTATTTTTTGGTGCAAAGATTTTTTAAGATGTAGCGTCTTTGATGACACCTTTACCCTTAATTATTTTTCAGCTAACTCTCTTTTTTTTCTTTTTCTTTGCCACTTCCTCCTCCACCTATATTGAAAAAACAATATAACAAATAAAGCCCTCACCATATATATGCATGGTCTAGCAAAACAAATTCCCACATAGGCTATGGTTGAAAATGTATGTGTCTTTCTTCATTTTCAGTTCATCTTCTCTCTGGCAGGAGGTGAGTGGTGTGTTTATCTTCATTCTTTTGGACTCATTGATCACAGTACTTAAGTCTTTCAAAGTTGTTTTTCTCTATAATGTTGTTATCACTATGTAGTTGTTCTGGTTCAGCAGCACCTCAGTTTTCATCTGTGGCTATTCTTAGTTATGAAGCTTCATGGGAATATAACCAACCTCCCCAAGATGAGTCCTGCATGGCCAGTGGTTTGCTAAGAGTTCCCTGAGATTAGCTCTCTATGGGGAGAGTTCAATGTCTGGACGTAGTAGCAGAGCAAGAGAAGTGAGAAAGCTGTTGACTGAGTGACAAATGGATAGCAAGAAGTTCACAAGGAGCTGCTGGTTACACTTCATTTGTCAGTTAAGCAGTCAGTAAACATTTATTAAGCACCTACTATGTGCCAGGCATTGTGCTAAGTGCTAGGGATGCAGAGGTTAAAAAAAATAGACTGCTCTCAAGAAGTTGATCGTCCAGTGAAGAAGAAAATATAAACAACAGCTATGTACAAACAATACATATACAGGCTAGATTGGAGGTGATCAACAGAGGAAAGGTCCAAAAATTAAAGAGGATCTTGATAGGCTTCCTGAAAACATAGGATTTTAGTTGGAACTTGATGGAAGCCAGGAAAGCCAGGAGATGGAGATGAGGAGAGTATAGCAAACTACAGTAGATTGCCTATTGTTTATACTGACATCTCTCATATCCTGCCTTGTGAAGTCTTCCATATTTTGGTCTTGTATTACTATTTAGCTGTATATGCAGATATGTCTCGTTTTCCAAGTGAGATTGTAAGGTCCTTTAAATCAGGAACTGTCATTGAACTCAGATTCACTCTTCAATCTAGTGACTGAAGAGTTATGTTCTGACCTGAGTGTCAGAAAGAGTCTGTGGGAGAAATGTTGAGCCTTGTTTTCCCTTGCTTCTTTCTTTCCAAGAGCACTACCATACTTGTTACCCAGGTTCATAATCAGTCACCCAGGTCTGGTCATCTTGAACTCCTCGTTCTTCCTCCCCCTCAGATCTATTCAGTTCATAACTCTTGTTGATTATTGTATCTCCATAACATCTCACACCCATCTCCTCTCTACTCACATGGCTGCCATCCAAGTTCAAGTCCTCATCACCTTTGACATGGCCTAATGAAATAGTATCCTAAATGGTCACCCTCCCTCAAGTCGCTCCTCTGTCCCAATTGTCCTTCAAACAGCTGCCAAAGTGATGTTCCTAATGCGTAAATCTGACCACACCACTCTCCTACTCAGTAAACTCGAATGACAGATTGACAATAATCTGACCGCTTCCTACCTTTCCAGTCTCCTTATACATTATTCCCCTTCACAGACTTCATGACCCAGTAAGAATGGCTTTGTTGCTCTTCCTCCCCACAACACTGCATCTCCTGACACGCATTCCTTTTCACTGTCTGTCTCCCTGTACCTGGAGTGCTGTCCTTTGCCCACTTCCTATTACTGGCTTCCCTGGCTTTCTTCAGGGCTCAGTTCAAGGTCTACCTTCTTCAGAAGGCCTTCCTCCCCTGCCTTCACACTGCTAGTGCCATCACTCTGAGATTACTCTCCATCTACACTCTATATCTTGTATGTACATAGCTGTTGGTATATTTGTTTCCCCCATGAGAATGGGAGCTCTGTAAAGGGCAGGGAGCATGCTGACTAAATGCTTAAGTCAAAATCAAATGCACAAATATTTATTGTCTAATATGCAAGGCTATGTTCTAGGTAGTATAAATTTTTAAAAATTATACTGTTAAGTTCACAATTTAAGAAACTTTCACATTGAAACACACATACTAACTATACCACACATTTAGACAAGAAGTAGCAAAACTGGGGCAGCTAGGTGGCACAGTGGATAGAGCACTGGCCTTGAAGTCAGGAGGACCTGAGTTCAAATCTAGCCTCAGACAAAACATTTGACACTTACTAGCTGTGTGATCCTGGGCAAGTCACTTAACCTCAATTGCCTAAAAAAAAAAGTAGCAAAACTGCACAAATAATATCTCACCTACAAAATATTTGGAGTCATTTGGGGAGAGGAACTTCTTTACTTCATTTTTGGAATGACTATTGTTGAATCTGAAAACTGGCTGAAGTCCTAAGATAGGTACATAAAGAAGTATCTCAGTGAGAGATATTGGGAGACAGTGTGGTGCAATTGAAAATGTTCAGGAATTTGCAAGCCAAGATTGGAACTGAGGTTCAATCTTGGTTCTGCCACTTATTACCCACGTGACCTTGGACAGATCATGTGACCGTTTTGGGCCTCAGTTTCCTCATCTGTAAAATGAGAGGGTTGGGCTAGATAAATTCGCCTTCAGTTCCATGAGATGACTTGGTTGTCTCTTAACTAAAGGATACAGGAATTTAATTTATCGGAACTGTGTTAAATGCCTACCAAAGGCAAAGCACTCTTCTAGGTACTGAGGGAGACATAAAACTAAATAAGATGAGGTCCCTGGCCTCACAAATAGTTGACAGTTCAGTAAACTGAGCCAGGAATTTGTATAGTGGGCATTCACAACCTAGCGTAGTATTTCTATGTAGGAATTGGCCAGGAGAGCTTTTGAGATTGATATCTGTAAATAGAAGAACAAACATTTATTAAGTGCCTTTTTTTGTGCCAAGCACCATGCGAAACATTATACAAATATTATTTCGTTTGATCCTCACAACAACCCTGAGGAGGTAGGTGGTATTATTATTCCCTATTTACAGTTGAAGAAACTGAGGCCAAGGTTAAGTAACTTGCCCAGGGTCAAACAAGTGGCTGAGGCTGGATTTGAACTCTGACCTACCTGACTCTAGGCCCCATACTCTACCAGTTATACCACCTAGCTGGGAACTTAGTTGGGTGTGAAATGAGAAAGTCTTCCTCTAACTGACTTCTGGTGGAATAGCAGGTATCTCAGGGAAAACATCTGCACAATCATCAACTGAGCAGTCTGTAACACAGCAGGAAGATTGATAATCCTTGTAATTTTTAGTTGCACTGTTGTAAATCCAAAGGTAGTTATTCATCACTGTCCTTTTTAATTTTTTTTAGTGGGAGTATGGGTGGGTGCAAGGGATTCCAAGTTGTTAAGTTGATAACTCTGTCTTTGAATTCCCTTGCAGAGTATTTCTGATTTAGCATTAAAATTTTTCTTATTTCCATTTCCTACATTAGACAGAATAAATGATGAATGAATGAATGAAAACACATTTATTAAGCACTTACTACGTGTGGAATATCATGTTAAGTGCTGTGGATGCAAAAAAGAAAAGCAAGACAGCCCCCTCTCTCAAAGGGCTCACAGTCTAGCATGAGGAGACGACATGTTCAGGAGGTTTCAGCTGCGAGTCAGTGGGAAAGGCTCCGTGGTCCTTAGGGTGCAGCAGCAGATAGTAACGTATGTTGTTTAATGTTATTTCCGTGGGTAAAACCATATCCATTTCTGATGCTGAACTGCTTGACGGGGCCGAGGACTGTGGGGACCAGAACGTTCTTTTCCAGTCTTTAATAGTTAATGGTTGCTGAGGAGGCAGGAGCAGTTGCCTCTATAAGGGTTACTTCCTGGGGTGGTGGCTTTGGGGCCATCTCTGAAGCTCTTGGATTTAGGGGTCCTGAGCTGTCTTTAATGTGGTGAGAGGGGCAGTGGTGACTGTGGTTTGACTCACCTGCAAGTACAACTTGTTATCTTTCCCTCCTTCTGCTAGGCTACTTCCTGCCCAGTAGGTGGCAGTTGGTCAGAAGATAGTAGAAAGAATGAAAAGAAGGAAGGAAGGAAGGAAGGAAGGAAGGAAGGAAGGAAGGAAGGAAGGAAGGAAGGAAGGAAGGAAGGAAGGAAGGAAGGAAGGAAGGAAGGAAGGAAAGGAAGGAAGGAAGGAAGGAAGAAAAGGAAAGAAAAAAGGAAGGAAGGAAAGGAAGGAAAGAAGGAAGGAAGGAAAGGAAGAAAAGGAAAGAAAAAAGAAAGGAAAGAAAGGAAAAGAAAGAAAGAAGGAAGAGAAAGAATACATTTAAATTTCTTGCTTCACCTTGATTTAAAAAAAGGGGGAATTAATACAGAGGCAGGGAGGTGGTGCAGGGGATGGAGCAGTGGGCTTGGAATCAGGAAGTCCTCAGTTCACATCTGGCATTAGATACTTGTGTGGCCATGAGTGAGTCCCTTCATGTCTGCTTGCCTCAGTTTCTTCAAATGTAAAAAATAGGGATAATAACAGCACCTGCCTTGCCAGACTCTTATGAGGATCAAATGAGATAATATTTGTAAAATATTTGGCACACAGTAGATGTTATATAAATGTATATTCCCTTCCCCATATGTAGGCTTAGGATCCCTGAGCTATCATGATTTTTACTCACTGTCTACTTATTCAGAATCAGAAATGGAATTTCATAGTCTCCTTTGTAATCTTTCTTATTTGACATGCTGTTCTTATAGCTAAGATATGTGAATATGGGCTCACATGTTATAATAATCAAAAATTACTCACATTTGTAGTGCTTTACAATTACAAAATGTTTTTTTCAAAATAACTCTATGAGGTTGGTAGTTGAAGTATTATTTTTTACATTTAACTTTTATTTTTTTTTCTTAATTACAGATAAGCAAACATTTTTAACATTCCTCTTAAAAATTTTGAGTTTCATATTCTCTCCCTCCTTCCCTCCTCTCCTCCCTTCTTGAGAAGGCAAGCCAATTTGACATAAATTATATTTGTGAAATCACACAAAACATTTCCATATTAGCTATGTTGCAAAAGAAAATGAAGACCAAAAAAGCCCAGGAATAGTTAAAAAAAATATGATTCAATCTGCATCCAGACTTCATCAGTTCTTTCTCTGGTTATGGATAGAATTTTTCATCATAAGTCCTTCAGAATTGTCTTGTATGATTGTATTGCTGAGAATAGCTAAGTCATTCACAGTTGATCATCCTACAGTAGTGCTGTTACTGTTCACAATGTTCTGGTTCTGCTCATCTCACTTTGCATCAGTTCATTTAAGTTTTCCCAGGTTTTTCTGAAAACGTTCTGCTCATCATTTCTTGTAGCACAATAGTATTCCATTCCATATTCCACAACTTGTTTAGCCATTCCCCAAATGATGGACATCCCCTCAATTTCCACTTCTTTGCCACCACAAAAAAAAAGCTGCTGTTAGTATTTTTGTATAAATAGGTCCTTTTCCTTTTTTTAAATCTCTACTTTAAAATTTTTAATTTTTTAAAATCTCTTTGGGATACAGACCTAGTGGTATTATTGAATCAAACGACATGCACAATTGTATAGCCCTTTGGGCATAGTTCCAAATTGCTCTCCAGAATGATTGGATCAGTTCACAACTCCACCAACAATTCATTAGTCTCCCTATTTTTCTATATCCCCTCCAACATTTTTCATTTTCCTCTTCTGTCATATTAGCCAGTTTGATAGGTGTGAGGTGGTACCTCAGAGTTATTTTAATTTGCATTTCTCTAATAAATGGCGATTTAAATAATTTTTCATAAGACTATATTTTGATTTCTTTGATTTCTTCTGAAAACTGCCTGTTGATATCCTTTGACCATTTATTAATTGAGGAATGACTCACATTCTTATAATTTGACTCAATTCTCTACATATTTGAGAAATGAGGACTTTATTAAAGAAACTTGCTATAATTCCCCCCAATTTCCTATTTCCCTTCTAATCTTGTCTATGTAGGTTTTATTTGTGTAAAATCTTTTAAATTTGATATAATCAAAATTATCCATTTTGTATCCTGTAATGATCTCTACTCTTGTTTGGTTATAAATTCTTCCCTTATCCATAAATATAACAGGTAAAATATTCAATACTCCCCTAGTTTGGTTATGATATCATCCTTTATATCTAAATTATGTACCTATTTTGACCTTATCTTGTTATGCGGTATGAGATGTTGGTCCATACTTAGTTTCTGCCAAACTGCTTTCCAGTTTTCCGGCAATTTTTGAAAATAGTGAGTTTTTGTCCCAAAATTTTGGAATTTAGTTTAAATATTATTAAACCCATTTTACATATGAGGAAACTGAGACTCAGAGAGGCTAAGTGACTTGCTCAAGGTCACATAGTGACATACCTGGAACTCAAACCCAGATCTTCTGGCTTTGAATACATATATATTTTAAAAGGTATTCACTATCTCACCCAAAAAACAAACCTATACTATTTTCTGCATATTTTTGTTGGTTTTGTTTTTGTCCAATTTGCTCTAAGTCTTTGGGTTCTTTCCTTCCATGTGTACCCTTAGTCTCATAGGGCTTTATTTATAGTTATTTGTTTTTTTTTTAAATACAAAACCAATAATTAGTACTGAAAAGGCTCCTTTGTATAATTTACTTATACAATATAATATACTTATACAATATAATATACTTATTTATTCACTTGTCTATCTATTTATTCATTTGTTTTGCTTTTTGGATAAGGGCTAGTTGACTTTTTTGAACAATCCTGATATTCTTTCTTCCCCACTTCCCCCATGCCCGCCTCCCACCCTTGCTGCAGAAGTCGTAACTAATTCAACACAGGACATTTGAAGAGTACCTACATGACGAGGTTGCATTCTTCTTTTCAGGATGCATTATTCATCTCAGATGAACATTTCCAGAATTTTTCATAGTTTTATAGTTGCTGAGTTTAGTTTAAAATGTTTGTAGCTTCTTTTCAACCTATTTAGACTTCAATAAATATTAGCATCTTTTTAATGTAAATAATCCATAAATGCCCTGGGGTATAATTGACCTCTGCACTGGAAGCAGTTAATGTTTCATCACTAAATTCCAATGCCAAGAGCCAGACATTTATTTGTAAATGTCATCCCTGTCCCCTTACTGTCACTCACCTCACATATCTAATCAGTTGCCAAATCTTATTTTCTTTCTCTATGTTTCTGAAATACACAGCCACCACCATAGTTCAGGCTGTCATTACCTCTCACTTGGATTATTGTAATAATCCCATAATTGGTCTCCCTGAATCAAGTCTCTTCCTACTCCACTCTATCCTCCACAGAGCCGCCAAAGTTATTTTTCTAAAGTAAAGGGCTGACTGTAACTACCTCCCTTCCAAACCCCCACAATAGCATTGCCTTCCTGTTATTTCCAGGATCAAATATAAACTCCTTTCTTCAGTATTTAAAGCTCATCACAGCCTGACCCCTTCCTTTCTTTCCCATCTTCACACATGTTACTTCTCTCCACACACTCTGCAGTCTATTCATGCAGTCCCACTTTCTCTTCCTCATCCTCTACCCTCCATTTCCCATCCCTGTGTTTTTGCCCTGGCTATCCACAACACTTGGAATGCTCTCCCTTTTTACCTCCAGACTTCCTTCAAGACTGAAGTAAAACTACTACAGAAAGTCTTTTCCAGCCTATCCTATTGCAAGTGTCTTCCCTTTAAGGTTATCTTCCTTCTACTCTGCATATATCTTGTACCCATTTATGTCTTCTATGTGTCTCTCATTAGATTGCAGATTCCTTGGGAAGAGGGCCCATTTTACTTATTTGAATATCAGACTTTCAGGAAAAAAGAGGAAAAAATCAGCAGAACTCATCAACATATTGAAAAAGGCAGATGCAATCTGTGGGCTTCCCACTGCCACTAAGGGGTGATGTGGAAGGGGTGTTCCTCTCATATCTTTTCATTTGAGTCATGCTTGATTTACAATTTTGTTACATTTACTTTTACTATATTGTATGTGTGGTTGTTTTTTCTACTTACATTGTTGTAGTCATTGTGTATGGTGTTCTTGGTTCTGTTGACTTCACTCTTCATCAGTTCATGTAGATCTTTCTATGCTTCTCTGTATTTATCACACACATCATTTCTTATAGCACAGTAGTATGGAGTGCATTCATGTACCACAGTTAGTTGATCTATTTACCAACAGATAGGCATCTATTTTGTTTCCAGTTTTTTGCTATCATAAAAAGAGTGCTGCTAGAAATATTTTGGTGTCTATGGGCACTTTCAGTCTTAAAGAAAATATTACAATGATCTTGACAGAATATTGGAAGTTTCCTAAGAATTTCTTTAGCTCTATAGAACTGCATCTGGTGTTAGACTCTTCAATCTTGTTGATAGAAATCTGGCAGGAGTAGGATCTGAATGTATAGAAACAGTTCAGGCACCTTTATTTTTCTTCAGTGTTGTGTTTTTTCTTGCATGTTATTAATGTCATCCTGTTTATGGTACACTAAAAAAAAATAGCTTTGAGATCTGTGCTCCTACTATTCATCAGGTTAGTAGAAACATATTGGAAGGGAATTGCTTAGCAAAAAGAGCCCCATTTGCTAATCCATTTTCTGCCATTTTAGAAACTGAGCTGCTCATAATTAAAGTGCTGTATATTTTTGACAGGGGTGAGTGAGACTTGTAACAAAGGTTATTCATCTATAGCAAGGGTCAGCAAACTATGGCCTGAGGGACAAATCTGGCCAGCTGCCAGATTTTGTAAGGCCAGTGAGCTAAGAATAGTTTTTCCATTTTTAAATACAATTAAACTGTATTCAAAAGTGTTTTAAAAAAACCCCAAATGTTTTTAACTTCTGGTCAATACAAAAAACAGGGGGTAGGCCAGATTTGGCTCTTGGGCGGTAGTTTGCTGACTCTCCGTTCCCTACAACATTTTTCCTCCTTAGTAAAAGGTGGTAGTGGGTGCAATTACAACTTATCAGTGTGCGATGTGGTAGATTTGCACTTTTGCTTCCATTTAGCTGCCCTCCCTCACTTAAATCCAATTCATTTGCATGTCATGGCATCACCTCCCTGTTTTCATAGTCCTCTTCAGGAACAAAGGACAAACAACAGAAACAATAACAACATTTTAGCTTAAGTAGCAGCATGTTCACCTGGACCAAAATTTCAATCTAATCATTTCCTGTTAGGTAGAATCCCGACCACTGTATATTCAACTTAACAATGGCTTCTTAAACTACACAATCTACATTTGTTTAATGATGCTTCTTCAGGTTAAGGTTTATGAAGTACTTAAACAATAATTCTGATGGCATTTTTAAGGCCCTCTTTCAGTAAAAATTCTGTTTGTGATGGGGTTTGAATTTATATCGCCATTTGGCTTTCCTTGGATTCATATTTTCCCTCTTGACCTCTCAGAGTACTGATAGATGGGCACATATCCAGAGTGGACTGTCAAAAAAATTACAGAGCATGATGAAGACAGATAAAATAAATTAAATGATGGGACTAGTATTAGTCAATAATCAATGACCGTTTATTAAGCACCAGTGCCAGCTGCTGTATTAAGCATTGGGATTACAAAAAAAAAAACAGTCCCTGCTCTCAAGGAGCTTACAATCTAATAGGGAAGACAACATGCAAACAAATACACACAAAGCAAACTATATACAGGATAAATAGGAAATAATTAAAAGAGGGAAAGCACTGGAATTAAGAGGAGTGGGAAAAGCTTCCCGTAGTAGGTAGGATTTTAGCTGGAACTTAAAAGAAGCCGGGAGGTCGGTAGTCAGAGTGGAGGAGGCAGAACATTCCAGGCATAGTGTTCCCTTAGAGATAATAATTGTGAATAATATCCACAAAGTTTTATATTTCTTTTTGTCCAAAGATCTCAAAGGATTTTTTTTTTTAAATACACAATTCAAGTCTTTCTCCACGCATGAGGGAAGCAGACTATGTTAGGGTTTGTTTTTCTTTTCACGGTAGTCACTTAATAAATGCTTATTGACTGACTGTGCAGTTATGCATTTTTGGCAAGGATAGTATGAAGTATTGGCTCATTAGGTGTTCTTAAGGACCATAATTTACTGATTTGTTGGGGCCGTGGGAGAGGAGAGAATTGAAGATAGTCTCTATTTTCCTTGTGCTACTGAACCAGTGTTAGTCAGTCATGGCCAAGAAGTGACTTCTTGTAAACAGGTGTTCTGGTAACCCTTGAGCTTATCCACCTTAACCTAATGACATGCATTCGTGAGATACTTTCTGGAGTTCAAGTACAGTTTCTGGCCTTGGAATAGCATTTTTCTTTATTGTAAAGCTAACCGGAATGTATGGAGACTTGACTGAACTTTACCTATGTTGACCCATATTTTAGTGCGGTCAGTTAACTAACTCAGTAATTGTAACCTGGATGTAGCTAATTTATACAGCCATCCAAGAAGATATGACCTACATTATGAATCTTTAGTAGGATTTGAGTGGTCCTCAGCTGTCCTTCCACAAAGAAGCACAGGTAGCTGTTGCTGACATAGAGTCCTCCCATTTAAACTTGGAAGGTGAAATAGCTAATGTCCTTCTAAAAATGTAAAAAAACCCCACCAACCTGTTTTTCTATTACTTTTGATCTATTAAAATATTAAATATAAATATGTATGTGATAAGCTGAAAAAAGAAACCCAGACACTTACCAGTGGGATTCAGAGGTTTTTGAAAGTAGCATGTATCCTTTGTTTTTTCCCAAAAAACTTTCCTAAACAAAGAAGATAAATATAAACTCTACTAAGATACTAGGGTCAGAAAGTTTGCCTAAAATATAATAGAATTTCTTGATTAAAGCAAAACATTTAAATAGTAAACAAAATAAGCTAATTAAAAATTATACTGGAGTAGGAGAAACTCTTTAGTAAATTGAGATAATCATAGTCACTAATAGTTACCAAAAGATCAATTTTTAATACAGTACTAGGTACTATATTATGTGCAGCCAAGGGGTGCAGTGGATAGAGTACTGGGCCTGAAGTCAAAGACACTCATCTTCATGAGTTCAAATCTGGCCCCAGCCACTTACTAGCTTGTGACCTGGGCAAGTCACTTAACCTCTGTTTGTCTTGATCCGCTTTAGAAGGAGTAGCAAACCACTCCAACATCTGTGCTAAGAACACCCCGAATGGGGTCATGAAAAGTCAGACATGACTGGCAAATGACTGGACAACAAGTGTCTTCTGCCCTTATTGCATGACATGACCTCGTAAAAGGTCATATCATAAAATGAGGGGGTTGAATATGTTGACTTATAAGGTCCCTTCTAGCACTGAATCTACTGTTCAGTGATTTTATGATTCAGTGTTGGGCAGCATCCTTATCCCATTCCTAACTCCTCCATGTGGGAAGACACATGCAAGAATAATAAAAAATGAGGTGGAGATGCTTCAGAGGGAGCGCTCACATTGATAAAATCAGGGATCCATTGAAGTATCCTGTAGAAAAGAAGGCAACAGTTTGAACATATGACTTCCTCTGCTATTGAGCTTTAAAAAATTGTGTTCTAAGATCCACAACTGGTAGGAAACTAGAGGCCTACATAAACCACCAGCCACAGGGGGAAAGAACTTGCTGCTTCTAGTTTTTTTTAAGCTGACTGAACCCTCTTTTCAATAGAAAACCCAGCTAGAAGAAATATTATGAAAGACAGTAACCAATAGTTCTGTTTCATTCAAATAATTCATCTTTCAATTGGTTTGGTGGCTAGCAGCCAAGTGATTCTTTAATAACTGAATATAGAAATAACTCTAGCATGCACCAATACTTTCCTAACCTGAAGCATACCAGAAGAAAGTTATTGGCAAGCTGAGTTCATTGGATAAGACACTAGCTGAGAATTAGGAGAATGAGGTTCCAGACATGAAAACGAAGTGCAATCAGAATCCCATCCCACCATTAACTAGTACTGTGAACTTGGTCAAGCTACATGACCATACATCTGTAGCTTTCTAATTTGTAAAATGAAGGCATTGGATTAGATGGTGTCGGTGGATGCTTTTAGCTCAAAAATTCTTTGATTCTATTCCTAGCTATGCCATTGACTTGCTAGGTTGCTTTTAGAAAGTCACCTAACCTTATTCTGTCCCATTGTGATCTTAATAGGGCCGTTCTGAAGAATCACATTAAGAGATCTTGTCATGGCTACAAGCAGTCTGTGAACTTTGAATAGAGATGGTTGGAAAGTATAAAGCCCTTCACAGTCTGGTTCCAGCCTACCTTTCTGTGCTTACTGTACATGATTTCCCTCTGTATTCCAGTCAAACTGGCTCGTTTGCTGTCGGTATACATTACATTATATCTCCTCTTTCTGCATCATTGTATAGGCTGTCCTTCATGTCTAGAATGTATTTCCTTCTTACCTCTTCTTCCTAGAATCCCTAATTTCCTTAAAAGTTCATCTGAAACACTCTTTTCTACATGAGACCTTTCTTGATCCCCCTAACTGCCAGTGCCTTCCCACAAATGTTTAACAAACAGCTCTTGCAGGGGGAGAGAAAAAAAACATGTTACGCATGACACACTTTAAAGTTTAATCTGCCTTATTAACATTTTCCCTAATAGTTTCTTAAGTCTGGACAATTGACAAGGTGATTAATTAAGATCTCTTTTTTAGTATTTTCCAATTTCTGAGGTATAAAGGTTCGTACTGAAAATTTAAGAATTAGTTCTCCTGAGCCGCTTCAATCTGGCTACAGCACATCCCTATTTATATTTATTATACACATAATTAGTGTTTACTCATATGAGCACATTCTATTTTCCTTATAGAATTTATGTACCTGGAGGGCAGAGACAATCTTTGGCTGACATCGTGCCTGTCACATAGTAGGCACTTAATAAGTACTTATTGACTGTAGTTAAGATAGGCAATTATTGCCTTTAGTTGAGGTACGTAATTTATGTTCAGTGGATTAGCAACCTCTGTCTGACTTTGCCCAAACTGTAGTCCAGCTAACTTAGTTCTCATTCTTCATGTATACATACTTATCACATGAAGAATGTGTACTGAGCTGGGCATCACACTTCAGACCAAGCCAAAAGTAGTTTGATGTTTCAATCACTTCCCCTGAAAAGAGGTGAATCTTTAAGTTGTAGAGTGTCTTACCAATTCCTGTGCACTACTGTCTTTTTAAAAATAATTTACTTATAGTTTTCAACATTCACTTCCATAAGATTTTAAGTTTTAAATTTTCTTCCCCCCCTTCTCCTCCTACCTCCCCAAGACGGAATGCAATATAGGTTCTACTTATACATTCATTTTAAGCATATTTTCACATTAGTCATTATGTAATGAAGAATTAGAACTCATGGGAGGAATCATGAGAATGAAGAAACAAAACAAACCAACAAAAGAAAAGGAGAGCAAATAGTAGTCTTCCATCTGCATTCAGACTCCACAGTTCTTTTTCTGGATGTGGACAACATTTTCCATCGTGAGTCTTTTTGAGTCATCTTAGATCCTTGCATTGCTAAGAAGAGCTAAGTCTATCAAAGTCAGTCATCACACAATGTGGCTGCTAACTGTGTGCAGTGTTTTCCTGATTCTGCTCATTTCACTCTATATCAGTTCATGTAAGTCTTTCCAGGTTTTTCTGAAGTCTGCCTGCTCATTATTTCTTATAGCAAAAATACTATTCCGTTACATTCATATTCCACAACTTGTTCGGCCATTCCCCAAGTGATGGACATCCCCTCAATTTCTAATTCTTTGCCACCAGAAAAAGAGCTGCTATAAATATTTTTGTACATGTGGGTCCTTTTCTCATTTTTATGGTCTCTTTGTGATACAGCCCTAGAAGCAATATTGCTAGGTCAAAAAATATGCACAATTTTATAGCCCTTTCGGCATAGTTCCAGATTGTTCTCCAGAATGATTGGGTCAGTTCACAACTCCACCAGCAATGTATTATTGTTCCAGTTTCCTCGCATCTTCTCCAACATTAATTATTTTCTTGTTTTGTCATGTTAGCCATTCTGCTACGTGTGATGTGGTACCTCAGAGTCATTTTGATTTGTATTTCTCTAATCAATAGTGATTTAGAGCATTTTTTCATATGATTGTAGATAGCTTTAATTTTTTCCTCTGAAAACTGCCTGTTCATATCCTTTGACCATTTATCAATTGGGGAATGATTTGTATTCTTAAAAATTTGATTCAGTTCTCTATGTATTTTAGAAATGAGGCCTTTGTCAGAGACAGACACTGGCTGTAAAAATTGTTTCCGAGCTTTCTGCTTCCCTTCTAATCTTGGTTGCATTGGCTTTGTTTGTGCAAAACTTTTCAATTTAATCAAAGTCATCCACTTTGCATTTCATAATGTTCTCTAACTCTTGGTTGGTCATAAAGTTTTCCCTTCTCCATAGATGTGATGGGCAAGCTATCTTGCTCTCCTGGTTTGCTTTATAATATCAATCTCTATATCTAAATCATGTACCCATTTTGATTTTATCTTGCTACAGGTGTAAGATGTTGGTCTGTGCCTAGTTTCTGCCATGCTGTTTTCCAGCTTTCCCAGCAGTTTTTGTTAAATAGTGGGTTCTTATCCCCACAGCTGGAGTCTCTGGATTTACCAAACGGTAGATTACTATAGTTATTGACAGTTGTGTCTTGCATACCTAACCTGTTCCACTGATCCACCACTCTATTTGTTATCCAGTACCAAATAGTTTTGATGATTGCTCCTTTATAATACAATTTAACCTCTGGTATGGCTAGGCCACCTGCCCTTGCATTTCTTTTCATTAGTTCCCTTGACATTCTGGACCTTTTGTTCTTCCAAATGAATTTTATTATTGTTTTTTTCTAGCACTATAAAATAATTTTTGGTAGTTTCATTGGGATGGCACTGAATAAGTAATTGAATTTAAGTAGAATTGTCATTTTTATTATATTAGCTCAGCCTCCCTGTGAACAACTGATATTTTTCCAGTTATTGAGATCTGACTTTATTTGTGTGAAAAGTGTTTTGTAATTGTGTTCATGTAATTGCTGAGTTTGTTTTGGCAGATAGACTCCCAAATATTTTATAATATCTATAATAACTTTAAATGGAATTTCTCTTTCTGTCTCTTCTGTTGGGCCTTTGTTAGTAATATATAGAAATGCCAATGATTTATGTAGATTTATTTTATATCCTGCAACTTTGCTAAATTTGTTTATTATTTCAAGTAATTTTTTACTTGATTCTCTAAGTATACCATCATATCATCTGTAAAGAGTGATAACTTTGTTACTTATTCACCTATTCTAATTCCTTCAATTTCTTGTACAATATTGAATAACAGTGGTGATAATGGACATCCTTGTTTCACCCGTGATCTTATTGGAAATGCTTCTAGCTTATCCACATTACATATAATGCTTACTGATGGTTTCAGATAGATGCTACCTATCATTTTAAGGAAGACTCCATTTATTCCTTCGCTCTCTAGTGTTTTCAATAGAAATGGATATTGTATTGCTTTTTCTGCATCTATTGAGATAATCGTATAAATTCTGTTATTTTTGTTGCTGATATAGTCAATTATGCTGATACTTTTCCTAATATTGAACTAGCCCTACATTCCTGGGATAGATCCTACCTGGTCATAGTGCATAATCCTTGAGATAAGTTGCTGTAATCTCTTTGCTAATGTTTTATTTAAAGTTTTTGCATCTATATTCATTAGGGAAATTGGTCTATAATTTTCTTTCTTTGTTTTGGCTCTTCCTAGTTTAGGTAGCAACACCACATTTGTATCACAAAAAGAATTTGGTAGGACTCCTTCACCTATTTTTCCAAATAGTTTATATAATATTGGAATTAGTATTTCTTTAAATGTTTGATAGAATTCACTTGTAAATACATCTGGCCCTGTAGATTTTTTTCTAGGAGTTCATTGATGGCTTGTTCAGTTTCTTTTTCTGAAAGGGGCTTAAGTATTTTATTTCCTTTTCTGTTAATCTGGGCAATTTATATTTTTGTAAATATTCATCCATTTTACTAAGATTGTCAAATTTATTGGCGTACAGTTGGGCAAAATGTTCCTAGTTGTTGTTTTGATTTCCTCTTCGTTGGTGGTGAATTCACCCTTTTCATTTTTGATGCTTCTAATTTGGTTTTCTTCTTTCTTTCTTTTTTTAAAATCAAATTAACAAAGGTTTATCTTATTTATCTTAGTTTTATTTTGTTTATATTGAACTGTTAGTTCAATAGTTATCTTAATTTCAGTTTTATTAATCTCCCCTTTGGTTTTCAGAATTTCTAATTTGGTATTAATTGGGAATTTTTAATTTGTTCTTTTTCTAGTTTTTTTAGTTGCATGCCCAGTTCATTGATCTCCTCTTTTTCTGTTTTGTTCATGTAAGCATTTAGAGATATAAGACTTTCCCTAAGAACTGCTTTCATTATATCCCATGAATTTGGTATGTTGTCTCATTATTGTTATTCTCTTGAAATAAGTTATTGATTGTTTCTATGATTTGTTGTTTGACCCATTCATTTTTTAGGATTATATTATTTAGTTTCTAATTAATTTTTAGACTGTCTTTACATAGCCCTTTATTACATGTAGTTTTCTTTGCATCATGATCTGAAAAAGATGTGTTTAATATTTATGCATTTCTGCATTGGATGGAGAGGTTTTTATGCCCTAGTACATGGTCAATTTTTGTGTAGGTGCTATGTACTCAGAACTAGATTCATCTAGTTCTGAGACGGGGAAGTTGAGGTCTCTCAGTAGTATAGTTTTGTTATCTATTTCTTCCTGTAACTCCCTTAATTTCTCCTCTAAATATTTGGATGCTATAACTCTTGGTGCATATATGTTTAGTAATGATATTACTTCATTGTCTATGGTACCTTTTAGCGGGATGTAGCTTCCTTTCTCATCTCTTTTAATTAGATCTATTTTTGCTTTTGCTTTGTCTGAGATCAGGATTACTACTCCTGCTTATTTTACTTCAGCTAAAGCATATATTCTGCTCCAGCCTTTTAACTTTACTCTGTGTGTATCCTTCAGGTTTGAAATGTTTCTTGTAAACAACATATTGCTATCTGCTTCTGTTTTATGGGATAGTTCATCCCATTCACATTCATAGTTGTGATTACTATCTGTGTCTTTCTCTCCATCCTATCCCCTCCCCTCCCCTCCCCCTGTTTATGCTTTTCTCTCTCCATTCTTCCTTTCCTTCCTTATCAGAGTTTTGCTTTTGACCACCTCCTCCCACAGTCTGCCTTCTATCAGCCCCTCCCTTTTCTTTCCCTATCACCTCCTACTTCCTATAGGGTAAATTAGATTTCTATACCTAACTGATTATGTTATTCCCTCTTTGAACCAAATCTGATGAGAGTAAGGTTCAAATAATGCTCATCTCCCTCCCTTCTTTCCCTCTACTGTAATAGGTTTTTGTGCCTTTTTGTGTGATATAACTTACCCTTGTCTGCCTCCTCCTTTCATCTTCTCCCAGTACAATCTCTTTTCACCACTTAATTATATTATTTACCATCACATCAAAGTCAACTTATACCCACCTCCTCTGTCTATGTATACCCCTTTTAAATGTCAAAATAACAATGCAGTTCTCAAGAGTTACAAGTGTCATCTTCCCTTGTAGAGATGTAAACAGTTTGCCCTTATTAATAACATGTTTTTTTTTCTTTCCTATTTACCTTTTTGTGCCTGTCTTGAGTCCTGTATTTGAAGATAAAATTTTCTGTTGAGCTCTGGTCTTTTCATCAGGAAAGTCTGGAAGTCCTTATTTCATTGAATGTTTATCTCTCCTCCCCTGCGCTTCTCAAAAGATTATGCTCAGTTTCACTGGGTAGTAGATCCTTGGGTGTAATCCCATACAGAATATCATATTCTGTGCCCTATGATCTTTTAATGTAGAAGTTGCAAGGTACTGCATAATCCTGACTGTGGTTCTTTCTGGGTGGTTGTAGTATTTTCTCCTTGACCTGATAATTCTGGAATTTGGCTATAATATTCCTTGGTGTTTTCAATTTGGGATCTCTTTCAGGAGGTGATTGGTGTATTCTTTCGACGACTATTCTAGGACCTCAGGGCAGTTTTTCTTAAAGATTTCCTGAAAGATGCTGTCCAGACTCTTTTTTCATCGTGGTTTTCAGGTAGACCAATAATTTTTAAATTGTCTCTCCTGGATCTGTTTTCCAAGTCAGTTGTTTTACCCATGAGGTATTTTATGTTTTCTTCTATTTTTTCATTCTTTTGTTTCTGTTTGACTGATTCTTGAGCTCTCATGGTCACTAGCTTCCACTTGCCCAATTCTAATTTTTAACAAATCATTTTCTTCTATTAGATTTTGTACCTCCTTTTCCATTTGGCCCATTTTACTTTTTAAGGAGACCTTCTATTCAGTGAATTTTTGTTCTCCTTTTCCATTTGACCAGTTCTACTTTTTAAGGAGTTGTTTTCTTCAGTGTACTTTTTTCCATTTGGCCAATTGTATTTTTTAAGGACTTGTTTTCTACAGTTAATTTTTGTCCTTCCTTTTCCAAGCTATTGACTCACTTGCATACCTCTCATTTCTTTCCCCAATTTTTCTGCTACGTCTCTTATTTGACTTTTAAAGTCCTTTTTGAGCTCTTCCAAGAAGATGTTTTGGGCTTGAGACCAGTTCATATTCCCTTTTGAGGTTTTGGATGTGGGTATGTTTACAATGTTGTCCTCTTCTGAATTTGTGCCTTGATTTTCCCTGTCCCTATAATAAGAATCTATGGTCATTGTCCATTTCTGCTGTTTGCCTATTTCCTGACTTTTTAAAAAAAAAAGTCATGCTCTTCTGCTGACTCTCAGGGGACACTGGTCCAACCTTCTTGTGCTGGGAGCCCGGGACCCGATCACTGACTTTGTGTGCTGGGGCCTCAGGTGCTGGCAGTTGGAGACTGTAGGGGTTCTTGCAGCTTACCTGATGCTGGGCTGGGGTCAGCAACAGTGGAGCTGTCAGGGTGGGGGTGGGGAGTCTGGACCCTTGGGGACACCTGTTCACCTGAGCCTTGCACTTGAATAGTCGGCTTCTGCTCACCTGGGCCTTGCAGTCATATGTTTGGCTGCTGGAGGATGTCTTACTTCTGGTAGTCATCACCAGGTGATTTAGTGGTGGCTAACTGGGGCTTAGAAAAATAAAAGTAGTAACCATCCAAAAAGGTTTAAACTTCATACAAAATAGTGAGATAATATTTCACTAAAGAAATCAGTTTAACTAGTCTGAAGGATGAAGCACTCCTTTTTGAACAACATATAACATACAAAACCACACCCAGTACTTTCTTTCCAACCTTTTCATAGTTCCTGTTTTTCTAAGCTTTTATTTATATTCTCCCACTTCCAGGCTTCTACAGGCCATAGCCATAACTTAGAGCCCAATTTGTTTTAGTCTACACTTCGTTGACACGTAATGATGAGTGATAATTGTTTTCTCATTATTCTTTTATTATTCACCTAATTGAAAGAAACTGGAAGTTTAGGCTGCTCTTAAATTCCCACACCTAAGACCTCCCAAAGTAGTTCTGTTGAACTCCTTCCTGCCCCATCCCCATCCCCATCCCCATCCTTCCTGTATCTTTCTCTCTCTCTTTTTTTTTTTTTTTGGCTAGGCCAAGGGTGTTAAGTGACTTGCCCAGGGTCACACAGCTAGTAAATGTCATGTGTCTGAGGCCACATTTGAACTCGGGTCCTCCTGAATCCAGGGCTGGTGCTGTATCCACTGTGCCACCTAGCTGCCCCCTCTATATCTTTCCTTCTGGACATCACAAACTAGGTGTATAAGGAGATATACTAAACTTAGTGTACTCTCAGTTTTTTCCAGTTCTATTTTATTCCTGTCTACCTCCATGTAAATGACTGTTTGCCATCCATGACTACCTTGGCTCCCAAAGGAACCATTGTCCTTTAAATATGACTGAATCAAACAACATAAATTCCTTCATAGCCACATAAGCTAGACTTTAACATCATCCAAAAGCTCTCCATTACATTAAGTAACAAAACAGAGTCTCCAGTAATGAGGTTTGAAGCTACAAATATTATAATTCCTCTGTATTGTTGGGAAGTGTATGGAAGCTGTATGTCAATAGAATGCTTAAGTAGCTACCACATGGTAACTTGTAGTACAGACAAATGCAAAAAAAAATTATAAAATATCATAAAACAGGCATAGTGCAAAGAGCATTTGACCTGGAGTGAGGAAGATACAAATTCAAATGCTGCTTGAGACACTTATTAGTTGTGTGACCCTGGATAAGTCATTAGAGGAAAGGCACTAGGAAAAGGCTCCTTTTTACAAGGCTTTAGTTGACACTTCAAGTCAGGCAGGAGGGAGAGAATTCTGAGCACCGAGGACAGCCAGGGAAAATGCCCAGAGTCAGAAACTGAATCATCTTGTAGAAGGAACATCAAGGAGACCAGTATCCCTGTACAGTAGATGTGGTGGGTGGAGACAATAATATGTAAAAAGACCGGAGGGGGTCAGGTTAAGCCAAAGAATGTTATATTTGATCCTGGAGGTAATAGGATGCTACCTGAGTTGGTAGATGACATGATCAGACCTGCACTTTAGGGAAAAACTTTGGCAGATGAGCACAAGCTAGATTGGAGTGGGGAGAGAATTGAGGCAGAGAGACCAACACAGCAGGCTCTTGCAGTAACCAAGGCATGAGGTTATCAGCACCTCTACCAGGCCAGTGTCACTGTCAGAGAGAAGAGGGTGTGAATGAGTGAGAAATTGACAGGCTTTGGCAACAGATGGGTTATGGGGTGCAAGAGAAAGTGAGGAGAGAGAATGACTTCTGGGTTGTGAGCCTGGTAGGGAGGATGGTGGTACCATCAACAGTGATAGAAAAATTGGAAAAAGGATTCTGGGATAATGATTTCAATTTTGAAGATACTGTGTTTAAGGTGTATCTCATAAGAAAAGTGGTGCAGGTGGTAACAGGCCCTGCCGCTAGTGGCTAATATGCTAGGCAGGAAATAGATTACATAAAGTACTTAGAATGGAAAGAACTCTGGGGTATATCATACTTGTAGATACTGATAACACACACAGGAGCTGTGCATGAATATAAGGATGTAGATAGTCAGGATTAACACACCTAGCAGAAGCTGTGCATGAATATAAGGATGTACATAGTCAGGATTTATTTAGCATCTTGCTCCTAGACAACTTAAGTTTAAAAATAATAAACAGTTAAAAAAAATCCCCGCCCCCCTCCCCAACCATACCAAATAACAAGTGTTATTAACACACATATTTTAAGGATGAAAAAATAAGGAGCATTGATGTGGTAGAAGAAGTAAATCACAGAAAAGAGAGCACAGAAATAGAGACTGAGAAGAAAGCAATCAATATTTCAGTCACAAAATCCACCACATTTATTTTATTGGTTATTTTCATTGCTATGATCCATGAATGAGAAACAGAAAAACATCCTCCAAACGATAATTATTTCCATGTGAGCAGTTGGAAAGTTCTGATAAAGAAAAATCCTTAACTGACCACTAAGCTTAATTTGGAGAATAACCTTTAAATTGTAGTTACCTTTTCCAACGTTCCCTTCGTTTCCAAGATCTTTCCGGAGAGATTGTAAAATGGTTTCTGCGAGAGCCATTCAAAAAAAAAATTTAACAACTGGGGCATATCCTGGCTGGTGATCTATTTCCCTTGTGTCTGGATTTCAGCATGGAGTGTGACCTAAAAGTATTGGCATTGCTTATACAGGTTTCAAAATCAGCTCTACTTGGCAAGGAATACTAACTCTCCCACTTTTTTCATAATCTAAAATTACATTTGAAAGCTAGGTATGACTCAGTGGTGAAATTAATTCCATTTTATCTGATGGGTGTAGGCAGTTACCTCCTGTACTTCTTAGAAAGATTTTTATTGATATTCTTTGTTTTTACGTCACCTTCATTTCCCAATAGATCCCTCCTCTCTCTCACACCCAGAGAGCCATCCCTTAAACCAAGAATTAAAGAAAAAGGGGGAAAAAATTCAGCAGAGATAACTAACACATCCATGGAGTCTTAACAATATATGCTTTGTTTTGCTTCCATAGCCCTTCACTTTTGTAAGAAAGCCAAAAAGGTGCCTTCTTATATCTCTTCTCCCAGGCTAGGATCAGTCAGCATAATTATACAGCACACAATTTAAATGTGTGTTATTGTTTTTGTTGTAATTGTGTATTTTATTTTTCTTGTTTCTGCTTACTTCACTTTGCATCAGTTCATATGTCTTCCCTTGCCTCTGTATTCTTTATAATGGTCATTCCTTATGCCACAGTAATGTTTCATTATATTCATGTACCACAATTTACTTAGCAATTCTCCACTTGACAAATATCAACTTTATTTCTACTTCTTTGCTACAGAAAAAGTGCTGCTAACAATATTTTATTGTGTATTAAACCTTATTTTTTCTCCATTACTTTCTTTAGTTGACAGTGAGATCTTTGAAATAAAGACTGTGGATATTTTAATCACTTTTTAAGCATAATTCCAAATTGCTTTCTAGAAAACCTGGACCAATTCACAGCTTATCAATCAGTCAGTCAATCAATAAACATATATTAAATGCCTGCTATATGCCAGGTACTGTGCTAAGTGCTGGAACAAAAGTGAATCAGAGTTTCTGACTTTCCATCACCCCTCCAACATTGAGCATTCACTTCTTCACATCTTTTCCATCTTGACATGCTTTACTTGTAATGCCAAACTGGAATATTGGTAGGTGATTTTGGAGACTGCTAGTGAATAGAGAGAGAGTCTGCCTTGGTGTCAGGAACATCTGACTTAAAGTCCTGCCTTTGAGATATGCTAGTTGTATGACCATGGGCAAATCGTGTACCCTCGGTAATTTTCTAAGACTACAATTATGGAAGAATCACTTTAATTGCTGATCTGCATCAGTTTCTATAAGAGAATTTTTGTAATTGAAATTCCTTAACGATAATGATGGTAAAAATAGCAATAGCAATAATAATAACTAACATTTACATAAATGCCTTTTTAAAATTTGCAATACACTTTATAAATATTATCTCATTTGATCCTCACAACAACTCTGAGTAATAGGTACAATTATTATCCCGATTTTTACAGATGAGGAAACTGAGGTTAAATGACTGTTCAAGGTCCCACAGCCAGTAAGTGCCTGGATTGAATTCAGGTCTTCCTGACTGCAGATCCAGTTCTCTAGCCATTGTGCCACCTGGCTGCTCTTTAACAATGAAATAATAGGTCTGGATTTTTTTTTTAATTGCCATTTTAGGTTATGTATTTTTGGAGCTTGGGTGACCTTTGAATTATTGTTAATCCAGAAGGACCTAGAGTTGCTTTTACCATTTGAATGAATGAACCACCCCCTCAAGAAACCATGAGTTTGTTAAAATAATTCAGTCTTTTTTGGGGGAGGGGCTGTAAAATTTTTTAAAAATCATTTTTATTTTATTAAATATTTCCCAATTACATGTAAAAAATTTAACCATCTTTTTTTTAAATTTTGAATTCCAAATTCTCTAACCTCCCTCCCAACCCCTTCCTCCTCCTTGAGAAGGCAAGCAATTTGATATTGATTATACATGTGGAATCATGCAAAACATATTTCCGTATTAGCCTAAATAATATAGTCTTGATGAAATTTGCATGTCTGTCTTTAGAGATCTGGATTTAATTTGTGAACGGGTCATTTTGTCTGTAAATATTTCTAAATATGCTATTTGCATTGGCCAGCACCATTCGAATAGGAAGCATTCTTTTTTAATTGAGTCATGGTTTTTCTTGTGGGAGGTAGGTTATGGAATAAATTGCAAGGAGGGAAAAAACAAAATTAAATCTTGGTGAAGAAAGAAATATCTCTGAATCAGCTTTGCCAAGACTTTTGCATTTTCACACGCAATTATTTCCCGCGCTCTTTATTCTCTTTCTTGTTTCTACACATTTGTATGCCATTTCCCTGTCTTCAAAGTACTCCCTCTTTGATTTTGCCTCTCAAGATCCCATTTTTCTTTAGGAGTCAGCTCAATCAATGAATAAGTATTCATGAAACACTTACTGTATGCCAGATACTGTGTTAAGTACTGGGGATATGGGGCAGCTAGGTGACGCAGTGGATAGAGCACCAGCCCTGGAGTCAGAAGGACCAGAGTTCAAATCTGGCCTCAGACACTTACTAGCTGTGTGACCCTGGGCAAGTCACTTCACCCCAATTGCCTAAAAAAGAAAAGAATATTGGGGGATAGAAAAAAGAGACAAAAGACAATCCCTGCCCGCAAGGAGCTTACAATTTGATGGGGGAAGAGAACCTATAAATAAGTAGATAAATACAAGATACATAAAGGACAGACAGTGAATTGCAGTGGAAGATCTTGGCAACTTCAACGTCTGACCAAGCTGTAAGCTCTCCACAGGCTTCGGCCTCTTTCATGGCTATTGGAACATATTGCTTTCATTTGCCCATTTCATGGGGCAGGGGGAACATTCACATGCTTGGGGTAGACATCCTCCTAACTCACCTGTGGGTTTGAGTCCTGTTAACTTCAACCTGGTTTATCTAGCGCTTCTGCTGATATAGTTTTGCTGATGTGTGGCCTCTGGGCATGCAACAGCTTCTTGGAGCCACAGGTGAAAGGTGAGTGCCTGATAGACCCCAAAGCTAAATGAGCAAGCCTAAAAAGAGCTCAGTAAGCCCTCACACTTGAGGTTCTGGTTCTCCCTAAGCACCCCATAGGCCCACCAGAGAGTAAGACAGGCCAGCACAGCATATGGCTCTCAGGCCACCAAAGGACTTTGGGTGGCTCTCAAAAATGTAGAGGATGTCAAAGAAAGTAAAGATGTAACAAGTGCTTAACCTGCCTTCTACTAGTCACTATTGTGTCCGTCATGTAACTTGGCTGGGGGTGGGGGGTATATCACTGACCCATGGTGACCAACCATCGTCAATCTGTCTCTAATGTGACAGGAGTATCTTAAGATAGTTACTAAATGTAAACAGTAAGAAAACCTGAAAAATGTTTTACAAGTTGTACTGCTTAGCAAAGTAAATTTTTGTAACATTAATGTGATTTCATGATAAATAAAAATCTTGAGTAATAAGTATAATTGATTGATAGTAATTGAAGTTCCCTTTTTTAAATATGGTTTATTTTCAAAATAGTTTAATTATACCTTTACTTGGAAAATGATCCACTAAAAACCTATCTGCCACCTGAAGAAGTTTAGCCTATTTTAATTTTGGCCCATACCTACTGCCAAGTTGTGTAGGTTTGGCATAAGAAGATTAGAAAGATAGGAAGGGGGATGGGTTTTGAAGAGTTTTAAATGGATAGAATAGTTGGGCCTAGAGTCAGGAAAGCCTGAATTAAAATCCAGCCTCAAATGCTTACTTGCTATGTATGACCTTGGACATTTCATTTAATCTGTCTGCCTCAGTTCCCTCAACTATAAAATGGGGATAAAAGTAGCACTTATCTCCCTGGGTTGTAGTGAGGATCAAATAAGGTAATATTTGTGAAGCATTTAGCATAGCACCTGGTGCTTAATAGATGTTTGTTTCTTTATGTCCATTTTTTTTTTTCATGGACTCCCCTCTTAGCCTTTCATCACTATTTTCCTTCAAAGGTCAACTCAAATGCTGTCTCCTTCCTATAGGAAGGGTGAACTGATCCCTCTAATTGCTTGTATCCTTCCTGCCTGTCCCTCAAAATTATGTTGTACGTATTTTGTAATTACCTTTTTGAAAAACAGAATGTAAGCTTCTTGAGGGAAAGGACTTTAAGAAAATTCTTCATATTCCCCATTGCCTATCATGATGTCTGACACATTGTGTCTGACCATTAACAAATGAATGCTGAATGACTGAATATATCGCTCATATAGTTAAATACTGAATGTTCCATTGAATTCTCAAAAGATTTCCAAGCAAACTTGAATATGTAATATACATCTTCCATTATAGAAGTCAGTAGTTAAAACAAAGGTAATAAATCTTCAATGCAATCTCTCTGTTCAAAGAATATCATTGTATGATAAAGTGCCTCATAGTAGAAAGTGAGCTTGACTAGAAGCCAGGACACCTTGGTTCTATCACTATCTATGTGATTTTTAGCTAATCATTTAACTACTCAGGAACTCCATTTTTCCATCTCTAAAATAATAGAATTAGACTCATTTCATAGCTCTAAAATTATATGATAATAATGACTTACATTTTCATATTGTGTAGCTGTCCTCCCTCCCATCTCTAACTCACAGGGTGGGTTTCATAAATGATGACTACTCTAGGTTCAAGGTACTTTGTGGATCCACATTCCTGAAACTATAGCTCAGGAGCCTCCATGGATGTGCTTTCAGTAGTCATCCAGAGGACATAATTAGCTTAGAGTAAAAACATTTCCTGGAGTGGTGTAGTAAATGCTTTATGTTAGAGCATTCACCCCCACTTTACTCTCCTACAAATATGCATACCATCTCTGGAGAGGGTCAGCAAGTAGAGATTCAATCAGTCAATCATCAATAAACATTTATTAAACATCTACTATATGCTAGGTACTGTGCTAAGTGCTAGTAATACAAAAGAGGAGAAAGGTAGTTTTTGCCCTAAGGAGCTTACAGTCTAAAGTGGGAGACAACGCGTAAACAAATAAATATAAATGAAGCTGTAAGCAGGATAAATAAGTAGGAAATAATTAGCAGAAGGAAAGCACTGGAATTAAGAGGGGTTGGGGAAGGCTTCCAGGATGAAATTTTTTATTTAGTTGGGATTTTAAGGAAGGCAGGAGGTCATTAGGCAGAATGGAGAAGTGAGAACATTCCAGGCATGGGGGACAGCCAGAGAGAATACCTAGGGCCATGAGATGGAGTGTTTTGTTTGTGAAACAGCCAGGAGGCCAATATCACTGGATAGAAGAATATATTTTGGAAGATGCAAGATGATTGGACAAGTTAGGAGGGGGCTAGGTTATAAAGAACTCTGAATGTCAACTAATGTATTTTGCTGCTTTTGGAGGCAACAGAAAGCCACTGGAGTTTATTGAGAGTGTGATGTATGTGACATGATCAGACGTGTGGTTTAGGAAAATCGCTTTAGTGGCTGAATAAAAGATGGATTGAAATGGGGAGATACTTAAGGTAAGCAGACCCACTAATAGGCTACTGCAATAATTCAGATGTGAGGTGATGAAGACTTACACTAAAGTGGTGGCAGTGTCAGAGGAGAGAAGGGGGCATAATCAAGAAACTGCAAAGGTGGAAAAACAGGCTTTGGTATATGGAGGTGAGAGATAGTGAAGAATCCAGGATGACTCCTAGATTGTAAGCCTGAAGCCCTAGGAAGACAGTATTGCCCTCTACAGTAATAAGGAAGATAGGAGGGAAAGAGAAGGTTTAGGGGGAAGGACAATGACTTCTGTTTTGGACATAATTGAGTTTGAGATGTCTACTGGACATCCAGTTCTAGATGTCTTTTTTTTTTTGGCTAGGCAAAGGGTTAAGTGACTTGCCCAAGGTCACACAGCTAGTAAGCTTCTACCTAGCTGTCCCTAGTTCTAGATGTCTCAAAGGCAGCTGGAGATGTAAGATTGGAGGTCAGCAAAGAGATTAGAGACGAATAGAGTAAATTTGAAAATCAGTAGCATAGAGATAGTCATTAAGTTCATGGGAGCTTATGAGATCACCAAGTGAAGCAGTATAAAGAAAGAACAGAATCCAGGGCAAAACATTAAGGGTTACCTAGGGTTAGAGGGCATGATGTAAAAGAGGATCCAGCAAAACAGACAGAGAGAAAGTGTTCAAATAGATAGGAGGAGAACTAGGAGACAGTGGTTTCCCAGAAACCTAGAGAAGAGAATACAAAGGAGAAAAGAATGATCAGCAATGTCAAAGACTGCCTAGAATGAGCTTGAAGTCCCCTATTGAGGTAATGTGTGTATAGAGTCAATTAAAATTGATTTCTTTTGGGTGTAGACCTAGTAGTCCATATCCATCTATCTATCTATCTATCTATCTATCTATCTATCTATCTATCTATCTATCTATCTGTCTGTCTATAGGTGGGTCAAATGGCATGCACTGTTTAGTATCTTTCTGTGTAGAATTCCACATTGCTTTCCAGAATGGTTGTACCTATTCACAGGTCCATAAACAGTGTTATCAATGGGCCTGTCTTTCTAGGTGTTGCATGTCTTCTCGTGCTGTCCTTGATGCTCCCTGGGCATGGCATCTTATAGCTGGGCTGGGTTCTTGACTATGATGCTGTCTGGAGTCTTCTCAGTAAGTCTTCACCAGCTTCTGGCTCAGCTGACATCTTTGGCTATAGCACTTCTGGGCTTTTTCACAAATAACCAAAACACTTCTTATGTTAGGACTAGTAGAAAGCTCCTGCCGTTCAGCTACGTTGGCTTCTAGGCTTTGACGCCTGCCATTTCTGTCATTACCTAAGCGTCCATGTTCTTATTCCAAACACCAAAATCTCTCTCTTCAAAGTCTTCACGGAAAGTTTAAGAAGCCATGTCCTTGAATTGTCTTTCGGACTATTCAAGTACATCTCCTGTGGCTAGGAGCTTCTTTGGTAGCCACGATTACTGATATGTGAGGAAAGACTGAGACATCCTCTTCCTGTTTGGGACCAGTGAGCAAGAGACATAGTCAAGGTCATCATCTTCTCAATCCACTTTCCAGGGTCAGTTTCCCTTTTAAAAACTCTCAAGTTCTCCAATTTGCTTACTTAAATGAGTGGGTGGGGAAAAACAGCACCTGAAGCAATCCCTGCTCAAGGATGTCTATTTTCTCTATGGATCATGAAAGGAGGAGGGAGGGGTGGTTCTGACACCCTTATATGCAATTGTTTTTGTTTAAAGTCTGAGGTGCTTGGGGTCCTCAAACTCTGACAATTTAAATTTTACTTATTTCTTTAAAGTGTTATTGGTATGTTTTATTTTTATATTACATACATTTATGGAATATTTATGCTTTGTGAGAGGCCCCTTGTAACAAAATAAAACATCTAAATAAAGTTAATAATTCAGTAACTTCATCTGAGAGTACATGCAGCATTTCACATGTGTAACACTCCCGGTCCCCGTCAAATCTGGCTGCACTACTTTGGATTTTTTATCATGCCCATAGGAACCTTTTCATCCTGAAAGATCAATTCAGCCTCTGTACTCACACCTCAATACCCCTGGAACTCCTCTCAATGGAGGGTGGAGGGAGGAGCTCTTTCCCAAACCTCCATTTGGGGGGAGGGTCCCCCAGACCAGCCAACTTTTCATTTCTCACCTGACTGCACTGCTTTGAACTTCTTTATTATGCCCTCCTTCCCTTCCTTATCTTCCCCCTTCCTGTTTCTAGCTTTTTTTGTGTATTGGTGTTTTCTCTTCCCCCATTAGATTGTAAGCACCTTGAGGGCTGGGGCCTATCTTACTTTCAGAGCTTAACACAGTACCTGGCACACAGTAGCTGCTTAATAAATGTTTTTAGGGGGGCAGCTAGGTGGCGCAGTGGATAGAGCAAGGAGTCAGGAGGACCTGAGGTCAAATGTGGCCTCAGACACATGATGCTCACTAGTTGTGTGACTCTGGGCAAATCACTTAACCCCAATTGCCTCATATTAAAAAAAGAAAAAAAAGAAAAAAAAACAGATGCACTTCCCTGAAAAATAAATATTTTTTGACTGAGCCTGCCCATTTGAAAAAAAAAATTTTTTTGTAGAAATCTACTTTCTCTTCCTCCTACCTGCTATACCTCTCTCGGGAAAAAGAAAAAGAAAACAAATTTCTAGTAACACGTATGAATAGTCAAGCAAAACAAATTCCTTCAATGTGTGTATGTAAAAAATATATTTATATCTGTCTCATTCTTCACTCTAAATCTGTCATGTCTCTGTAATAGCCTTTTTTCATCATCTGAAATCATGAAAAGACTTTGTATTGATAATAGTTCTTACAGCTTTCAAAGTTTTTTATTTTTACAGTGTTGTATAAATTGTTCTCCTGGTTCTATTAATTTCATTCTTCGTTAGTTTATAAAAGTCCTCTAAATTGTTCTTTTTTATGATATTGATTTGATAGCATAAATTGTTCTTCCATTTTACTTCATTCTGCATAATTTCTTGTGTCTTTCTCCATTTAAAATCATATTTTTCCTTATTTCTTACAACACAATACTACTCCATCACAGTCATATATCCCAGAATTTATTCAACTATATTTCAATTGTTGGTACATCATCTTAGTTTCTAGCTTTTTGCTAGTGCAAAAGGAGCTGCTATAAATGTATTTGTACGTGAAGGACACATTTATTTACTAGCAGGGTGTGTTGGGTAAATGCTTTATAACAGGCTATCAAAAGAAATGTATGCCTAGTATTCTTTCCGTTTTTACCTCCATTATTAATATTTTCTCCCTTGTGGAAGCCTAGGCAAGCAGCGACAAAAAAAATCAGACCCTGATTTGTAGCATTTGTTGATTTCTTAGTTTTAAAGGCTGCACTGAAAATTTAATGACTGTGTCTTACTAGCTGGTTATAGTTGGCTCTTTCACATTCCTGGATCTCTCTCTTTTTTTTTTTTTAATTTCTTTTGACTATAGACCTAGTAGTAGTATAGCTGGGTCAAATGGCATTTACTGTTTAGTATCTTTTTGCGTATAATCACAAACTGCTTTCCAGAATGGTTGTCCATAAGCAGTCCATCAATGTTCTTGTCTTCCCACAGCTCCTCCAATTTTTACCAATTTCCTTCTCCCCCCCCCTTTCCTTTAACTGGTATTCCCACTCTGATGGGTATGAAGTGGAATCTCAGAATTGCTTACATTTGCATTTTCTAATTAGCAGTGAGGCAGCTAGATGGTGACTCAGGAAGACCTGGGTTCAAATCCAATCTCAGACACTTACTAGCTGTGTGACCCTAGGCAAGTCACTTAACCTAACAAGGCTCCTCTGGGCTCAAGGATGAGGCTGCTTCATTCACTCCTCAACCAGAGTGCAGGTATGACTAAATCTGGGGCAGCTAAGTGGCACAGTGAATAGAATGCCAGGTCTGGAGTCAGAAAGACCTGAGTTCAAATGTGCCCTCAGACACTTACTAGCTGTGTGACCCTGGGCAAATCACTCAACTCTGTTACTAGCTGTGTGACCCTGGGCTAATCACTCAACTCTGCTTGCCTCAGTTCCTCATCTGTAAAATAAGCTGGAGAATGAAATAGCAAACCACTCTGTTATCTTTGCTAAAAACTGAAGAACAAAGTAGTGGAACATTTTTTCATGTGCCTAGAGATAGCTTGGGTTTTTCTCTTGAGTACTATCTATTCATACCCTTAGACCATTTATCAATTGAAAAATGACTTTTTTTCTTATAAATTTGAATCAGTTCCTTATATATCTTGGATATGAAATCTTTGGTCTCAATTTTATCAATGGAATTAGGGGACTTAGTTGATCAGGGATCCTCTACTCCTCTCCTGCACTAGTGGTTTATACCTTAAATATATTAATTATATATTAATATGTTATATATTATATGTAATATATTGTATGTAAATGATAATATTTTGATATACCTTAAATATATTAATTCATTTGATCCTAATATCAGTCCTGTTGGACAAAGCAGGTAATATTATCTCGATTTTTCTGATAAGGAAACAGGTTTAGAGAAGTTAGGTGATTTGTCTACTCACATAGCTACTAGCAGAGTTGTGACTTGAAACCAGATATCTGGACTTAAAGCCCAGGTTTTTTTTTTCTTCTATTACTGTGCTGTGGTCCTTCTGTTATCTGTGATAACAGTGATCAAGATACAATAGCACAAACAAGTTTATTCATTGGTCAACTATTTCTTGTGTGCTCACTATGTTCATGCCAAGTGCTATGTCTGATAAAAGGTGAATATGACACTGGTCCTTACCCTCATGGAGACTACTCTGTAGTAGGAGAGATAAGACCATGTACAAAATCAACTACAGTACAAGGCATATGTGTTAAGGATCATAAGTGCAGTTTAGAAAAAGTTCAGAGGAGAAGACAATCTCTTCTGGCTGGAGGATCAGACAGGTCTGTGTTAATACCAGAAAATACCTTAAGTTTTGCAGAGCACTTTACAAATATTACCTCATTTATTCCCACAACAACCCTGAGAGGTAGATATTATTATCCCTATTTTACAAGTGGGGAAACAAAGTATAGAGAGGTTAAGTGACTTAACCCAGGATCATACCGCTATTAAGCTAGTAAGGTTGTATTTGAACTTAGGTCTTCCTGAGTATTCAGTGCTCTATCCAATGTGTTACCTAGCTGCCTGCATTGATGGTGAAGACCTCAGGAGACATTTCTTCTATGCCTTTGGGATGGACTGTCTTTACAAAGAAAAAGCCATGGGAATTGTTGATTTTTGATTGTTCAGTCCATATACATGCAATTAAATGCATACCAGCTAATGTAGGCTATGGACCGAGGGGTGACACCCCCAATCTTTCTTTCAAGTTTGTTGGCAATTATAATTACTTTGTTTCTTTAGAGATAGAGAAAGTCTTTTTATTTTTACTTTTTTTATTATTAGTAAAACGATCTTTGAAACCCTAGAAAAAAGGATTGAAATAAGGCAACTCTCAGTCTGCTTTGCTTCTGCTTAAAGACACAGGTGCCCCTTCTCAGTGTGCAATATATGGTACAGATGAGGTAGTAGAAGGGAGTTTAGGAGGTCAAAATCATTAGACTGGACAACTTCCTAGTTTCTTTTAGGATCTCAGCAGCTAGGTGGCTCAGTGGAAAGAGTGCTAGACTTGGAATCCAGAAGATCTACATTTGAATCCTGTCTCAGATACTTTACTAGCTGTGTGACTCTGGACAAGTTGCTTAACCCCTGTCAGCCTCAGTTTACTCATCTGTAAAATGGAGATAAACAATAATACCTGCCTCCCAGGATTGTTAGGAACAAATGAAATAATATTTGTCAAGTACTTTGCAAACCTTAAAGTGCTATATAAGTGCTACTACTAGTACTTCTACTATTATTATATGTCAGGTCTTTCTAGTGCATTGTCATTTTGTTGTAACAAATTCCCAATATATCTGCTACACTCATTTAGAAATGCTAAGTACAAAAACTATTATATGTCTTACAAAAATTATACATTAGTTAACAAGGATTTATTTAGGGCTGACTGTGCCAGGAATAGCTATGCTAAGTGCTGGGGATACAAAGAAAAGCAGAAACATGGTCCTGGTACTCAAATAGCTCACATTCTAATGGGGCAGATTAAAAATTGTACTTAAAATATATATATACTGTGTAAATGGAAGGAAATCAAAGATGGCGGATGATTTTTGGACTATTCGTGTTTCTCCTTAATTCCACTAGTGTAGACAATTGAGTATTAACTACATAGGATGTATGGTGGCTGGGGGAAGAAGGAGATTTTTGGTTTTCTTTCCAGGTATGAGTCCTAAACCATCTTCCAAATCAATCAATTTATTAAGCATATCACAAGCATTTATTAAGCCACTACTATGTGCCAGGCAGTGTAACATTGCTGAGTATACAAAAACAAAAATGAAATAGCCTTGCTTTCATCTATGGAAACAACATGCAGGCATACACACACACACACACACACACACACACACACACACACAATAATACAAGGTAATTTAGGGTGAGGAGATACTAGCATTTAGAGAGATAATGAAAGGCTTGTTGAGCTTTGAAGGAAATGAGGGATTCTAAGAGGTAGAAGAGGTGAGGAGAGACTATATTACAGATGTACAAACTTGAACACAGAATAAGAATAATGTACAATAAGCCTGTTATGGGATTTAAAAGACTGATATTTCACCATTGAGAACTCACAGTGGTTTATTGGGTTGAAGAGGGAGATGGCCAGACGTGTGCATTTAGAATAATACTATGCCTTTGTCTGTATGATAGACTTTTAATAATTTTATCTTTTTCATACTCTAGTTTAAAAAATAGCTATAATGCTATCCTAGCCATAGACTAGAAACCAACTTTATTTTTGCAATGCCATTCTTAAATTTCACTGAAAAAAATGTTCATTTTTGGATTGAGAAATGTCAACACCTTCCTTGGAGAAAAAAATACATTCTTTTTGTTAAAGCAGTTTTTTTTTAAAATTCCCTTTCCTCTCCTCACTCTCCTCCCCCCACACCCTGTTTTAATTCATAATTTTTAAAGGCTTGGGTACTTTGAAATGAAACCACAGTATTCCTAAGAGCTGTTTGGTGGAATGTTGTGATTTCCCCCTAGAGGAGAGGACAAAAAAGCCTCTAAACTTAGAATATACTAAAGTTCTCAATGTTGCTTTAGCATTTTGACAGAAATTTAACATGTAATTTGAAATCTGTCATTGAGTATTCAGCTGTAGCAATCAGAGTAGATTTTTCCCTTTTATTCGGTTAAAATCATTATTGTGAGCCCCAGTTAGTGTTATTAATGTCACCCATATCTCATTGGGAAATACTACTTTGTTAAAGGATTCTGTCTAATTCTGTACAGGCTCTGGTTTTTGTTAAAGCCTGTTGCTGTAGGAGGCCATACATATCAGATTACACTTTCGACTTCATGGGCCCTCATTCTTCCAGACTTTTAAGGGAACCCAAAGGAAATAATCTTATAGAAGTTTACGTTTTAAGTGCACTCGGTTGCAAAACACTGCTTTTGTTCTTCTATCCCCACTCTCAAATATAGATGCTCCTAATACTAAAAATGTC